>NC_142591.1:27143468-27450624 GCF_965207765.1 Zootoca vivipara
GAAGAAGTGTGCATGCACACGAAAGCTCATACCAATGACAAACTTAGTTGGTCTCTAAGGTGCTACTGGAATGAATTTTTTTTATTTTTTGTTTTGACTACGTCAGACCAACATGGCTACCTACCTGTAATTAGTGCCTCATATTTGGTGCAGGGTGCTACCCTATTGCCAGTGTTGAATTAAGATTCACCTGCCAGTCCAGTTGGCTTCCATATGCGAAGTGGGAAGGGACACCATCTTGTCAAGCAGCAAAATGTCGTTTGGCTCTTCAGTTTAAGGGGGCTTACTCTTGGGTAAGTGTGCAAAGAATTGCAGCAGAATCTGGTACAAGAATTACCAGAATCTGGTAGTTCCACAAGTCTAAATGAAAGCATTTGATAGCAGGCATTCCGAGCGTGATTTGCAATGAGATATTTATAGCACAAAAGGGTATTTAAAAGGGTACATCAGATACAATATAACACCTTCTTACACTATAACTTTCTGAACAGGCAATTTCTAACGCTTAAAGTGGAATTATTAGGGGAATTTCCAGTTCAGGGTTTCATCAAGTAGCTAATTAACTTTATGGCAAGCGGCATTCCAGCACAGTATAGCTTCATAGCAATTAAGACGGATGGAACTATTAGTATGGTTCATCTACAATAATTTAGAAACCATAGATTCTTAGAATTTATATAATGGATCAGTTAATGAAACTAGCATTTATGCTTCTGTTTGACATGCCAGATACTTTCCAAGGAAGATAAAACTATATATTTTTTTCCCCTTCAAACTTTTTTTCAGTCCATGCAAACAGTAATTCTCATGCAATAATTCTCATGGTGGTGTAACTAGGGGAGAAAGTCAAGGTCCAAAGGTCTGTTCACATATGAAGTTCATTGGGGATGTTGGGAAAGTGACTGTTTCAGAGTCAGTCCCAGCAGCAACACATGGGATTGGGTGGAACAACAGAGGCACCTTCTTGACACCAGCATCACTGCATCTTGCCCTGGAGGGGGCACCAGGCATTGAACCTGGTCTTTTCTGTAGGCTAAGCATGTGCTGTACCACTGAGTGACATCCCTCCTCTGATTATTTGGGCTCGAAAGAAAGTGGGTTTGTACCCAGAAGCAGATTAAGTACAATATGTGAACTGGATCTTGAAAGACTAGGTAGATATGGAAAGCTCCTCCATGCAGCTGCAGCAAAAACAACAACGGACTTCTAAAATCCTTGTGCACCCTTTCTCCAAGGGTGGATCCTTATATAACCAAAATGGCACACTGTCCATGCTCAGTGGGGGCAGTATCAGTAGGCTTGGAGGGACCACAAGGTTTGCAGTAGTACCGAAATATCTATGTGGTGGGGCCTAGTTTGGGGAAAGGGAGGATCAGCTCAGGGAGGACTGGACATATATGCAGGGGCATATAATGCTGACTAAATAGGGGTGGGAAATGGGTGGGATGGAATGGCATATACTGGAAAAGAGCATTGCTGATTGGAGCTATCCACATTGCACTTGTAGAAAATGAATTGGCCGGGGAGAAGGTTAGACCTGAGCATTTCTATCTAACTACCAGTTTTCAACATGCTAATTACTTAATTCTGTTTTATTTTACTGCTGGGGAAGTGTTTAGTCATGGAAGCCATACTTTCTGAGTCTGTCAAGAAACAGGTTTGCCACCTCACCTCCTGCTTTTGAGTCCTGTGCCTGGAATCCCATACATATTAACTCAGGAGTAAGTCCCATGGAAACCAGTGCAATCCTACTCCTGAGTAAAAAGAAAACAACAAGCGGTAATTGTCAGCCTGTGGGCAATCTTTCCTTTTTCATTTAATTAATGTACAGTGCCTAGCGTCTGAGGTGCTTTATAAATAATAAATACTAATATATTAGCATAAGGTTGGGCTGCCTGTTTTGGATTTCAGCTCATTGGGAGCCTTGGGCTAGCTATTGTCATTTTACCCAAGCCAAGCAATGCATTGAGGGTAAACTTGAGATCAAGATATGTTGTAATCTTCCATAAGCTCATGGGAAAGAAGAAGAAAAAAGGAAGAAATCTAAATTAATGAATAAAATACTTCAGGCATTATTATTCAACATTTATTGCTCCAGTACAGAAATCCCTGTAGAGCAAACTCGACTCCTGACCTCTGGGCAATACGTCAGCTTATGTTTAGCTGGATAGGAAGTTGCCACAAAATCAAGGTATTTGATCAAGCCATCACACATGGCCTGCATACAATTTGGACTCTGGGGCAGCCACATTTGCAAGAGATCCCTTTTGATCTACTCATAGGTCTTGTTATGTTGATCCTGGAGAATACAAAGGAGCTCTTTCTATAAGACAGTGGCCAAGGTTGCCAGATGCTGGAGTTTTTTGCTCAGATTCAAAAATCTGGTTTTAGGCTTCTTTCAACATGCTGCAAATTAGAATCTAATAGTGACACTCTTTGGCTCAGTACCGCCAGATACTTTTAGTGTCTTTGTGAATGGCTTGCAACTATGCAGTACTTATTTTCTACCAACAAACTCGTGTCCAGTGTTGCTTGGAAATTTTAAGTGCCATTTTGAAACCAGTAGTTAAAAAGAGTGCCCCTTTGAGAGTTTCAGTCCAGCATCTTGGTTCAAAACTGCATCAAATGGTCTCCAAACATAGATTGAGAACCTGCTCCTTGATCGTAGGAACCATCATGAAAAAAATGGTAATGATATCTGAAGAGCTGTCCAAATGCATAATGAACAACAGCAACAACAGCAGCAACAACCCTCTCCAGAATATAGAGTAGATGCAGGTAGGTGAAAGGCGGTGAAAGAGTATCCTGTTACTCAGATGTTGTCATGACAAATGACCTGGGGACCTTGCAATGCACAGCAGAGGCCTGTGATGAGGACAAGGTTCATGCTACTTCCTAGGGCAAGAGAATCAAAAGTTCCAACAGTGTTCAGGACCCTCCTGGCTAGAGGATACAGCTCTGGCACCATCCTCTGACTAAGAGGATCAGCCCCCTGCAGTGCCTCTGTATCTCCAGTCTCACACAAGTCAAAGACTGAAAAATAAGGTGAGGGCACTTTAACCACTAGCAAGCTACTCCAAAGAGGCAGAGACTCTCAGACTCCAGGTATTCAGTTGACTGCTAGCTCTATAACAGAGACATTTTCCTGCTTAGGAAACTAACTCTTCATGATGCAGAGGCTCTTTGGAGCTGTCCAGGGTCCTGTTATTGTTTGCCCTGACTTTGCCCGCTGCCTCCATGAGATTCCAGCTCCCATGTAACTGGACTGGTGCAATTATTGCAGTGGCTCTTCCACCCCCATCTTGGGTTCCCCCTTAGCTCCCATCTTGGGTTTACGCTTTCAATTCAGGGATTGTTTCCACAAGTTGAGACAGGGCAAAAAATGTTTTGGGAGGAAATTTTCCTTATTCAACTCTTAATGAGATGATGGAAGCATTTGCTGACTCTTTTTGAGGACCCAGAGGTCTTCTGAAAACATGTGCAGTGAAAGAAAAAAAATGGCATGTTAATTCAAGCAGAAAGGGTGATATTCTATATATAAAAGGCATTTGACAAAATGCAAGGGTATCTATAGTATTGGCAAGCTTAGCCATGTTCCAGAAGTTATGATTCTGTTAATCTTTCTCTCCATTAAGTCGTGATGATACGAGTGTGATTCAGAAGTCATTTTAGCTGCTGAATACTCCTGGGAGTTTTGAAATAAGTAACACCTACACAGCCTTATGATTGACACTGCAACTACCTTAGATAATACTTTGATGAGTTGCACTAAGAACAAGCACGTCAACAGGCTTGGAATTCAAAGTACTGATAATTTAATAATGCATAGCTTTTTTTGGATTCCCCCCACCCACTACACACACACACACACACACACACACACACACACACACAGTATATGAAAATTTCCACGTATGAAGGCAGTGCTCTCTAATATAATTTATATTTTGAATCAATCTTAGGCCAACATAGCCTCTATAAACAGTCTTGGCCTCAGTTCTGGCTGGGGCTGATGAGAGTTGTAGTCCAACACATCTGCGGGGCATCAGGTTGGCCAAGGCTGCTCTATAGCTTAAAATCTGCCAATCCCAAATCTTCGGAGCCTTATACGTCTTTGCAAAAAACAAAAAAGTGCTTCCCAGTTCCCTAAACTCATACAGGGTGCACTGAACCACTTTGGCAACTCCACTGCCAGCCATACGCTCTTCAGCTTCACATTTTATTGACTGCCACATTTTCCTCTGCAAATGTGGTTGACATTTTAGGATGAGCTATGTATTTGCAAACATCTTGCGTGCCATTTCATTTGAATTGTATTATCAGGTAACAGCTATTGGTTCTCTCATTGCAAAAAATCTTAAATAAGAACCAGAAGCATTTTTATTTGTGCGTGAATAGGGCAGGAAGGTGTGGCTTGGCTGAAATGGACTTGCATGCCAAATGGAGAATCATAGAATTGTAGAGTTGGAGGTGACCACAAGGGTCATCTAGTCCAACCCCCTGCATGCAGGAATCTTTTGCCCAATGTGGGACTTCAACCCATGACCCTGATATTAAGAGTCTCATGCTCTTAACAACTGAGAGAGAGGGCCTGATTAGACTGGTGGCTGAGGTTCCCTGCTGCTGCGGAGAATACCTCAATGAGCTGCAGGCTCATAAGGGAGAAGATGGTCCCTGAACATTTACAAATGTTTTAAAATGGACAAATTACAATGCCTTGCTGAAATTGTTCTTTCAACCCTCTTGGTATGATTTTGGTCACACAGATGGTGCTGTCCTTTCCCCAGTTCTCGTCCCTTTTCTTTGTCTGCTACCATGCCTGGGAGCTGATCTGAGCTGTGAAAGGCTGATCTCTGTGAGAACTCTGAGCATAGTAGTGGGCATTAAATCTTCTGCTGGTCTCATTAGTGTCTGGAATGGTGTTATTGTGTCATAATAACTTTTCATGCATGTGGGATATTTGTAGCCTCATTTACACATCCCCTCCTCCCAAATCTGTAGTATAGTGGTACTCCATGGATATCATTTAGAGTTTCTAGTATGTGGGGGGGAAGGAATTATTGTCATATTTTAGTTCTAAATATGCATAAATACTACATTAAAGTGCCATCATTTACCGGGCTACAGTCAAGCTTGAATGGTTGCTTCCATTATTTCCAGAGATTGAGAATTTAACTGAAAATTCTCTTCAGGCATAATTTTGGCTGGGATTGTAGCATAAGGCATCACCAACCCAGAGGGTGAATGTTCATTTATCCTTTTATTCTGAAGGAAGCATTGGGTTAGTCTTGTTAGTCAAAGAAGCAGCTTTGTAGACATGAATAAAAGCCAACCATTCCTTTCAGAAGGAATAATATATGCTGTGTGCCAGAAACATGTGTTCGAATCCTAAAACTCGTGGCATCAGCACATGAGTAATAGAACTAGGACATAAGAATAGCTGTACCAACAGCATGTCACAATAAGATTAATCCATCCAATGTGGTTAGCACGTCCATTAACATCAATGAGTGCTTAACTTTCTTAAAACTTTCTTAAAAGCCAGAGAATGCTACAGATTATATCACATGGGGGGGGGGATATACTTCTCTTGTAATGACAAGTGAATGGATTGAGAAGTACAAAGCTAAAATACATTTCTGTCCAAAACTGATCTATTTTGCTTTATTTTTTGTTGCAATAAGGTACGATGAAATAGAATCTAGGGTTTTTTAAGAAGGGTTTTGTTTGTTTTTACAGTTTTTAATAGCAGTTTTAATTCTGATTGCCAATCAAACACCTTGCAAGCAGGCTTCTTGCCAATATATTGATCACAAATACAAGCAATCCAGATAAAGTACTACATATTTTTATATATAGGATGTGTAAAAACAAGTTTGAATCATAAATAAAAAGAGGTTCCTAATACAATTGGAAGAAAGTTAGGGGTTTGTAGCCACTCTTAGTCAATTTCAGAGCAGGCCCACTGAAATTGAGGGACAGGAACTTAGATTTATTAATTTCAATGGGTTTACTCTGAGAAGAACCTACTTGGATAAAAACCCAGTGTTTCGAAATTCAGGTGGTTCACAACACATTAGGCAGACCTCAATTGCTTAATTATCTTAAAATGGATTTGAGATTCCATTTCACAGAGCTTTCATAGTATGTTGTCCAGTGACTAGGGTACTTGACTTCAAGCAGGTTTATGGGTTAAGCACTTCGCTCACTCAGTGGTGGCAACCCCCAAATAAACAATTTACCAGACTGTAGAATTCAGGAAATGAGACTAACCCACATTTCACAAATGAAGACAGAGGCACTCTCTCTTCCAAGAACTGTGTATTCCCATTGACAGTCATAACTCTGGTTGCATTTCCAACCAAAGCATGCCTTAGTGTTCATGTGAATGCATGTTGATGAATGTACACCAGGGTACTAAAGCCATAAGGCATCTGCAGAGCGAACGTTGCTAGATCATGAAGAATGGTGACTCTGGGCACAGATGTGCAGGCTAGAATTTTTGGGATCTGCAAATTCTGGGCAACAGCTGTGTTTCATATGCCATAAGACCAAAAAGAAGAGCCTGTTGGATCAGTGGCTCATTTAGGTTGACAGGCTGTTCTCACAGTGGCCAACCAGATGCCTATGGTAAGCCCCAAAACTGGACCTGAATGCAACAGCACTGTCCCCCTCCTATAGTTTCCAACAGCTCATGTTCAGAAGAATATTGCCTCTTGACAGTGGAGGTAGAAGAGAGCCATCGGGGTTAAAAATCACTGGCAACCTTATTCTCCATCAGTACTTCATATGTGATAATATGCACGTTTTCATGGATACAGAGGTTCTGTTTTGTGTGAGACAAAGGAAATTGGTCTCTGCCATGAATTGTCTTGGATGGAGATGAGCCAAGTCACTGCCTTTTACAAGGTTATTCCTGCACCTTTTCCCTTGCCGCTCAGCAAAGGTGCACAATGGGATACTCCTCCTGTGTCTTATTTGGTGACACACAACTTTACATCATGCACAACTCCTCTTAATGCATCTAACTGGCACAGGGAGATTTGGAGGCTAGATTTTCCCAGGGCAAGAGCACACCCATGTGAGTGGGAAATAAGGAAATGGGTGGAGAGGGGGGGGAGTTCGAAGCCACCCCACCTTGTAGCTTGTCAGCTTTCAGTAGTTTCCAAAACCTTTCATTTGTGCATGGGAACAATATTATGGTTCATCTTTATAGCACCGTAGTACATGTAGTTCTGTTATAATGAATGGCTTTTGTTTTTGTGATACTGACAATAATGAATATGGTGACTTGATCTTGACATGATAATGCCAGCAATAATATTTCAAATGCTTAGGGCTTTTTTTTAAACCATGTATTTTACCTGACCTTGCACTAGAATTATCTTCTCAGGGATCCAAGTGGATCCATTTGACAGAATTTTAAAAGCTGTATTGAGCATGTTGATATTCAAATCATAATATATGTACAGTGTTAAAAAAGGAAGCATATAATGGGGGGGGGGAATAGTCTGCTTACCACTCAGTCAATTTCTTTTTAGCTTGCTTTAACTACTCAACTGGAAAACTTGAGGTAATAATTACAATAATATTGCTGCAATAGCAAAGCATGGGGAAAATTGATACCCGTATTCATAGAATGCTCTCACTTTACAGGTGTTCAAAAGGAGATAGAAATTGAGCATTTTGTAGGAGGTTCGGCAGCTGCTTTCGAAAGAGAATATTATAGTTCAGCTAAACCCTGGAAGGTCAAGCGAAAATTCAACTCTGAATTTAGGAATGTTAAAGTGAGAACTAACAACTGTAAAAGAGAGAAGGGGGAAAATAGGGTTTTTCACTAATAAGAAATAAATCCTGCACTCTATGGCTGATCCAGCTTTATATGTTCAGTTCACACATACACACACAGCTTGCATGTTATCCAAAATAATTCATAGAGTTGTACCCAATGCTAGTCCTACTCAAAGTAAACACACTGAAATTAAAGGACCTACAGTAGTCATGCCTATGAATTTCAATAGGTCTACTCTGCATTGGACTAGCATTGGATACAACCCATAATTCACGCTGGGCATGCATTTTTAAAGGGTTTCCCTCACCATTAAGTAATTGCAACAAGCAGCCGCTCATTAGAGGAAAATGGAGTCAGAGGAGGTAGGATTGAATCCTGCCTCCTTACAATTAAGTAACGCCTGAAAGGAAAACTGCCAGGGAAGGAGATGAGGAGGTAGACTAAAATACATCAACCAATGTCGTCCTCTTATTGGTGTGTTCCAGTCCCCTTCTCTCCCTCCTTCCAAGAAAATCTCCCTGACTCTTAAATTTTGCAGCAAAGTTTGCATCCTTGCATTTAGCATGTGAATCTGCAGGAAAGAGGCACTTGCTTTTCTGATTGGCAGCCATGATTATCTGTACAAAGAAGGTGCTTAAATAATAATAATACAGAATTGGGGGGGGCAAAAAAACCACAAAAGCCTTCCTTTGTATGAATAATTCTAACCTGATTTGAGGGGGCTGAGATTGCAAGCAGTACATTGTGCAATTTTATGTATTGTTCCCTTTTTCTTACTGTACTACCAAGCACTGCTCTTATGTAGAAGAGAGAGAGCGTAAAAAGGTTCTTTCCTTTGAAATGTTAACAAGCAATTGAACTGTAAATAGCATGTGTTTGTATATGTGTGTATTTATGCAAAGTGTTTGTTTTTCTGTGTTTCTGTTTTTAAAAATGACAAATCTTTCATTCTGTGAGCTATCAAAAGCCCCCTTTACACCAGTTAAGATTAGACTTTCATCTTTGTACTGGAGGCATCTGTCATTTGGAAGAAGCAAAACCATATTGCAAAGTAGCAATTGCACAGTTGAGTTTGCCTGCTGGCAATCCTTATTTTTTTTATTCACTTAGAGCATGAGGATTTTCTACCATATCCCCCCCCAAAAAAGCTCTTAATTATCAATAGATTGATTAAACCCTTTAAGCAGTTGAATCCAACTAGTATAACACTGAGAGGGTTAGGCAATGTAGCAAGGCAAAAACACAGTGCAAAGTAAAAGCATCTTATATCATTTGCTATCATTGTGAACAACTTTTGCCTGTACTTTTGTCAGTACTGCACTTGGTGAGTGTGGATAAGGTGGTTGTTAGCAGTGCTTGAAATCTGCCCCAGAGAAATCCATACCTTAATCTGTTCATGCAAAACCAGAAAACAGGTTTCATTCAGAATGCTTGGGACAGAGATAATAGAATCATAGAATTGTTATTCTTGGGAGAAAAGCGATGACAAACCTAGACAGCATCTTAAAAAGCAGAGACATCACCTTGCCAACAAAGGTCCGTATAGTTAAAGCTATGGTTTTCCCAGTAGTGATGTATGGAAGTGAGAGCTAGACCATAAAGAAGGCTGATCGCCAAAGAATTGATTCTTTTGAATTATGGTGCTGGAGGAGACTCTTGAGAGTCCCATGGACTGCAAGAAGATCAAACCTATCCATTCTGAAGGAAATCAGCCATGAGTGCTCACTGGAAGGACAGGTCCTGAAGCTGAGGCTCCAATACTTTGGCCATCTCATGAGAAGAGAAGAGTCCCTGGAAAAGACCCTGATGTTGGGAAAGATTGAGGGCACAATCCTCGACAGAGGACGAGATGGTTGGACAGTGCTCTCGAAGCTACTAACATGAGTTTGACCAAACTGCAGGAGGCGGTGGAAGACAGGAGTGCCTGGCATGCTCTGGTCCATGGGGTCATGAAGAGTTGGACATGACACAAAAGGGACCCTAAGGGCCATCTAATTCAATCTCCTACAATACAATGCAAGAATCCTAGCTAAAGAGTCCCTGGCAGAAGGCCATCCAACCTGTGTGTCATAAAAGAGAGCCCATAATCTTCCAAGGCAAACCATTCCACTGTCAAAGAGCTCTTACTGTCAGAAAGTTATTCCTAATGTTTAGTTGGATTTGAATCCATTGGTTCAAGTCCTAGCCTCTGGATCAACAGAAAAGAAGCTTGCTCCATCTTCCATGTGATAGCCATTCAGAGATCTGAAGATGGCTATCATATCACCTCTCAATCTTCTCTTTCTCAGGCTAAAGGTATGCAACTCCCTCAACCATTCCTCATTATGCAGCATGGTTTCCAAAATGCTTTGTAGTGTTTATAATATGTTTGCAGTTTACATAAACTGGCAGGAAAGGGAATAATGAAGAATTTGATGATACTATGATGCTTGACAATCCTTCATATTTGTGTGGTACATTTCAAAGTGCTTCACAGTAATATTTTCAACTATCCTGCAAGGTAGGCCAGTAATGTATTATTATCCCCATGCTTCACATGGTGGAGCTGAAGTAGTAGTAGCTTACATTCCCATTTAGAAAATTTGTGTTTGAGATAAGATCTGAACCAGGTTTTCATAGCTGCCCTAGAAGAGCTTGCAAAGTGAAACCTTACAGGAAAATGCTTGCAACTGTTGTATTTGAAGGGGGGGGGAGAACTTCAATTTATAAACAAAACCATCTAGTGCAGGCATCCCCAAACTGTGGCCCTCCAGATGTTTTGGCCTACAACTCCCATGATCCCTAGCCAACAGGACCAGTGGTTGGGGAAGATGGGAATTGTAGTCCAAAACATCTGGAGGGCCGAAGTTTGGGGGTGCCTGATCTAGTGGTTTGGTGTGGTTTCCCCACAGTGGGAATGTTTGCTATGCTGGTGGGTGACACAGTACTGGTTCTGAAGTCCTAAGTAATGTAGAGAATTCAGGCAGGTCTCCAGCCCAAGCATAGAGCTTTTCATTCCTACTTAGTTCTCTTTGACAAATTGAGGGCAAATCATTGGGTTTGTCTCCAATTATTATTTTATTGCCAGCTACTGAACTTCTCATTAATATCTGGAACCTCTTGCTGTGAAGACCTGCTATAATTTTAGAAAATGTCAAATGAATTAAATTTCAGCAATTCTTACACAGGAATTGGTTTCCATCTATGGCAGGTGACAAATGGTACCTCGACTGAGTTTTTGCACACACAGAGTTCAGAATTCATTAATATCACTTGAAAATTTTCACAGTATAATAGGTACTATTTCTGTGTAAAACAGCTCATTTCACATATCTGTTAATATTTTAATTATGTTGAAAAATTACACGCACGCGCACACATGTGATGTTCTTCCTCCATTTCAGAAATGAGAATTTGGTAACACGGAATAGCATGCATTTCTCATGGCTAAATCCTTCTGGATTTATTTATAAATATCCTTCCTGCTACACTAAGAAGATGCTTAGCAAGCATGGAAGATGAAGTCTTGCTTTGACACTACATTTGGTGGAAATTGCATTAACATAAATGAATCAAAATGCTCCAAAGACAGGAATTTGGAAATAAATGTGAGTTCATACATGCGTTAACGATGTGGCGGCTTTACTTATTAACTGATGCATTAATAACTGATTGTTTGACAGTGGAAAATTACTTGCCAATGTTGTTTCAGGTGGGGGTCTTCAAATAGGAATCCTATAGGAAGTGAGGAGGCACTTCCAATGTGCTCCTTCATGGCTGATGCCAATCAGTTGTTCAACTATGTGCATTTTACACAAAGGGTTAATCTATTTGCATATGCAAATTTGAGTAGGGCTAGGTGAACCTGACAGTTTCCGTTTCCTTCTGTTTCTCATTTTTCTAGTCTTAAGTTCAGTTTGCCACATTTCCACCTAAGTTTGAAAAAAAAAGATTAATGAAAATTTCTTAGCATTTTACCATGCATCTGTCTTAATCTACCCATTGTGGTCCCAGTTGCAGGGCTAGATGTAGGTGGATTTTGGCTCAGTCATTGGGTGTATATCCGTCTTGGCCTCCTGAGAGATGTTGCAAGGTTGTGCCAGGAAGCACTTTTGGCCTCTGCAAGATGCCTATCTACTGTGAAAGCCAACCTTAAGTTGCCATTAGAAGCTCTATGGCCTGTCTTCCCTACCCTTGGCTTCTGGACAGAGACATCCACTACGACCCCTTTAATGGTGTACCCTGAATATGCCACAGGTTCCACAAAGGGTGGTGCACCAATTCACCCAAACTTCTGACAGCTAGGATTCCAGCCAATGCCGTAACTGCCAAATGTTGTGATATTTTGCTATGGGGAAGGCAAAACCTGCAAACGGGGCCAATCTGTTTGCAGGCAAATTCCTTCCTGGCTCTGCATATGGCAACCATAGGAAGGTCAGGCAGTGCAGGGAAGAAAAACAAGGTTAAACAGACGAGAACCTAGGGAATATAACAAGGTTAAACCAGCAACCTGGAAAGTAAAATACATTTAAAATACACCATAAAGGATTGACCTGGAATGTAATAATATTGCTAATGATATGGGAGGGAGGGAGGGTCTGTTCTTCTGCTGACTGCATTGAGAGAGCCAGACGTGACTGGCTTTTATGCATCGCTGGCTGACTGGGGGTGGGTGCAGCCAATGCCCGGTCAGCCAGCGAGGCACTTTGGTACATGTTGGTTCATTGGAGAACTGCACCATAAAATTCCAATTTTGAAAGATGGCTGCATTTCAGTTCACAAATGGTATAAATTAGGCAGGCTTGCATTAAAACGCAAACCAAACCAGGTTTCTCCTCCATCCCGACTTCTGAGTAAATAACATTTATAGGCTCCGGCTGTCCAAGTACTTCCTCCTGGGTTAATGTACTGTCCTATCCCTTTAGTCATTTCCAGTCTTCAGTGACCTGGTCCAAAATTCAGTTGTTCTAAGTATGCTTCACACTTAATGATGCATTAAATTAAGTGTGTTGCTTGCAGCCCAGCAACGGGAGCCTTCCCCCCCCTTATACTAATTGCAGTGTGGTGGCAGAAGGGTTAAAACCTCACTGCAGTGCTGGTGAAAATGGAGGGGGGGCATGGCTAGGATAAAGGGATGGGGGAAGCAACACATTTAATCGAATGTGCAATTAGGTGCTCTGAACTACAGTTGACACTCTGGAACTTTCTATGTCAGTTTCAATGCATTTAAAGGATAAGCCCACACTGGAGTTAATTAACAAAAACAATGAAACCCAACTATTATAATATCATGGTGCTTTAAAGGCACACAAGGAACGCCAGTAGTTGGAAGTGTGCGTTCTCACACAGAACAGGAGCCGTCATTGTCAAGGCCCACAGCTTTACTAAAGCATCATAAACATAGCTGCCAAGTTTTCCCTTTTCTCACGAGGAAGCCTACTCAGCATAAGGGAATTTCCCTTAAAAAAGGGGAGAACTTGGCAGCTATGATCATAAAACTTATCTTCAAATGTCATGAGTGAGCTAGTATGGATGAAAATGTTTTGCATGCAAGGCAAACCAAACAGAAGCCCTGTTTCTTGTCAAAGTACAATCCAATCCAATAACTGTCTGCTGGTGCTTGTGAAACAGTTGTTTTGAATCCTTTTTTTTGCCATTTTGGACAGAGTAGTCAGGTCAGATTTTGAAAGAAACTTCCTGAGTTGCCTTTGGAACATTGATGTCTCCTATATTTGAATCCTGTGGAGTCTTGAAATTAGACCGACACAAACCAGTTCCTACTATCAATAGCTTGATGTTACATATGAAGAGAATGGGTCATTATACTTCTGTTAAGTTTATATTTCCAAACAGCAAATATAGGTAGCCAACCTTAGGATATGGCTGAGAGACAATGATTACATAAGTGTAATGTCAAAAGAAATAAGAATAACACATTTTTGTGGCCTCATTTTTTATACTAGAGCTTTCATTTTCATCAGAATTTCTTTGTGGCCTTTACAATGAAGAAAACCGTTGACTGATGCCCAGCTTTAATGGAAGCAAAATTATACATTAATGGGAGACAGAGTTTCAAGCTGTTGAAACAAGCTTGACAGCCCTGGATAGAAAATGCTGTATCTCCAGAACAGCGTTTAACAGCACAGGTTTGGCAATGAATGGATACCTGCAGTGACATCCAAATACGTTGACCTTGAAGGGCCACCTCTTAGAGTGAGGGAACAATTTAGTGACTTGGCATACAAGGCTTGTGCTTGTTTTATTTTTTGCAGCTGTAATTGCTTGTCATTGTGGTAACTGCCCACTCAGAAAGGTAGGGGAATAATTATGCATGGAATGGTGGGCAGCCAGTGGCATTTTAATTACTGTGTTGTGAGCAAATCTGAACCAGCAGCATTGGAAGTTCTTATTAACTTTAGTCAATACTTTGGACTTTGGTTTCTGGCCCAGTCCTACAAAGAGTTAGTGTCAATTAATGCACATTACACAGGGTCTTTTGTGTTTGGTTTGGTTTTCCCAAGTGAGCAGCCACTTTATTCCCAATCTGTTTTCATTTCCTCTAGCAGTTCGAAAGCATGTCAAAGTGAAAGTAGATAAATAGGTACTGCTACAGCGGGAAAGTAAACGGCGTTTCCGTGTACTGCTCTGGCTCGCCAGTAGCAGCTTTGTCATGCTGGCCACATGACCTGGAAGCTGTACCCTCAGCCAATAACGCGGGATGAGCGCCGCAACCCCAGAGTCGGTCACAACTGGACCTAATGGTCAGGGGTCCCTTTACCTTTTTTAGTCCCCTCCAGGGCCGTCTTGAGTGCCCCTGGCGCCGTGGTGCGATGGGTCCCTCCGGCGCGCCCCCCGCCCTGTTTCGTAGCACAGTGGGCGGGCGGGCACAGCACGGCTGCCACAAGCGCTGCTGCGCGGCGGGCGGGCAGGCACAGCGTGGTTGCCGTGGGCGCAGCTGCGCGGCGGACCAGCGAGCGAGCGGGTGGGCGCAGGTCGCGGCACCCCCCGGACGGGCCGGCGCCGTGGTGCCCTGCGCCACCCAGCCTGGCCATAGGGCCGGCCCTGGTCCCCTCTGCCTTTCCTTGAATGAAGGGGGGAAGCTTTCAGAGTAGAAATGGAAAATAAACATGCCAGTATTATTTCCTCCTCCCTTCCCCCCCATAACTCTGAAATTGCCTTGACAGGAAAACAAACAAACTATGAGAATTATTGCATAAAAATCAAGGAGGTGTTGGTTAAGTTTGCTCAAATTATATTCTGCTTGACCCATCATACTTTTCCTTCTCCCTGTATTAGCTGCGTGAGGACCATTGCTACAGTATGAAATGAATCAAGGCGAGGCAGGGAAGGGATGCAAAATTGCTCCAAATGAGGGGTTTGAAGTTGGTTAAAATAAGAGCAGGTAGATTTGGTTGGTTGGTCAACCTGCGGCCCTCCAAATGCTGTTGGACTCCAGCTCCCATCAGCCCCAACCAGCAAGGCCAATGGTCAGGGATGATGGGAGCTGTAATCCAACAACATTGTGGGGGAAAGGGACTAATCCTGGTTTAAGATCTTTTTAAATGTTGCCTGTTTTATGGACAGCGGCACTGGAAGCCTGGGGCATCGAGACCTTTTGAGAAAGCTATGATACTAGTAGTTGCTAGGCAACCACCAATATTCCCTCACCGCTTGTGTAAATGATAACAGCAGCAGGTGAGTTTTGGGTGGGGGAGGCAATCTGAAATTGGTGTCTCAGACCTCTGTGTTTCTGTGGGTAAATCAAGCCAAATTCCCATCTAGACAAACACTCTGCCCTCACAGTAGACAACTTGCTGTCTGTGAGAAGCCTGCAAGCAGACCTGAGCATCACAGCATTGTCCCCACCTGCAAGTCCTAGAAGCTGGTATTCAGAGGCATACTGCCTCTGATAGTGGAAACAGAACATAGCCATTTTAGCTAATAGCCACCATTAATTTGCCTAACCCTCTTTTAAAGCTACCCCTCCTTGCCTGGAAATGGCTCCTGGCTTCAACCTCTGGCATCCAGGATAGCCACAAGAGACAAAATGCATTATCAACAAAGGGTTTTTTTTAAAGGACCTTGATTAGCACAACATTTGCATGTGCTAAGCCATATCTACAGGTCCAAATTTAGGATTAACTGTTGTGGTTTTATTGGGACGCGGGTGGCGCTGTGGGTTAAACCTACAGAGCCTAGGGCTTGCCGATCAGAAGGTCGGCGGTTCGAATCCCCACGACGGGGTGAGCTCCCATTGCTTGGTCCCTGCTCCTGCCAACCTAGCAGTTCAAAAGCACGTCAAAGTGCACGTGGATAAATAGGTACTGCTCCAGTGATAAAGCAAATGGCATTTCCATGTGCTGCTCTGGTTCACCAGAAGCGGCTTAGCCATGCTGGCCACATGACCTGGAACCTGTACTCCGGCTCCCTCGGCCAATAAAGTGAGATGAGCGCCGCAACCCCAGAGTCGGTCACGACTGGACCTAATGGTCAGGGGTCCCTTTACCTTTACCTTTTACTGCGGTTTAAATAGGAATGCAATGCAACTCACCATAGTGACCAGGTGACGTTCTGGGTGCCTGTTCAGTCTGTCATCCAGATGCTAACCAAGTGCCGAGGGACAATGTCCAGTCTTACCCTCCTTGTGGTTCTTTATCTTTACACCAGACTTGGAGAGGGCTGCACTTCAAATAGACATAGAAGATGCATTCAAGTGGAGGACTGTTCAAGGGCAGTAGATGACTGCCCTTTGTAGGGCACATGGCGACCCTACTGGCATTTGCAAGTCAGGCTTGGAAAGTTTCCTGCCTGAAACCCTGGAGAGCTTTGTCAATAGTCTTCAACTTTATCAGACCTAGGACTCATTTTTAGACCAAACGTGCATTTGAAAGACCAATTTCTACTACTACTTTTTGTATGGATGTATTTGTATGGATGTAGTGGAGCTGTTGTCACACACCTTAAGTCAGGTTGCAGTCCATTAGTGGGTCCCACCCCACCAGTTGAGGTGGTGTAAACAATATGGAGCTAAATAGACCAAGAATAAGGTGTGAAGCGTATGAAGTGGATTCCTGTGTTCTTATGCAATTAGCCATTGATTGACCTTCAGTGGAGCAATGGTTCAATGTGCCTGCCTGTTAACTAGAAGGTTGGTGGTTCGAGCTCACCCAGCGACTGCTGTGGGCAGGATTCCTGCATTGCAGGGGGTTGAACTAGAGGACCCTTGTGTTCCCTTCCATCTCTACAATTCTATGACTCTATGATTTATTCTTCTTTTGTAATCTTCACTGGCGGATAACTACATTATAGTTGGCCAAGTAAATAAAGAGAAAAATGTGTAGGGAAATCAAAACTTATCAGAAAGTTATTAGGTAGTTTAAATGGTTTTTGTTTGTTTGTTTGTTCTCTTATGAAATCAACTGGATAAAATACGACTGTTGTCTGGCTCTGCCCTCTAAGGAATTGTGAAAGGAAAGGGCCCTATATTATATTCTTATAGGTAAACTAAAGGAGAAAGGATTAAATCTTGACAAATCGGTTTTATTACTGGGAGGAGGTACATCTCAGCTCTGGTTGCCTTACATTACACTTAACACTGGCAAAACTCAGAGATAGTACTGCAAAATTAATCATAGGGTATTTAAGCCAGCTAATCATATCTGTAATGCATAAAACAATTAACTACTACTTTTCAGGGATCACATGAAGCATTAAATCTGACTTCACATTTAATTTCAGTTAACTAAGAATATTGTATGGGAAATGCTTACCCTCCAACATTTCCCCAATGAAAATAGGGACGTCCTAAGGAAAAGCGGGACATTCCAGGATCAAATCAGAAACTGGGACAGCTTCTCTAAATCAGGGATGTCCCTGGAAAATAGGGACACTTGGAGGGCCTGGGAATATTTCTAGGCCTTCAGTATTTCTTGTAGCTTATAAAAGAAAAATAATTTGCTTTTGGACCCTGAGGTGAATTGCTTTTTTGACCTAACAGCTGAGGGCAGGGCAAGACAAAGGCAGAGAGAGAGAGAGAGCAAGAGAGAGCAGAGCAGAGCAGGTCCATCTTGCCTTGCTTTGCAGAAAGCAGGTAGGTATTCCCATGAACTGACTGAACTCCTTGCCAATGGATGCTCAGCTAGTCCTGCCCATAATACACTTCCACAAACAGGAAAATGCATTTCAATGAGACAGGCCTTCGGCCCATAAGCTAATTTTTAAGCATGTTGAAGTTGGTTTTAACCAGTTGGGATGTTTGGTTTTGCTCACACCAATGGATGCCTTAAGTGCAAGTGGGTAGTGAAAAATTGGGATCACACCCCTTCCTTTGAGCACTGGCCCTATCATTAGGCAGAGTGAGGTGTTTTCTCTTTTTATATTTTTGCACAGCAGACATCATAAGAAGCAACTCTTGAATGTGAGAAAAAGCCTCTTTTAAGATGGTGCTTGCCATCTGCAGTTTCTATAAATACTTGTACAATAATAATCCTCTTCCCCCTTTTTAAAGGGTTATTTGTTTGTCAATTAGAAGCTGGTAAAACAGTATATCTGACCAATTAATCAATTTAAGTGTTGCAGCCCTTAAAAACAAACAACCAAACCCCTGATATGGAAAAGTAGCATGCTCTTCTCCATATATTTTGTCCATGTGGAGGAACATTCAACTGTGTGAGCCTCAATCTGAAGTAGTTTACAATCTTGTCTCCTGTCTCAAATAAGTAGACACTGTTCTAGAATTAAGGACTCCCCTTTCTATTAAAACAAAAGCATTTTTTGTTAAATTATTTTTAGGCAGCCATTCAGGGTAAATCTTTACACAAGGTGGTTTACAGATCATGACTTGTGTGGCTGCTTTCCTTGCCTAAGGTCCCTCAGGACACCACTACAGTAATTCATAGCATTTGTCTGCCGCAAGAGACAATGGAGTGTGCCTCTGGGGGTGAAGTCCAACTACTACGTTTGCAGCACCAAAGTGATATTCTCAGGGTGGGTGTTGTGTCTGGAGTTCCTGGCGAGGGGCTGTACTGAGATCTCTCTATAGGAGCGAGACAGAGTTCTGTGTGGGAAAGTGTAAGTCTTCCTCCCCCAACCAGGTGCCCTCAACATTTTTGAACTACAACTTCTGTCTGCCCCAGACAGCACAGCTATAGTCAAAAACTCTGGAGGGCACCAGGCTCGGGGTGGCTGGTGTAAGTAATATGTTTCTGTGGAGTGACTTGCTATGTTTCTATGGTTCTTCAGGTGAACTACCCTGAAGATGTGGTTGGTGGCAGCCTCCCAGTTCAGAAGCTTATAACTAATCTGTCACACATTGCTGTACATCACAGGTAGTCTGAAACTGTCAGATTATCTCTCTGACTTCATTATGTATTGAGGATGTGCCGTTCCTGTTTCCCATAAAAGCTATTGGATGCTTTTTGTATTTAATGCTGGTCCTTTAAAAAAATAAATATGGCTTTTGTATCTACCTTTAAAATTCGAGGGGCGATCTCATATTCACATTTGTCTTGGTGACTTTGGCTTCCTTTAGTCTGAAATCATTATCGTGAAGACATTTCCAATTCAGCTTAACACCATCGGCTAATTAAACCTGGTTTGTCTAAGTGCTTGGGGTTTCATTACAAAGGTGAAGAAAACCTCATAAGAAAGTATTGATTTATTTTATTGTTGTAGTGAGAACTGTCTTTGGAACTGACCATATGACAGCTTAAAGTTATTTTAACAGCAATTCCAGTTCTTTGCCTGTTTGCACAGAAACAAGTTCTATATTGGTTGGGGCATTCTGCCTTGGTTTGCAGCTCTGAAGTCCATTTTCTCTTATATTTCTTATTCTTTGGTTTATATTTTGCTTGCTGTAAGATTGCTTGATGATAAAATGGTTTATTTTATGGCCTTCGAAAATGCATTTCTGAAATGCATGCATTCTGTGCTTGGAAAAACAAAACCTGAAGTGGTAGGCATTCGAGCATAGAGAAATATATTTCTCATAGCAGAACATTCAGTACTGAACATATAATATCTTTGCAATGATTTCAGCCATTTCTTGCACGGTGTTTACAGACTCTTTAAAGTAATGGCAATAATCCCTTGTGTGCAGTGCCAATGGGTATGCACAAGAACAGAAGCCACCCTTTACCTCCCATTTCTTCATTTCTAGGAAAAACAGAGCTGCCTTTCTGTTTATGCAATATTCTGTGCAGCTGCTGACTCTGGGGCATTATGACTGCACTTTTGCTAGGAATCCTGGACAGAAACTGTCATGTGGTACAAAGCCTCAGTGTGTCTGGCTGTTAACCAGAAGGTTGGTGATTCGAGCTCATGCAGGGATGGCTGTGGTCAGGATTCCTGCATTGTAGGGTGTTGGACTAGATGAGTCTCTGGGTCCCTTCCAACTCTCTTACTTCTTTCGCTTTCCATGTTTTCTTTTAAAAAAATAAAATAAAAATCTTACAAGCCTAGACTTCAGTTCTGCAAGAGTTTAATACAGATGTGTTCATACACGTGGCAAACAGAGATGTTGTTGTTGTTGTTGTTGTATTTGTACCCCACCCATCTGATTGGGTTGCCCCAGCTACTCTGGAAGGCTTCCAACAAATATAAAAGCACAATAAAAGATCAAGCATTAAAAACTTCCCTTCAGATGTCTTCTAAAAGTTGTATAGTTATTTATTTCCTTGACATCTTCTTGACATAGAATGCCATCTTAATGCACACAAACACAATTGATGGCTGGGGAGGGGGGTGGTTAGGATAGGTTCTCTCCATTGGCCTCCAATGGGTGGGGCATGGAACTCTGCTAAGGCAGAAGCTCCTTCTTTGCCCTAGCAGGAGGGGAGCTAGCAGTAACCAGCTGAGAACTCCAGTGTGGTGCATTTTGGGGTAGATCACTGGAGGTGTGATCCTTGGGCCCCTCAGCTGTGCCAGTTTGGAGTTGGTGCAAAACAAACCAACAAAGAAACCTGAGGCAAGTTCCTTCCAGGCAGAAATGAGTGGCAAGGCTTCAGATGCAGTGGTACACCTGCCACTCTGCCGCTTCCAAGCCAGCATTTGGATTGCTCTACCCATGTATTGTTTCATTCTTGCCTTCCTATTCTGCACCACAGTTTTCTTTTGAGAGGGAAGGAGCAAAAATTACTTTCACAAGCCTGCGGGTGCAGGGTGGGGAACCTGGAGAAGTTCCAAGACTTCTTTTTTTTTTTTGCATTGATGGATTATGAAATGAGACTAAAGGTTACAAAAGGGATAGTTTAAAAAGCATTTTTCCTTCCAGCTTCTCGTATGCAGATGCTGTGTGACCTTTTCATTTCTGCTTTTTTATTAGCCGGTGCTATTAATCTTGCACCTTTTCATGGACACATTGGCTTGTATGTGCACATTCATGCCAAATACATATTCCAAAACCAAGTACCTCTTAGATACGCAAGTGCAATTCCCTGCACAGTGTGTTTCCCTGTGTTAATATAATTTTCACCTGAATTATTAATGACTGGAGGGTGTGTGTGAGAGGAATGTAGCATGGAATTGTTTGCACTGTCTCTGTATGGAGAAATGATCTGATCTCCAGAAAAGATTGGGTTCTATCTAGCTTTAGAAATTTCAGCTTAAATTTACTGAATGGCCAGCTAGTTAATACCACAGTGACATGCGGCGATTTAATTTTAACCCTTGTCTATAATTTTCTGGCTCTTTCACGAGTCCTTATTTAAAAATGGTGCTACTTTAAGCAATTTCTTGTCCTCGGATGCAGACACTGATATTAAGAAGAAATTACATCTTTCAATTAAAAGATCCACTATTTCACATTTGAAACTCTCAGGTGGACACTGTTTGGATGCATTAATTAGTTAATTTTTAGTTTGTCAATAAGACCTACAACTTCATCTCTTATTCAGATTCTTTTCTTGGAACAGTCAGCTTTGCCTTACAGCTTTCTCACTGATACAAAGAATTCATTCAGCTTCTCCGCAGTCTCATTATCTTCTTTAATATACTTCTAATTCACTGGTTGGGCCACTTTTCTGCTTCTGGTGATCTTAACGTTCTTATTGATACACTTCTTGGAATCATTTTTTTTAAAAAAAATCGCTTAATGTTTGTTCTCTTACCAAATTTGCAGTCTTGTGTGGCATCCTTTGGGCAGGACTTCCATTTTCTTAAGTAAGCCTCCTTGCCAATAATAACTGTCTTGATTCTGCTCATGAACCATGCCAGTATTGACTTGGTCCTGGTTGTACCTTTCCTGAGCTTAACGCCATTGACCGTCCCATGTTGTGTTCCACATGCGACTTCTATAAGCATTTACGCTGCACCCAGAAATGCATTATATATATCTCTCTAATTTACTCCTTACATGCTTTAGCTTTGTAGCTTAACCATACTGTCTGTTCCCTGTGTCAAGGAAAATAAATGGCATCCAATCAGGGTTTGTGTTTGCACTGCAAGCTCTTGTGGGCAATGGGAGTATAATGGTCTCTGATTTACAATTTCATTTGTGTTCCCGTGAAAGGCACTTCAGCAATTTTAGCCTCGTGTCTTCAGTTGGCTTAGAGAAAAATAGATTGTTAGGGAAGAGATTAAGGGTGTTTGTTTAATGCAACATGATTTTGTAAGAGGAGATGATAATACTGAGTAGGCAAACATCCATGGTATAGATATAATCTGTATGAGGAAGGACCAAGAGCTAAATGCAGGGCTGGGATGATGTGGATATTTAGAGATTCTGGGCCACAGAGATGCTAGGTTGGTTTGAGGCTTCCTTACCTGGAAAAAAACAGAGGAAAAAAACTATAGAGCACTACCTGATGTCCTCCTTATTGTGTGTTCATGAAGATTTGTGCTCATTATGCTTTTGGGGAAGTCATAAGTGATCCCACCTTCAAAATTATTTGCACTTGCAGAAGTTTTTGGGTGGTCATTCTGCTTCATTTCCTCTCACTGCATACCTTTTTTAAAAAACAAAACTTATTGCCAAAACCCTGTAACATTTCAAAGCACACAAGTTGGGAGCAGGGTCATCCCACTTTTGTTTTGCTATAGCCTCTCTGGACAGCAGTGATGTGGTAGCACTGGGGAAGGACCACAGAACAAGTAGCAAAACAAAATAAATCCTCCACCCAATGCAGTATTATTATAGAGTCAAGAACATGTTGCAGAATGCACCCACAGTAAAACAGCTGTATGCAGGGTCTCAAACTTTGTGCAGGAAGCATCCTAAAGACCCTGGAGAGCTGCTGCCAGTTCGAGTAGACAGTGCTGGGATGGATGGTCAAATGGCCTGAGCTGATATACCAGGCCCATTCCTCTGCAGCCCCTAAGGTACAGTTTTAGGAACATAATTTGTGTGGCAGAAATAGGGGAGAAATTGCATTGCTTGTCTGAGTATTGCCTCATATCCTTCACCAACTAATGAGAATGGCTTGCGAACCCTAAGGTTCTTTTTCTGTCTCTCTCAACGAAGAGAGCGAATACTGTTGCATTTGGTCAAATTCACTGTCATAGTAGGTCCCATGCACAAAGTAAAGATTTCCCCACTCAGTAGTAGGTGGTGGTGGTGTGGGCAGAAATGAATAAGAGGGGTCTTTCCTAAGTTCACAATTTGCCTGTTCATTTTGCAACAGTGATTAGCTTTCCTCTTATGCTCGTTGGCCATATGTAGAAAGGCGCTGATGCTCTTTTAGAACAAAAAACACCAAAGCCCGATGTTGTCCTAGAAATGCTAGTTTTTAAATGCATATTAACGTGACTCCTGGCTATAAATCATACCTATGCTAGTCACGTAAGCATAACTAGAACAGCATTGTGAAGTTGATTGACTCATCACAGTGACTGACAAAGGATTTGTGTAGTGAATTACAGGGAAGTCACCACATGGAATTATATACCTGGCAAGAGTTAAGAGATTTTAAAAATATTAAGCAGTTTATAAATGCTTTAGGGACCCAGGTGGCGCTGTGGGTTAAACTACTGAGCCTAGGGCTTGCTGATCAGAAGGTCGGCGGTTTGAATCCCTGTGACGGGGTGAGCTCCCGTTGCTTGGTCCCAGCTCCTGCCAACCTAGCAGTTCGAAAGCACGTCAAAATGCAAGTAGATAAATAGGAACCGCTACAGCGGGAAGGTAAACGGCGTTTCCATGTGCTGCTCTGGTTTGCCAGAAGCGGCTTTGTCATGCTGGCCACATGACCTGGAAGCTATACGCCGGCTCCCTCGGCCAATAATGCGAGATGAGCGCGCAACCCCAGAGTCAGTCACGACTGGACCTAATGGTCAGGGGTCCCTTTACCTTTACCTTTATAAATGCTTTAAATGAAAGAAGATTTGGGTTGGGTTGGTTGTTGTGTGCGGTTCCTTTTACATGTCATCTACATGCTACAGTCCCTGCAGTCTGGTGCTTTACTGTGATTTCATTGAGCCACCCCACCCCGAGTGCTTCATTCCCACTCTCTTATACCAGTTCCTGTAATATCTGTGAAATAAAGGATAACCCTTTAGGCAGCAAAGCATCTAGTGTTATGTTCTCAATGGAATCTCTGTGAGCTTTTAAAGACTATGAATAAGCCTCAGTTCTAAAGCCACTTGAGGTGTCACAATCATATATATTTTTACAAGCGATGGGGGAGAATATCCTTGGGAACTTCCTGCCGTTTTTCCATATTTAAGCATTCTTCTGCCCCCATGTGGTCAGAGTCAAGCATCGCACCAACTATTTCAAAGGATGGCAAAATTCCACCTGAATGAGCAGCTGTGCCTTCACAAGCAATTTTCCACAGAGAATTAGGACTAGATAGTATTACCAAATGGTAACTCCCTCCACCCCTTTTCAAATATTTATTGTGCCACAATAGCATTCAAAGCGATGGGCGGTGGAGGAGGGCGTTGGCAAGAGAGAACCAAACGTGGGTGAGCCACCATATCCAGAACTCTGCTGTGTAGCAGTGCATAAGAATAGGCCCGCTGGATCAGGCCAAAGGCTCATCTAGTCCAATATCCTGTTCTCACAGTGGCCAGCCAGATGCCTACAGGAAGCACAAAAGCAGGACTTGAGCGAAACAGCACTTTCCCCACAAGTGGCATTCAAAGGCATATTGCCTCTGACAGTGGATATAGTTATGGGCCTCATTGGCAGTAGGATGGAAAGGAGGGTGAAGTTTTCATTTTGAAAACTCTAGCAGACAGTTGGGAGTCTTTTGCAAGGACACAGATGGGGCAGCACTAATCTGAGGGTGTCTTCTTCTTTGGCGATCACTCATAGCCGAGTAAGATTGTCTTCCATCAACACGGTCTTAACAGTGAGTCCATAAGTGATTGTGGAGGCCAATTCTGGATCCACACGTCCTTCCACAGTGGGGACATAGGTTTCTGGGTGGGAGTTGATCACGGTGAGGGTATGCCTTCCTCTCAGCTCATTTCTCCTTTTCGCCCTGAGTTCGTGCTTCCATGACACCTGTGGTAAAGACTGTTCTCCAGTTGGAGCGCTCGCAGGCCAGAGTTTCCAAGTTATCAGTATTTATGTTACATTTTTTAAGATTTGCCTTGAGAGCATCTTTGAATCTCTTTTGTTGTCCACTGGTATTTTGCATTCTATTCTTGAGTTGGGAATAGAGTTGCTTCATCTTCCAAATTGCTTTGGAAGATGAAAATCAGGCATCCAAACATGACCAGTCCAACAAAGTTGAAGAATCATTGCTTCGACACTGGTGATTTGTGCTTCTTCCAATACACTGGCATTAGGTCGCCTGTCTTCCCGAGTAAAGTGTAAAAAAAATTGAAGACACCATCGAAGGAATCTTTCGAGGAGTTGTAGATGTCATGTATAAGCTGTCCATGTTTCACAAGCTTATAGTAAAGTTGGTAGTTCAATAGCTTTGTCCCGCGAATGTCCCGGTCCTCAAACATTCTGCACTTCAATTGGGAGAAAGCTGCACTCGCAGAGCTCAGGCGATGCTGGATTTCGGCATCAATGTTGGCCCTTGTGGAAAGATAACTACCCAGGTGGGAAAAGTGATTAACACTTTCCAACATTACACCATTAAGTTGGATTTGTGGCGCTGCAAAGGGGTTGTTTTGTGCTTGTTGGTGCAGCACTTTAGTTTTTTGCATATTGAGCAATAGGCCAAGTTTTCGTAAGCTTCTGCAAAGATATTTAGGGTAGTTTGGAGGCCATCCTCTTAGTGTGCACACACAACGTTGTCATCAGCATACTGAAGCTCTATGAAGGAAGTTATGGCAACCTTACTCTTTGCTTTCAGCCTACTCAGGTTAAAGACCTTTCCATCTGTTCGATATATGATTTCTACCCCGGTGGAGAGTTTCCCTTCGAGAATGTGTAGGATCATGGAGATGAAGATAATACATAGACTTGGGGTGATAACACATCCCTGTTTAATGCCCAATCCCACTGTGAATGGTTCACTCTGAGAGCCATTGTTATCCCTGACTGCTGATGGTTAAGGGCAATATTAGCTGAGGTTGGACTAGGCTGCCCCCCTTTCCCTAAAAGCGTTACATCTAATGTGTCTTTGGCAAGGGAAGTAATAGTACCACTGTATTCTGCTCTGGTCAGACCTCACCTGGAGTACTGTGTCCAGTTCTGGGCACCACAGTTCAAGAAGGATACTGACAAGCTGGAACGTGTCCAGAAGAGGGCAACCAAAATAGTCAAAGCTGGGTATGTTTATCCTGGAGAAGAGAAGCTTAAGGGGTAATATGATAGCCATGTTCAAATATATAAAAGGATGTCATATAGAGGAGGGAGAAAGGTTGTTTTCTGCTGCTCCAGAGAAGTGGACACAGAGCAATGGATTCAAACTACAAGAAAGAAGATTCCACCTAAACATTAGGAAGAACTTCCTGACAGTAAGAGCTGTTCGGCAGTGGAATTTGCTACCAAGGAGTGTGGTGGAGTCTCCTTCTTTGGAGGTCTTTAAGCAGAGGCTTGACAGGCATATGTCAAGAATGCTTTGATGGTGTTTCCTGCTTGGCAGGGGGTTGGACTGGATGGCCCCTGTGGTCTCTTCCAACTCTATGATTCTATGATTCTAAGTCTCCTATACCAGTTCTTCCCAAATTACCTCCTGGATTCTGCACCCTGACCCCCCCCCCCAGAAAGCATTGGACAAGCTTGTTTTTTCTTTGTTTGTTTTGCTAGCATGAATCCAGTATTTTCACTCCATGCCCCTATTTCCATGTGCTTTATAGTACAGCTTTGTTGTTTGTCATCCCAGTGTGGTGCAATCCATTATTCTAATTAACAGGTTGCTTAAGCCATCTTCCAGACTCGTAGGAAAAGTGATAAATATTTTTCGCACAAGGGAAGATTTGAAGGAGGACACTTCGTCATCTGATCTATCTCCTTCAAGCTTTCCCCTCTAGGATATTAATTATTCCCCAAGCAGAAGACTGTTAATTCAATTCAAAATCCTATACTATACGGCTCAGCCAATCTGAATTTCTAGTGGATGGTAACTCACGAGGACTCAGACTGCTTAAGAGAGACACATGTTTCCATTACATTGATTAAGCAGTGAAATTCATTACTCTGAAATAATATTTCTTGTTCTTTAAGGGAGGGGAAGAGCAGGAAGGAAGGAGAAAGAGAAGCTTTCCTACACTTTGCATTACAACTAGGATTGAGCCAAAGATTCTCAAATGAAAGGTATCAAACTGGGAACAATTTCTAAAATTTTGGGTGCCTTTCCACCAACGATACAACAGTCTTTTCCTTTCCTTTCCTTTCCCTTTCTTTAACTATATCAAGGACACAAAACCTGTGGCTCTCTTGGCATTCTTTGACTCTGTCTCCCATCAGTCCTTACCTACATGCTCAATGGACCAGGACAATAGGAGTTGTAGTCAAGCAACATCTGAGAGGCACAGGATTGGTTCCTCCTCCTCATTGCTTTCTCCTTCAAAGGAAAGCAACTTATTGCTGAGACTTCTTGCTGCTCATGGAAGTAGTGAGTACACAACAATATCAAGTATGTTTTGGTGGACGTCCTTCTGAGCCATTCCTACAAACATGCCAACAAGCCATACTTGTTGTCACGGAAGCCATGTAGGGCTGACACTAATCCAGGCTTCATGATGTGAGTTCGTATTTGATAAAGGCATTTCCAGCCACTGGTTTGTTACATTCAAACATTTCTTTATTAACATGTGTGCCTAAAAGGTAGATACATTGCATGAATCAGCCTTCTTCTGCCTATCCGTTTTCTTCTCTTTTTAATTCTTTCAACAACCAGGCCTTAATTGCTATGTACCTTTCGCAGAAATCTCTCAGAATGCCTCCCCCCCCCTTTGCCAGTCCCACCCACTCATCATCATTCATATTGCTAGAATTATTCTGCAGCCAAACTCTTTTCCCAGATATGATGTCAAATGTAAGGATATCTGATGAAACTAAAATAGCAGCTTCAGTGGGATTGCTATCTTGAGTAGAAAATTAGTGATTTTTCTTTTCCTCTCTCACCTTCAGACCGTTTCTGTGAAAATGTTAAAAGCTCATTTGTTAGCACACAGGGTGTTTTTCCCCTGACACTTTAATCATGGAGATTATTTTTATTTGAAGGATTTCCATATTTGGACGACTGCCTGGACTGCAAAAGTGAGGAGGCACAAAACCAGGCTTCCTATCCAGTGAGGAGTGTGGGTGGGCTAGCAGCTGCAATATACTTCCTGGCTTATGGGCTTTGGAGGTGGGATCACTTCTAAGGACCAAGGCGCAGTTTGAATTGAGAAGGATCACAAGGCCATCTTGTACAATCCGTTCCTTTGAGGTGGAATCAACTGCCCCTCGACACATGCCGATGCACACACATCACCATGGAGGAGCCGACACAATCCAAAGCAGATTGTGCCACAACACAAAGATAATGCATGTAAGACTGCTCTGATTATTGTGTTTATAGGGAGGAAGTGTGTGACAGGAGGAGTTCTTCCTCAAGCCAACATTGTAGACCGCTTTCAACAAGCCTCCCCCTTCCCTCACCACACTGTGAGATGGTGTCTGAATGCTTCTCCGTGCACAAAGACTAAGGTGGCCACACCAAAAAAAAAAAAAGGAGGCGGGGAAGGAAATGCATTGGTTTAAAAAAAAAGGAGGACACCAATTTCCATATTTTTACCATATTGCAACTTATTTGTATAGTGGGAAATTTAGGAAAGATCGCTATGATTTAAACCTGGTCGTGCAGCAGTAAAACTGCTAGCACATTTGCCAAGCTAAGTAGGGTCCGGTATGGTTTCAAATTGGATGGGGAACTTATGTGTTGAGATTCCTGCATTGCAGGGGTCCATTCCGACTCTACAATTCTACGATTCTATGAAACAGAAATATGATATATCTCACCATTCTGGGGAAGACTGTGACCCAGTAGGCTGTGTGCCTGCTTAGTCTGCTGCCCAGGTGCTCACCGGTAATCAGAAGTTTCAAGACTACGCAGCACTTCAAATAGAGGACTTTCCATTGCAGAGTAGGACACATGGCCACGCTAACAAAAACTACCTGCACATTCAAAAATAGCATGTCAGGGGAAAGGCTGCCTTAGGCTTATTCCCCTGACAGGTAAGCTTGGGGTGCACAGGGAGTTTTAGTAAACTATTCCCCCCCAACCCAACCCACTCCCCTTAGTTCAAACATCCTTCATCTGCTCTGACACTGCAGGCCCTCTCCCAGCCACTGCAGCAAGGAGGAAGAGATGGAGGTGGCGGCAGAGGCGGGGTGGGGTGGGGGTCACAGGAGCCCTGGGTCCAGGTACACACCAATTCATTGAGCAGCCACCTAAGATAATTGTCTCATTCTGCTCATGATTGGGCCAGTACTGAGTCTTACAGCTGTGAGTTTTGGTGGTGGTGGTGGTGGTGGTGGTAAGGTGATAATACTTTCATTGACTCGAAAGTAGGGAGAACAACGAAAGCCTATCCTGGGCAATTTTAGGAAGTTCTGATGTGCTACTACAGACAAGGCCATTCATAATTAAACTCCTACCGTACCCCTGTAGGAGAAGAGCATCATTCCCTTGTGATTCTTTTTAATGAAAAGAGTTTTTACACTTTCAACAGAAAACGCAATTGCTTCGCTCCCTATAATTGCCTGACAATGTGCTGAAATACCCTCTGATTCTTTCTTAAATGAAAAAGCACACCGACATTATGGGGTAGACACACAGCCACCCGCCACGTTCTTTTTTTAATATAGTGCTGGCAGGTCGTGAAAACAGGCTGGTTGGGAGGCTGCGGATGTCACTGTCCATTTAGTGTTCTGAAGCCGCCAAGCGTCTGTGTGAGATCTGATCATATTTGTCTTGTGCTGATTTGGAACAGGGGTGAGTGTAAGGCCTAGCCAAAGGCAGGTACTGGGACACGGAGTGCTGGTACACAGTTGAAGCTAGCTTGGTGAAGCTGAGTTGGCATGGGTTTGGTTAGTAGCTGAAGAGAAGACCAGCTGAGAATCCAATGCAATGCCACCTTAAATTCTGTGATGGGAAAAAACCAGGCTAGAAATGTAACGCAATAGAAACATTTTGTATGGTGTTTGTCAGGCTTCAGGGAATACACACACACCCAGTGGCAGCAAAGAAGCAGATAAAAAAGAAGAGTTCTTACCAAGTACAGTGGTACCTCGCATTAAGAACTTAATTCGTTCTGGAGGTCCGTTCTTAACCTGAAGCCGTTCTTAACCTGAGGTACCACTTTAGCTAATGGGGCCTCCTGCTGCCGCCGTGCCACCAGAGCACAATGTCTGTTCTCATCCTGAAACAAAGTTCTTAACCTGAGGTACTATTTCTGGGTTAGCGGAGTCTGTAACCTGAAGCGTATGTAACCTGAAGCGTATGTAACCTGAGGTACCACTGTAGTTTATTCAATAATTCACAGCGAGAGACAAAGGAATGAGGTCTCTCTCTAAATAGTGGCTCCAAGTAAAGTCCCTCCTATCCTATGTCATCCCTGCGCCGGCTGATCTGTGCTTTCTGCCTCTGAGCTTTCTGTTCCTTGCTCTCAACACCCACCTAGTCCTGGGAGAGGGGTGCTCAGGAATGCTTTCCAAAGACACTGAATCTGTCAGCTGTCTCTCCCCCGGTGTTTCTTCTTCCTTCTGTTCTCCCCCAATATTTCCCAGCTTTCCCCCTCTGCATCCTCTGAACTTTGTCCTTCTGCAAACCACTGTTCTAAATCTATACTGCCCTCCTGTCTTCAGGATCAGGAAGGTTCAGAAGAAGGGAGGGAGGCTCCCACCATTCCTCCTCAGTCCAGCCCCTGACAATATTACATCTTGGGATGCGCCACTGCTGTCCTTGTAATATCCACACTAATTAAATAATTAACAGGATCCTTTCTTACTAGGGGTGGTTAAATACCCCCTCACAACAACCTCTGGGGAATAACAGGATGCTATGAGTGGGTGCCATTTCTCAGACACCTTTAGATTTTAACTTCAGGTGGCCACAGTCCCCCAACAAGGATGTGTCCTTGTGGATTGTGGGTAAGAATTCATCATTTTCTCTGCTTTTCACCCTTGTCTTTTCCCATTTCCCTTTCCTTATCAATTTGCCTCTCCTCCCACTCCTTCTCTCTCCCTCTTCTCTCTCTTTTTTATTTTTTTATTTTATTTTTCTCTCTCCCTCTTCTCACAGCTATAGACAGGCAATTGAACAAAGCACTGTAAAGTTAAGAAGGTTGCCTCAGGAGAAGGAGGGATATCAGTGGCCAGACTTTGCTATCATGCTCTGGGCTCAAGTGATTACTGTGTTCACTTGGGAACAAGGAAGCAATTTTCTCCCAGATCAAATTGCATGGTAAGCCTCTGGGGCTTCTGTCTTTCTTTGCTACACAAGTCAGTGGGCACGGCTTGCTTGCTAATGCCAACAAGATATGTATGTTTCCCATAGCTATAGATATATAAACATAAACCAACCATGGGTGGTATTCAGTGCTAGTCCTACTAACTGAAGTTAACAGACATGACTAACTTTCATTTATTTCAGAGTGTCCACTCTGCATAGGACTTGCTTAAATCTATCCCCATTGACCCAGTTGGTCCAGTACGTATTGTCTAGTTCATAGTATCTCTCCAGGCCTTTCCAGCCTCTGATTCCCAAGATCCTTTAACAAGGTCCAGGGGTCAGAAAACTTTTTAAGCAGGGGGCCAGACCACTGTCCCTCAGACCTTGTGGGGGGCTGGACTATATTTGGGGGTGGGGTGGGGGAATGAACGAATTCCTATGCCCCACAAATAACCCAGAGATGCATTTAAAATAAAAGGACACATTCTACTCATGTAAAAACACGCTGATTCCCGGACCGTCCGCGGGCCGGATTTAGAAGGTGATTGGGTCAGATCCAGCCCCCGGGCCTTATTTGCCTACCCATGAACTAGGAGATCTGGGCATGGATCTTAAAAAGAATAATTGAGTGTGAATGAGAGTGACTGTGTGTCCATAACCTCCAGATTCATTCCAGAATAAACCTTTTGAGATTTGTCTATTTCCTTCCAGTGGCCTACTTGCCACGGACAAGATGGAAAGGGGGAAGGGAGAGAGCTTCAGCTTCTCTTCCCTGCTTTTGACTTGTGCACATGAAATGCCCATCCTTTTACCCCACATTACCGTCCGACCCTTCTGAGCATTAGATGCAGCATTTATCTAGGGAACGGCACAAAGGCCATGGGCAGATGGGCCTTCAGGACTGGTTTAGAGGCTAAGGCAGGGGCTAATGTCCTTTTCAACAGTTAAACAATGTATTATAACATGCGAACTCAAAGTCATCAACTGCTTAGGGGTTTCGCTTTCATTTTTTTTAAAAATCCTGTATCTAGAAATCTGCCTACTTCAGTAATCTCCCTTTCGCAGAGACAGCTATCTGAAGATCCCCAATGATGTCAGCTGTAAACTGGAGCGGTGGTATAGTTAGGTAATTTCAGAACCTGGATTTAATGGTATTTCCCTCACCCTGCCCCTTTGGATGGTAAAAGGCATTCATTTACTTCAAAATGGAATAAACCACCCTTGCTAAGGTGGTGGTGGTGGGGCTCCTGCTAATTTTGCTGAGTGCGTCCCTGGACTTCTGCCCTGAATTCCTCCCTTGGTACCACCTGCTCTAATCTATAGTAATGCAGTGGCAACAATGTCACATTAAAAAAAAATTCTGTGACCACTAGCCTTACACATACAAATTGGGCACATCATGCATAATATAATCCTCTCATCCTTCTCTGACATGGGTTTTAAGATTTGTGTGATAGGATTTATATGAGCTTTGTATGTTAAATTACCTAGATCTTCTGCATAGGAAAAGAAATCTTCCATATCCCCAAACTTCTGAAAACAGAATGTGATGACAATTTTTATACCTTGCAACTTTCAAATGGCACAACCAATAAATGCACAAAAACACACCAGTACATTAAAAAGACAGATCTTAAAGAGCCCGGCCCACTAAAAGAAGCCACAAAATTGTGCTTCGCGCATGCGCAAGACGGATGCTGCGTATGCTTCGACTTACGAAGAGCGTCGCGGAACAGATCGCCTTCGTAAGTCAAGGTACCACTGTACCCGAAACCTTTCAAATCAGGACTGAAGCCCAAATCAAAAAGAAAGGTTTGCCTGACACCTTAAAATAGATAAAAGAACTTCCCATAAGTTGGCCACCACTGAAAAGGCCTCTTCTCATGCTGTCAGTCTCTGAGCCTTCCTTGGAGAAGGGCCTAAGTTGAAAGGTCCAAGTTGGTTCATGTGGGGAAAGGCAAGCCTTGAAGTGCAGAGGTCCTGCGCCACATAAGACTTTATAGGTCAAAACCAGCACTTTGGAAACTGATCTTTGTAGTGGTGATAGAGTGTTGGACTAGGACCTGGGAGACCAGTGTTCAAATCCCCACTCTGCTATGAAGCTGAGTGACCTTTAGCCAGTCACTGCTTCTCAACCCAATCCAGTCTACCTCACAAGGTTGTTGTGAGCTTAAAATGGGGAGGGAGAGAACTATGTAAACGACCTTGTAAACTACCTAGAGGAAAGATGCGGTATTTTTTAAAAAAACGTGAAAAGCATATATCAAAGTTGTTTCTTCCGCAGAAATGTTAATGTGCACCAGAACTTACTTAAAGTCCTGATAGGGCAGAAGAGTTGATGGGAGATAAGAAGGAGGAAAGTTGCCTAACCCTAAAAGTGTTCATAGCATTTTATTTTTAAAAATCACTCATTGAGTATTTTGGCTGACCTAGAAAACACCCATAGACGCAAATGCTTGTTTTCACTTGACTATGTCGCTGCTCTGCATTTTTCATCTGCTTACAGCTGTCACAACATGATCCTCTTCTGGTTTGTTGGTTAGGATTTTGTCAGTGTGTTACCATAACACACATGATTCTAGTTACACTTGGAGGTGGATGCAGACCTACAATGTAGAAATGAAGGTGTCAGTCTTCTGTTGAGTATCAAGAAAACTGAGTGGATAATACATTTGGGGGCAGGTTCCTACATAGACTACCATCACTATTCCATGGACTGATACCTATTTTATTTTGCATTTCTAGAATTTATACACATTCATGATTATGTGGCCCCTTAGCCTTTTGCATTGATTTGTTTTACTATTTTAGATACAAGCTGCTTCCAGACAGGTGTTTATGGTGGAATTGGTGCAGGTAAGAACATAAGAAGAGCTTGCCAATAGCCCATCTAGTTAAGCATCCTGTTCTTAAAGTGGCTAACCAGATATCTGTGGGAAACCCGCAAACAGGACCCAAGCACAAGAGAACTTACCCCCAGCTGTGTTTAGCCACTGGTAGCCTAAGCCTCCATGAATCCGTCTAGTCCTCTTTTAAAGCATGCAAAAAAAAATTTGCAGCACCAACACGATGTCATTACCGTCAAAATGCTGACCTGTATTCCCACTCCATCACTCATTTAATCCAGATTTACCCATTCCATTTGAAATCAGATAAGTAAAAAACAAAGCACCTATTGTCAACATCCTTTGCAATATCTTAGTGACCCATTTGCAAATTAAGCCCTTGTGTGAAAGTAGTCACGATTGTTGTGAACAGGTCAGAAGTCCTTCGTACCTTAGGTGTACCTGATCATCTCTTTCTTTTTGTTGTGTGGTTTTGTGTCCTCTGCAAGTTCTCCTGGCTTGTTTGCTCAGATTCAAAAATGTGCATAACAGAGTCCTTGTCTGGAGCCTGATTCCATACAGACTAACTTGGAGAAAAGTTCTGCTCTAATAGTTTTAAACCATATGTTGGAGCAGAAATTAGATTTCCCCCTTCCTCATCTTCCAGTTAATTATGTCAACACTAATAGTCCCTCTGAGCCAGAGAGGGAGAAACATCACTGAGCACAGTTTGTTATTCCTTCCTTGGCCCGGAGTCTAAGGCGGGAATCAAAGCTGGTAACTCCTGACACAGAACATAAATCCTTTGTTCCACCAAAGAGGAGGTTCCCCTGGTGACAGGGCAGACAATATTTACACTGTGCTGATTGCTGATCAGAGACTGTGGAACTAAGAAATCACCATTAATTCATTATTACACATTGATGCCACTGCGATTCTGACTGGTTGTCTCTGTTTGAGCTCCATCTTGTGGATATATATAAAAATGCAATAGAAGGTTCAAAGTGCCAGAAGCAAGCTTCTGCATTGCACAAAACCCTTTTCTCACTTTCCATTCTACAACTAAAGCAGAAACATGAAGTGGAGAGGATTGTGCCAGTTGCTTCCACAGGCCCCTGCAGAGTTGGTAGAAGGTGAGAACCTGACTTCTAGATACATACAATATAGAGTGCAATTTTACCTGACCAGGAATGCTGAATGATCAGGGTGGCTGATTGTATAGAAGCGGTTCATGCACATTGGAGCTGAGGCCTCAGTAGATACGGCAGATATACTCGCTTCAAGTTCACATTTAACGGTGAGCCTGTGTAATTTGCCCTTCCTGAAACAGAACAGGAACGGAAGCACGGCCATCCTTCAAAATCCTCCAACTATTGTAGTGCCACGTAGTGTGTAAAAAATGCACATACTAAAGTGTGCGTCAAAATGCATGTATTTATGAAAATAACATACAAAATGCATTCTATTTGGGGAAATCACTTGCAAAAACATGTAGAGTGGATAATGGGGCGTACCAAAATGTGCATATTAGGAGAAAATTGCATGAAAATACTGGCGAGTTTTCATGAGGACTTTTTAACATAAAATCCCAAACTCATGCTGAAATGTGGAGAACTGAATTTAAGACTGGAAAAATCAGGAACGGACAGATTCATTTTGTTGCCCTCAGCAAGGTGTGCAAGCCAACCGTTGCTGTTGCTACACATTCATTCTGTGCATGTAACAGAACATGAGGATAGGGGTACAAGCCAAAAGGTGTTTTTTATTTTTAAAAAAAGCTAAAATAAGTAAGTTAAAATAACAATTTTTCATGTATTAAATTGGCATAGATGCCCACCAATAAATATTCTTCAGGTAGCTTATAACAAAATATTAAAAACATAGTTTATAATATTTTAAATGCAAGCAAACAGTAGACAACAGCACACAAAAAACCTTCTTACACAACGGCAACATAAATTAAAATACTTTACAACCTGGATTTAAAAGACCAGTTAAAAAGCCTATCCGTATATAAAAAAAAAGTCACCTCCTGGTACCGAAAAGACCATAAATAAAAGGCTAAATGTTAACTTGGTCAATTTTAAGTGTGCTTTGAAACAAGGGGGCAGGCAGATTTAAGCAGAGATTGTATGTTACATTACAAACAAATCCTACTTTGTTCTTGGTAACTGCACCCTCCCCCAAGAGAATAAGAGAATATTTTCGCCATATTGTACAGGGTAGCTTCTCTAGCACAGCAGCCTCCCGGTTGCAGTGTTGAGGGAGGTGGGGCCAGGCCATCAAAATGTGACCTGTGCATAATCTGACAGGGACTCAAATATTCTCAACCTGTTGCAACTGTGCTGAACACTCCCAGCCAAGGAGAGCAAATGGCCAGTAGTTTTAATTCTTTTGTTTGCAAAACCACACACTTACAACAGCTCCTAAAGTGCACAGAACACACACACACACACACACTTCTAGCAGCTGGCATTAACTTTCCCAGGCTTGTGTCCTTGCTGAACAGTGAAAGCAACGGGGCACTGCTTCCCCCTCTCAGGCTTAAGCAGCCTTGTCTGACAGAGTGCAAGCAAGCAACCAGCAACTTCTCCTACACGGAAGTAGCTGCCAGACAGGGCCGGCTCTAGGTAGACTCCCGGTGGTGTGTGTGTGTGTGTGTGTGTGTGTCTATGGCATAAAGTTCAGGTTTCTACGCTAGTAATATACAATATGCCAGCCTTCACTACCCTGGTGCTCTCCAAATATTTTAGACTCCCACTCCCATCAGTCCCAGCCAAGGGCACCAGGTAGCCAAAGTGTCGAAAGTGTAATATGTTAATCTCTCTTCCTTTCAGCCTGTTAAATCATTTAAGCCTTGAACTTGCAATGCATTCATAAAACGCAAGAGGGCAATGAAACTTTAAGAAGTGTGTATGTATCCACTCCTTGTAGCTTTCTTTACCTGGACTAGAGCTGTGGAACATCCAGGTTAGAGAAACTTGTTTTGATTTGTGGAAAGGAAACTTGGCGCGTTTTGAAAGCTTATAATGTCTTCTTAGAAGTGTGTAAAATGCATTTAGTTGCCAAACTTTTATACTTCTTTACAGTTCAAGGGTTGAAATCTCAACAAAAATCAATGTACAGTATATTACGTCAAGATACAAATCCCACATTGAATGCAGCTGCAACTTCTAATAATAATAATAATGGAATTCTACATTTTAAGTATGATAATTAAGTTATACATCAAGAAAGAAGCAAGATAATTAAGCCATAATGACAATTAAGCATTAATTAAGCAATAAATTATCAAACACATGTCTGTTTGGCTATATGGCAGGGCAGGGATTTAACTTTTTACAGTAAATGGAGTGCACGGGGGAGGGAAGCAAACACATTGTTGTCCTCCCAACACTTGCTTTACCTCACCACACTCCCAATTCAAACCATTTCTGCTTCATGTCTGCAAACCCACACTGTGTTGCTGTGGCAGATACATAGATTCCGATTGGCCACCCAGAGCCACTTCCAAGCCTGACGGTGGCTCCCCCTTCTACATAGGCTCCATCCCCTTCCCCCCAGCCTGGACTTCTGCTCCTTTCATTTACCTTTTAAAAGAGTGTCTTTCGCTGCTGCCACTGACAGCGCCGCTCTTGGTGGGCTCTACGGGGCTTCCTTCAATCTTTTTTTCTTTTTTTTGGAACTTTTTGTTCTAGGGCTATAGGCAACTGCATGAGCAGAGCTCCGATTTCCCCACGATTTAACAGAGTTCCAGTGCCTTGTGGGGAAATCAGTTTGGATGCTGCTGAAATGAGAACGTCGCTTCTGCATCTTGCGGCAGCAGGTTTTCGGAATGTGAGAGGAAGCTGCTCACAGGCGGCTGATTGCCGCCCACAGACTGCACTTGCCTCCTTGAATGTTAATGGATCCTTTTAGCATAGTGAATCTGGTGGTGCAAGAAGGACTTGAGGTCACTCTGGCCCTGCAATTGTGCCAGTGCAACACTTTGTGGATTAAAATGTGGAAACGCTGATGTACTAACAGAAATATGTAACTTGTCCCCAATATCAGCCTCTGTAGATCAGTCTCAAGGACTGGAAAGTGGCCAATGTACCATCATTTTTAAAAAAGGGGGGGTTCTGGGAAATTGCAGGCCAGTTAGCTTAACATCTGTAATGGGACAACCAGTGGAAATTAAAGGTAGAATTACCAAGGATATAGAAGAACCAAGTTGTGCTAAAGCAGATCTAGCATAGCTTTTGCAAGGTTAAATCCTGTCTCACTAATCTTTTGGAGTTCTTTGAGAGTGTCTGCATGTATATAGATGCAGGTTATTCAGTCGACATTGTGATACTTAGACTTTCAAAAAGCTTTTGATAATGTACTTCATGAAAGACTGCCAAATATGCTTAGCAGTCATGGGATTTAACAGTGTCTCTCAAACTTTGGTCCCCACCTGTTGCTGGACTGAAACTCCCATCATCCCTAGTTGGCAGGACCAGTGGTCAGGGATGATGGGAGCTGGAATCCAACAACAGTTGGTGACCCAAGTTTGAGAAAGGGCGGGTCCTTTTACAGATCAGTAACTGGTTAAGGACCAGGAAGCAGAGAGTAAGAATAAATAGACAGTTCTCCCAATGGAGGGGTGTAGAAAGTAGAGTCCTCCAAGGATCAATATTGGGACCCATGCTTTGTAACTTGTTCATAAATTATCTAGAGCTAAGGGTGAGCAGTGTGGTCGCCATATTTGCTGGTGATACCAAATTGTTTTGGGTTGGTTAAAGTAGAAGGGTTGCAAGAGGATCTCTCCAAACTGGATGAATGGGCAGTAAAATGGCAAATGTGATTCAATATAAGCAAGTGTATAGTGATGTACATTGGGGTCAAAAGTTCTCATCTTACATATATGCTCATGGGGTCAGAATTGCCAGTCACTGATCAGGGACAAGATTTGGAGTTCGGTGGATAGCTCAGTGAAGATTCCAACCCAGTGTGCACAGCTGTGAAAGGGGTGTTTTCCATGCTAGGGATCATTAGGAAAGGGACTGAAAATAGAACTGCCAATATTTTAAAAAAAGGTAAAGGACCCCTGACAGTTAAGTCCAGTCGCGAACGACTCTGGGGTTGCAGCGCTATACAAATCTATGGTGAAACCACACGTGAAATATTGAATACGGTTCTGGTTCCTCACCTCAAAAAGGAAAAGCCTCAGGAAAGGACAAACAAAATGGTCAAGAGGCTGAAGCAATTCCCTTATGAGGGAAAGTTACACCATTTAGGGGGGTTTAGTTTAAGGTAAGAGGAGACATGATAGAGATATATAAGATTATGCATGGTGTAGTAAAGAAAGTGGATAGAGGTTTCTCTCCCAGTCGCATAATAATCTTTCTTGGGACCAACCGACTAAGCTGAATGTTAGAAGATAAATAAGTACTGATTCACATAGCACACAATGAGTCAATAGAATTCACTCCCACCAGATGTAGTGATAGCCACTATCTTGTGTGGCTTTGAAAGAGGATTAGACAAATTAATGGGAGGTTAAGGCTATCCAGGGCTGCTGGCTATGCTGGCTATGTTCTGCCTCAGCTGCAGGGAATCACAAGTGAGGAGAGTGCTATTGCGCTCAGACCCTACTTTCAGGCTTCCCATAGGGATCTACTTCGGCATTGTGAGAACAGAACATTGGACTAGATGAGTCTTTGGCCTGATCAAAGGGCTCTTTTTATTTTCCCAAACCTCAACAAGCACTTAACATTCCTGGAATGCCTTTACCCTAATTTCCCCAAAAGCATGTTCTACCAGGGATCTCCCAGGCCTGTGTAATAGTTTAATTATCTGGAAATAACAGTTTTGGTACTAATTACAGAATTGTACTATCCACCCTTATCTGCAATTAAGTTTGCAGCTTTTGACTATTAGAATGCATGTTGTCATAATAAGTATGGTTTGCTTTCTTTTATTTGCATATGCTGAGCTGTAGAATCTATAATTATAATAGGTAGGGATCATCAATTCGAGGCCTGTTTCTATGATTAACATTAATTGAGCAACCTAGTGATTTAGCAATATAAAGCATGATGCCTGCTGGAATAATTATTAGACAAGAGACACATGTTTGCCAGTTACTGTATAAAAAAACACTTCAGAGCTTTAGGGCAATTTAATAAAAAGGGGCCCAGCTATTCTATGGCTCTTGATTATGAGAAGCAAGTCCTTGAGGTATTATATGACTTTAGTTAATACGAAATCATGCTTTATGTTTTGAACATGGGCATTAAAAGTACCGGTTGAAGTTTAATGGCAAAATACGCAATTCTACCGTCATAAAGCTCTTCATGGTAGATAGTGTCAACTTTATTGTGGCCCTGATGTCCTTGATCTCCGGTCCTTGATCACTAACTGGAGGTGAAAATGGCCTCCAATATTATAGACAGTTTCCCGTGTTTCTATACTGTAATCTTACTTCTGAGCTGAGCCTAGTCAAGTTACCTAAACATTCATTCTATGATTCTATGTCATGGTGCTATTTTAACTGTCTAGATCAGGCATCTCCAAACTCGGCCCTCCAGCTGTTTTTGGACTACAACTCCCATCATCCCTAGCTAACAGGACCAGTGGTCAGGGATGATGGGAATTGTAGTTCCAAAACAGCTGGAGGGCCGAGCTTGGGGATGCCTGGTCTAGATAGCTTAGTTGCTTAGAGTGTGGTGCCAGTAAAGCCAAGGTAGCAGGTTCGATTCCAGTATGGGACAGCATTCACGCATTGCGGTGGTTCTACTAGAATTCTCAGGGACCTTTCCAAATCTGCAGTTCTACGATTCTATGATGCTTTGTACTGCTATGTGGGAAATGGCTAAAGGGAATTGCAGCTTTGTGAGGGGGATAGAGAGGGCTCTCCTAATACACACACACACAAAAAGAGATCAACACACAAACATAAAAAATACAAAAAAAAACCAACAGCCCTCATCTTATTTTCATCTTCTAACTTTCTAGACATTGTTAAATGGGCTTCCACGAATCCCCCCCTATCTGATTTTCATTTAAATTCATATTTGGCAGTTTTCATACATCATACCTATAACTCGTATTTAAACCTATCTTTAACATGCTATTCTCAAAGAAGAAGAGGAAATTGGCCCGTTCAAGCCTCGAACAGCCTGAGGTAATGGGGTGGGGGTGGGGATGAAGTCTTAGTCCATGAGCCCAAGGTAAGTCTTGTGTCTCGTGGTGCATTGTCCCCCTGTCACCACACACCACTGCTGAGCCACCTGCCCACCAAGCAATAAAACCCACCCAAGGGGTCTTTAAACTGGGAGACTGCTAGCCCCACTTCACAATGGCAGGCCATCCAAAAATACCTCAGATTTTCTATCGCATTGTTTGCTTCCTGGTTTCAAAAACGATACAGTGAAGAAAAATAAAGTGCGGTGATAAATGCTTTTTAATAAGGAAAATAAAGTCACCTCCATTATTTGTCTCACTCCAGTGCTTTTATGTTGAACTCTTCCCCCCTTCCCTTTGCAAACAAAGCACACTTATTTTACGCATAAAATATGAATTCCCTGTGGGTGTATCTGGAATCTGTAGCAGCTACAGATGATCAAATAGCAGAAGAGCAGTGCAACTGACTTCACAATCATATGCCTTTTTTCTGAGAAGAAAACACACTCCTTCTGTCTTGCTGTAGGCTTAGCAAAAGGCTACATAGAGACTAATATAATCTAACTGTGAGGGTGGAGAGAAGAGAGGGGATAGATGCCTACACGAAGCAGTTATTTTTGGGTCTCAGCCATGGCTGAACGTATTTAATTAGTTAAATTAGCCAAATGAATCTGGGGAGGATAAATCAGAGAGATTTATTGTGGTGAAGCGCAAGGTCCAAAAGATGCATTAATATTATTTATAGAGCTGGCTTGCCCTTTAGGGAATTTTAAACCTACCGGTACATTCTAATTTTCTAAGGGGATAAAAATGCTTACTGCCTATAGCAGATATCTCTGATCCATTGCAGCAACTGCTGGTATTTTGTCCTGTAAAGGAGTCACTTCTTAAGAAATTGGGAACGAGATCTCTATAGCTAGTCCCATAAGCAATATTCTCCCATATAAGTGAACAAATGATTGCCATACACTCCTATGGAGGGACATTTCAGGACAATCTTGTAGCAGGAACAAATACTATCTTATTGTCAAAGCCAATGCCAATACATTCCCAATCTTTTCAAAAATACATAAAACCAAAACCAAAAAGTGAAGTGAAAAGGGAATGGGAGTGCCTAAATGAATACTTTAAAAGTCAAGGTTTGAGGACAGAAATCTGGCTGAGTCTGGAACAACCTTGTGAAGTGAAAGGATAAGAAAGAGGGATTTATATCTAGATGTTAGGATTGAGAGGATAAGGAAAATAGGAAAACAGGAAGATACAATGAGAGATAAAGGAGGTGCTGTGGGATTGGTGGAAGCCAATGTTTGTTTTCCTTTTTAGTGTTTATATTATTAATTTGTAAGATTTGGATTTCTTTTTCATATGCTTGTTTTTATGTTTTGTGTATTGACATTTTTCTTTTTCTTTTTTCTTTTATTCTTGTGTGGAAAGTACTAATAAAACTTACCCTAAAAACACACACACACATGTACACTGAAGAAGACACCCAACTACGTATAAACCATTATCTTATTTTGTGCAACACTGTTTTGCTTTCAAGCTGATAGGCAGGCACCTATCCCTCTTCCCACCACTGATCTTTCTGAATTCCTCATAGCTAAGACCGTAGCCAACTAGGCCATGAGAAAGGCAAGCTGGAAAGTCCTAGGTAGACTTGTGAGCGCTTAGTGGTGCCCATGTTCATGCTAGGCCAGTGTGAGAAGGTAGTGTGGAGTGCTGCTCCTCGTGGACCCCGCAAAAGTCCTATTGCTATTGTTCCCTATATGTTCTTTTCATCCTTGGTTAGCAAGGAGAGGGAGAAGATTTTGCCCAGGGCAGCCGGTTACTGATCCCTGGCAAAATACAGCCACAACTGCTGTACTTCTATTATGCTAACTGCTCGCATTCATATATTCTTGACCCAACCACTGATGTTTCTTGCCTTGTTATTCAGAGACTTGAAAGCTTGGATTAAGCAAACTGGAAACATTAACATACCAGGACAACATAACATTCACCTGCCTTCTGTTCTGTCCAACTGCCTGTTGTCCTCTGTCCTTTTTGCTGATTTGTTATCGATTACATTTTTTATCCTGTCCTCCAAGAAGCCGAGGGTGGTGCTTCTCCCCTCTTTTTTTTTCAATCCTCACAACTACCCTGAGGGGAAGTCTGTGTCAAGAGTTAGTAAGTTGCCCAAGATCCCCAGCAAGCTACATGGCTGAGTGCAGGGGTGTTACTAAGTACGGTACTTAAAGGACTCAGGACACAAATGCGCATATGATAATTTATAGATATAGATGCCTCAGTCTGGGCAAATTAAGATAGCAGGTGGCTGAAGTCTGTAGCAGTTCACTTTGCAAAGCAAGCAGCTTCCCTTCAGGGAAAAAGTAAAAATAAAAAATAAAGGGGAAACAGGGCAGACCTCCCCATATTCTAGTGCAACACCCTAATCCCTGCATTGGATTTCTGTCAAAGTGTCCTTTTTTGTAAGTGAATTACAATGTGACTCCTTCTACAAGATGAGTTCTCCCAGCAAATGCTGCCAGCTTGCCACACAGTTGGCTGTACCTCTTCACATAGCAAAGGCTCTTGGCTTGCCACCATTCCCCCTTGAATTAGGACAGCTTAACCTTTAATATACTACAGCTCTTCTCATCTGAAATCAGTATTCCCTCTTCTCCGATACAATTTACAGTGTTTGCTTCAGAACTTAGAAAGGTCTTCCAATATCAGATAATATTTCCATTTACAGGGAAAGCAATGTAGGTCATTTTTTGAGAGCTTCTAAAGGTACATTAGTCATCATGCCTTTCCATCCCTGGGGGCTAATAGATAAGTTTGTGCAGTTAAAAAAAAAATCCAAAGCAAGACCAAAGCTGTCCAATACAATTTTATTATAAAGTGTACTGGCTCGGACATAACACTAAACCATAATTTAACACAGCATTCGCCAGCCAATGTGGCCCCAAAGAATACTTTATACCAGCAATGTTCCATTATGTTCAGCGGGTTGTCTGCTTCCCTCCCCTACAATAGATGCTGTACTCATCTTCATAGCTTTGAGTTGTTTCCCTGTGGTTAGTTGGTTGGGGGTTTTTTTGCAGACAAATAGGCCAGCCAGTCAAGCAGATGCAACTTCTTCCCATTAACCACAGTTAAGATTGACCACAGTTTAGAGTTCAGATATCATGCTTACAATTTCCTCCTTGTAGCTGCACTGGAGGAGGAGATAGGAAAGGGGACTGCATGAGGCTCACCTTGCTTCACTCTCATAATGCTAAACTATGTCTTAGTCTTATATCTGAACACAACCAATTGATTGACAAGTGTTAGCTTGGGATGCTCTGTTTAAATTGCTCAACACTACCCTGTTTGGGAGATGCCTCTGATCCATCTGAGTTGATTCAGTGGATTGATTTTGATATACCAGTAACTGACTCAACAGTTCATATTATGTAGTTTTCATCGCATGCTAAAGTTGCACTTCTTTACCCTTGCCTATTATTATTATTATTATTATTATTATTATTATTATTATTATTATCAATACCGCCCTTCATCCAAAGATGCTTACAATACAAAAACACAAAACGTAATAACAAGCAAAAGCAATAACCCCTTCCCAAGTTTAAAAAGTAATAGATTGTTTAATTAGCCAAAGGCCTAGGAGAAAATGAATGTTTTTGCCTGGCACCTAAAGTTGGTGGCCATCTCTGCATCCTGTAGGATGGTTTGATTTCTAGCTAGTTTTAATATTGTGTTTTTAAATTGTTGTAACCTGCCATGGGACTTTATATTAAAGGGTGGGTGAGAAACTGAATAAATACATTATGTGTGTGTGTGTGTGTGTGTGTGTGTGTGTGTGTGTGTGTGTGATATAATATGGATCATATCAAGTATATATATATATTACAACCCACATTAAAATATCAAATAAAACAACCCAGAAGAAAACATTACTGAAGAAAGTCAAATATAAAGTATGCATTCAAAGCAGCATAATTAATAGGAAGTTAAAATTTTATCATAAAGATCTGAAAATAAAACATTGCAAAGGAGGTCAACTACAGAATGCACATTCAACACAGCAGACTTAACACAAGCAAATTTATCTTGAGCATTTCAAAAGAAAACATTGCTCATGGAAGTCAAATATAAAATGCACATTTAAAACAGCACAATTAAGCAAGAGAATAAAATATTGTCCTAAGCATAGAACATATCTGTTGTGGTTGCTGCTAATGGTGGTTCATGGCAGGTGGAAGCTCAGGCTCAATAATCAGGGTCATTGATTAAGAGACAGCCAAGGTAGCTGCTGGCCTCCTCAGCAGCCTCAGATTTTGTAGATGGGGGTCAATCAGGGCCCCACCCTCCCAAGCCCGGGTTGAAAAGGGCCTCAAAGAGATACTCAGGATGCCAACTGCTGTTTATGCCAGGGAAGAAAGCCTCAACAGGTAAAATATGAATGAGTTATGGTATCTATCTGGCAATGATTTGTTCCCTGGATTCAATCAAAAAGATAGCTATAATGTAAATTGCTTCTAGAAAGTCTGGTTGCATAAAAGTTACCGCTGCTTCTAGAGAAACAGAGAGAATAAATGTTATAACATTAGATTTCATTTCAAAAATCTAAACTTTATTGTTTTCAATCTTTTATTTGTTTGAAATGGTTCAGAACCTTGCTATTTTTATTAGCAGTAACTTTATCTTGTTGTGGCTATAATGTGGATTGAGAATTCTGTATGTCAAAACTGATATAATGAGATGATCAACATTCAGAACAGAAGCACATAAGAGAGAACAGGGAAGTCACTTGGTACATAAAAGGTGAGCTCGCTTGCCCTGGCCTAGAGCAAAGCTCCAGCCCTGTTTGGGTGCTTGGCTTACTCATATCATCACAGTCACATGACTCCCTCCACTCTGATGTGTCACATTCTACCGTACTCCAGGAACATGCCGAGTATTCTAAGTGGTGCAAGGGGCTCCCCGCTTTAGAACTTGGCCCTCCAACTCGTAACAGGGTATGGCTTTGTAAGAATGTGTGTATTAGGCAAAATTCGGATGAAAAGAAATTCACAAACTTGACATGGAAATGTGGAGAACTGAGCTTTAGGTTGGAAAAATGAGAAACCTGAAAAAAAATTCAGAATTGGCTGGTTAACCAATCCCTTGCCTCTCCCCACCTGATGAAGCTGGGATCCAGTAGTTGAACTAAATACACCTGCATTAAATTAGGTTCGTCTCAGTAAAGGGAATGGAAGACGTTCTTTCTCATTTTGTTGCATTATCCATTGATAACCCTCACCTGTGTTTCTTGACCTATTTTACTCGTATCTCTGTTACTTGACCTGTTTTATTATTTATACTTGTGGTACTTAACCTGTGTGGCTCCTACCAGCCCCTTACCATCCTAGGGCTTCGTATTGCGCTTCTCCTTTAATGAAAACAGGAGACTCCCTCCCTCCTTGGGCCTCTTAAAGGGTCAGGGCATACCATAAAGTGCTAAATCTACTTGAAGGGAATCCTAACAGAAGAGTGATTCTAGAATTCATGTAAGACTGTTTTGCTTGATTTTGGGGTGTATTTACCAACTTTTCAATGTTGACAGAACGTTAAGTGTCCCATCCCTTCGCCATATAATTGGGGAAATGGGCATAGCTGTCAAGTTCTCCCTTTTCTTAAGGGAAATTCCCTTATGCTGATTAGGCTTCCTCACGAGAAAAGGGAAAACTTGACAGCTATGGAAATGGGCCATAGCAGGATTGTATGCTCCCTCACCAGAAGTGCTGTTTCAACATTTTGGGGAAGATACAAAGAGATTTCAGGCTTTGGGTCAAGATTCACAGCAAAGTTTAAAGGCCTGTTCTGAAGTTCAGCTGGCAGGAATGGGTAATACTGGTAAACCTTCTCTGCTGCCATGCCTAGACTATGGATTGCCTTGGCCTGGGGGAGTTAGGTTATTCTCTTCCTGACACCTTTCCTTATGAAGCTGGAGACCTTCTAAATCTCACAGATTTTTGGCCTGCTGGGTTCTTAATTTAGATCTAGGGTTTTTCGTCTGATTATCCCGGTGAGGCTTTGAAATTGGATTACAATACTCAAAAATTCTGTGTGTGTTTTAATCAAAGCATATTTTTGTTTTAAGACTGTGGATACCATTTATTAAAGGACAGATCCGTGCATGTTTGCAGGTGGCTTGGAACCTGTTTAGGAAAGTAAAGCAAAAATAATAATTGTTGCCTAGTCTTCATTGGTGGAATAACAAGCTTATTTGGTTAGATTCCTCTCTTCTAAATAAATGCAAGGCCAGATGAACAAAATGGAACAGGAACATTGCGGCTCATATCAAAACTCCACCCACGCATCCTCAACATACTGCTGAAAGCTAGGAATGGACCCAAGCCTTGAAATGAGATCTTGCATCAAATTCCAACCTTCCACAAGGCAGGTTCAGGTTGAGCAATGCTTCAACAGATCATGGGCAGAATGAAGTACTGCAGCAGTAGGGTTGGGTAGGTAGGCAAACAGACAGAAGTAAGCTTTTACACCACAATCCTAACCATGTCTACTCAGAAGTAATTCCTGCTTAATTAAAAGGGTCCTCCTACCAAAGAAGTGGGGTTAGGATTGCAGCCTTGGAATATGTTTAAATAAATACATCTTGGGGGGAAGAGAGAGGAGAAATAATTTAATCCCCAAAGTACATATTGTAGGAGTTTCCTGGGTTGGTTCGCATGTAATACTACACTAATGCACAATTTGACATTGCATGAATAAGCCTTAAGGCTGTGTACTACTTCCTTCCCCCTGTCATTTCTTCTTCTTCTTAGTTAACTCTTGACCATTTCATCATGCAGGGAGAGAATGCACATAAGTGTGGGGGATGGAATTGCAATGGCAGGCTCTGCTCCCAGTCCAATTGGAGCCTCAAGCTCAAAAGGGAGCCTCAAATTTAGACGCTGGCTATCTTTTTGACATTCGAGCAGCTTAGCAACTTGTTTTTGTGCACACTGGGCCCAATTTGAGCAATTAAGAGATGTGATTTGGTAAAAGACTATCATTAAGGCCTAAAAGTCTTATTGATTTAAATGAGGTGTTTAGCGTGTCAGTTTCCAAAGGCAAAGCTAAGGGGAGACGAGACAGTTCAGAGACGGAGGCCGAGCTTTGCATTTGGAAAGTCTCTGCTTCAGTGTCCAGGATTTCCAGTTAAAAGCAGGAGCACTGCCAAGCTAGCCTCCTGGCTGCAGCATCACTTCTGTTTACCAGGGCACTACAGAGGTAGGTAGGCCAGTAGAAAGGGTAGAGTTGTTCAGGTACACTGCCAATCCACTGTGCTTGCCAGTGTGCTCCAGTCGTCCCAGTCTCATCCCAGTAAGTAATGTGATGCCATCTCGGGGGTGCCTGCCTGCGCTGCCAGTTGTCTCGTTGTCAGAAATATTCCTGCCATGGACCTTGGAGATCCACCACCAGTCAGAATAGGCTATACTGAGCTTGATAGTCTGATTTACTATAAGACAATTGAATACAGTGGGCAGAAATGCATCAAAAATGCACATTAACTAGCCTAACAAAAAATGTTTATACAGTATATGAGTTAATGGCTTGACCCCACCACGAAACACTGGTCCCAACAAATAATTTGTTTTGGATTTTACTAAAAAAAAAAGATGAGAAAGAGAATTCTCTCCCAAGAAAGAGAATTGCAACATGATAGGCACCTCATCAAAAACTCCTCTTTTAGTGCACTTTCTCTTCAGACTTGGTGAGTGGATAGCACCATCAAAGGGCTGTTCTGTTGGAGCATGGCCTCTTGAATATCTAAGGCATCTGGCTACTATGCAGTCTAGAACAGAGTGACAGCATTATACAGCTCCTACCAGTGTTGCAAACAGCAGTGGTCAGACGGGCAATGGTGCTTGCCTGACTTCCCATCACCTAGGTTGTTGCCATATACCAGGAGGGATAGGGGAAAGTGTGAGACAGCAGTGAGGTCAGTGTGGTGTAAGCACACCGGTGAAGCCAATCTGCTGCTTCCACCAGAACGTTTGCACCATGCTGACCTCGCCACCTCCTTGCACTTCCTGGTATGCCACAGCAATGCAGATGATAGTTCAGCTAAGTGACCATTATGCCCTGCCAACAGATGCATGCTACTGATTGCCAAAGGAACAGAGAGTATAGTCTCACCGGTGTATAGCATTTGGTTTAAGCAGACTGGATATAAGAGGTGGACAAAACCACTCAGAGCAAACAATATGGGTAGTGCAATTGAGCATATCTTTTATTGATAGCGGTTTCATTATTTTGTGTGTTCCTTCTTTGCTTCGTTGCCTTTTGTGATTATGATCTTTAATCAGTAGGCAGTTAACACCTTAGCAAAGGCCAGTGATGTGCTGCAGTTTCTTGGCATTCCAAGAACTTTAAAAAGAAGCGGCCCAGACACTGCTGTCTTCATGTTAAAATAATTCCGAACAAATTTTACTTTGTTAAAATTAAATGTCTATACAGTATATGTTTGCTTTCCGGTTGTTGAAGTTTAAGGTGTTCCAGAGCCACATCTTCATGCTTCCTAGAAAACTTGAATGGATAAGAGTTTGGGACTGCAAACAATAACCCTTGCAGTTTAATTGTTTCTTGTTCTGTATGTACATCCTGCTATGTTCTGCTAAGGCTGGTGAATGTGATCTGGCTGCTTGGGCAGTGGTGCATCCATAGGAAGACAGTTGGAGCAGATGCTCAGGGCTCCACTTAGCAAGAATGAGCAGGCACCCCTGCTCCCCGGTGCTTTGGGGCTGGTTTGTCACATTTTTGAAGTAAAGCATGCTATCATCTAAACAGGGGTTCCCCTATAAGGCCATTAAGCCATATGCATGCATGGAGGCTACAAGTCACCTCAGTAGCCATTTCTAAATCAGACGCACCCTGGAATATTTTTTTAAGCAATTGTTTAATTAGCATTACTATAACGCTTTTCTATCAAAGAGCAACTGGCCTTTGTGAAAGAAGGTTTTTTTTCAAAAGAAAGGCCTTGTTGTAGATCCCCTCTGAAAGTCATTCAGAAACAACCTTTCTCTCCTCCTTTCTGCTGGTGTCAGCCTTTTTCTTCCTGGGAGAGAAACAGGCACTGGCAGCCACAATCTTCCTTCACATGTTTAATCTGAAATAAGTTGCATTGAGTTCAGTGGGTGTGCTCGCATGATGTCGTTGTTGGGATTTAGCAGAGAGGAGTTCAGTCTTTGCAAGCTCCTATAGCAACAGAACGGTGAGTAACATGACCTTGAGCCTCCTTTATCCATTTTGGCCCTGTCCCCCTTGTTCTTTCCAAGGCAACTGGGTCATTGAAAGTGAAATCCAGTGTGTCTGTTTTGCCCCCTTCTCTCCTGGGATGCAAATCAGCTTTCAGAAGTTCCTGAAACTGCTTTTAGAGACAGTATGGCTTTTATATTGCTGGGAATCACAAGTTCAGCAGAGCTTACTCCCTTATAGTTTGAATAGCTGACGGTGCATAGTTTAAACAAAATAAAAAAAAATCCTTCCAGTAGCACCTTAGAGACCAACTAAGTTTGTCATTGGTGTGAGCTTTCATGTGCATGCACACTTATTCAGATATGCATAGTTTTGTCATTATTTAAATGCTTTCTATAGCTTTTACTTTCACAAGTAACAGTTTTCAGACAAGGCATGCAAAGCCTAGGTGGCGGTTTAAGTAACGTTGAGGGTGGAAATAATTATCAGAAGTGTGGTAGTTGGCATGTAAGTGCAAGAGAAGGAAAGGGGGGATTCAAACCAGTGTTTCAGTGCTGTCCTCCATATTAAAGCTGTCTTATGACATTCAGTCTATACAGTGCTTTTTTCGGGAGGGGGGGGAACGACGCAGGGGGAAGCATACCCCTAAACATTTTGTGAATCTAAGTTTGGCCTCATTGCGGGGCAGTATTTCAACATGAGTAGGAAAATGAGAGTTCCTCTAAACATAAAAAAAAAAGCACTGAGACTATATATCCAGCACTTCTCTCTTGCTTCCAATAGATTTTATGTTGGAAATTAAATTACGTAAAATACTTTGCAAGAGGCTTCTTGAGAATTTTGTTGTGATTTTTTGAAGTGGGCATGATTTGTCCACCTTTGTCAGAGGTACATTTGGTAGGATCACTGGATGGAAAGTCACCCTGACACTGGCTGCACCCAGGACATGGAACTCTGCCATGAAAAATCCATTTGTGGGTCTTTTTTTCATCACCTCCTAAAGACACTTTGGCAAGCATTTGTTAATCTGCCTGGTTGATGACTTCTGCTCTGTCTGCTCACAACATGTTTTCTTTTTCTAAAAAAAACCCCAAACTTTTATTGATTATTGTTTTTCTTGGAGAAAGGCTATAGCTTAGTGATAGAACAGCTGCTTTGCATGCAGAATGCCTCAGCATCTGCAGGGAAGGCTAGGAATGAAACCCTACAGAGCTCTGTCCATCTTGAGCAAGATGGACCAGTGGTCTGACTCGGCACAGGACAGCTGCTTATGTTTTTAAATTGTATAGCATTAGCTGCCTTGGGCATTCACAGATGGAAAGCCAGGGTATAAATTGACTAAAATAAATAAACTAGCTATTTAAGCATTCCCCGGTGGCACAGTGGGTCAGTGCATCTGGCTGTTAACCAGGAGGTTGGTGGTTTAAGCCCACCCAAGGATGGCTGTGGGCAGGATTCCTACATTGCAGGGGGTTGGACTGGATCATACCTGCCAAGTCTCCCACTGAAAAATGCGGGATCAGCAGTGGTGCGGCACCGGAAGTTGCGTAGAAGCATGGCGGTGGGCATCTTGGTGATGGCCGCTGCCCGCCGCCATGCGGCCACCACCAAGATGGCCGCCGGGCATGCGTAGAAGCGACTTCCGGTGCTGCTATGCCCTATTTCCGGTGCCCACACATGGGCAGAGCAGCACCCAAAATGGAGGCTCCCTGGCAGGTAGGAAATCCAGGGGATTTCCGGGATTTTTCTCCATTCGGGAGAACAGCGAGAAACGGATTAAAATCCGGGGGTTTCCCGCGAAAAACGGGATACTTGGCAGCTAAGGACTAGATGACCTTTGGGGTCCCTTCCACCTCTACAAATCTATGATTCTATTATTTTCCCAGCGGGCCTTGTCACACTTGGGGTGCTTGCATTCTTGAATATACGGTAGAATATTCAGGTAACATTTGTTTAATATACAGTAAATCCATCACCATGGTGGCGATTCTGCTTTTGAAGGTACAGTAGTGACATCCTTAAGTATAATAACTGATACAGCTATAGGAATCAGAGTGATGTGATTCAGGTTTTGAGAACAGGCAATTTGAATGCAGTTCCCAAAAGTAATTTGTGTAGATTTATTTCAGAGGCTTTTTGTGGAAGTAAGGGAAGGAGGCTTGTTGAAGGCTTCTGGGAATTGCATGCCAAGGGGAAACTTCTTAATCATAGGCAGGGCTGACTTCAGGGGTTTATGAGCTCTTTCTGCCCCACCCCTCCAATCATAGTGAGTGACAGGCAGCCCCAGCTTCTCTCTCCCCCTCCCATTCTGTTCTATAAAAGTCCACTTTCAGTGAAAGGGCAGTGGGTGGGGCTGCTCCACACACAGCTGGGAAGCAGGAAGAAATGGTAGCAGTGCACAATGGTAGCAGTGCACCCAGAAGAAGTAGAAGCAGCAGCACTGTGGCGGTGGAGGAGGTGGAACAGCAGTGAAGAGGTAGCACAGGCACCCCCAAACTGCGGCCCTCCAGATGTTTTGGCCTACAACTCCCACGATCCCTAGATAACAGGATCTTGGGAAAGATTGGGATTCTAGTCCAAAACATCTGGAGGGCCAAAGTTTGGGGATGCCTGAGGTAGCAACATAAAACCACAGAATTGTAAAATTGGAAGGGTACCTGAGGGTCATCTAGTCAAACCCCTTGAAACCCCCAGGAATCTTTTGCCCATGACCCTGAGAGTCTTATGCTCTAGACACTGAGCTAGGCCAGGCATAGGCAAACTTGGCCCTCCAGATGTTTTGGGACTACTATTCACACCATCCCTGACCACTGGTCCTGTTAGCTAGGGATGGTGGGAGTTGTAGTCCCAAAACATCTGGAGGGCCGAGTTTGCCTATGCCTGAGTTAGGCTGTTGGAAACAGTCCGACTCTGCCCCAACTCTGCCCTGGAGATAGGGTATGTGGAATGAAAGTATCGCAAAGGAGGATCCATGTGTTCCATGTTTGTGTCTTCCCTACTTTTGTGAAGAAGGGGTTATTGGGATTGAATACATCGTCTGTAGATTTCACAGTGGGCAGAGCTGATACAGTTCTTGACTTGCTCCAGATTTCCTTCACCACAGGTCTCGCTTACAAAGTGTTTGAAAGATGTTACCAGTCTATTGCCACCAGCTGAGTGGTTTTTAGGTGAGGTCTTTATGGAGAGCGATCTCCTCGGGAAAGGCTCTGAAGAGCAAAAGCAATCAATTAATTTAAGTATCAAAGCCATTAAACCACTTGCACAGAGAAATCCATTAGCTGGATCGAATGGCAAAAAAATGGGGCACTAATTAATAAGCAAAGTATAGTATAAATTAAATAGTGCTGACAGTTCGGTAAAGGCGTTAAAAATATGTGAGCTGCAGAGATCACTCGGCTGAAATGGGGCACTGCAAAGTCCAGTGGAAGTGTTCTGTCCAATCCAGCGAACTTAGACATTTGCTCTGGAAGACTTGGAGGAGCAGAGACTTGAGTCAGGATTGTGGAGAGCAGAGTTAATTTCTGCTCAGCAATGAAGCTTAAACTGAACAATCGCTGGTGTGTATACAACTACGTTGTAGTCAGACTAGACCCACTGAAACCAATAGCCTCAAGTTTGTCATGTTTACTACTTCTATTGTGAATAGGACCTACAGTGAATACCACCTTTTCTTTCTGTCCTGCCTTGCAGGGCTATTGTGAGGATAAAACAGCAGACACTCCCCTCCCCCAATGTAGAGTAACAGCAGAATAAATGAAAAGGTGTTGGGCAGTGCAAAGTTTCACCCACCATGAATTTTTAAAAGGATGACTCTGTGGGCAAACTTTGTTTGGAGCCCACAGTTGCGGTCAGGAAGGAATTTTGTCGCTGGGTCAGATTGCACTTGTGCAAAATCTTAAAATACACATACAGCCTAGTAAGAGACACTCGATGCCTCCATCCAAAAGCTGGCAGTTTTAGCCAACTTGGTTGTTTTCTGGACTTCCTGTGGTCTTTTGTATTGCTCTCCAATTTGGGGGCAGGTGAAGTTGATGCTGAACAGTGCAGGTCCCTGATTTCCCCTTATGGAAAGGAGCGATGAAAACAGCCATGGAGCCTGCCTTATTAGAACACCCTATTCCATGTTGCTGTGATTCAGTTGTGGCTTCCCAGAATGTAATCCCCCCTTTCCCCACAACAGCCTGAGCCCAGTTTGAATTATATAATTGTGCTACTTTGAGTCATGTGACTGGCTGAGTAATTGCCTGCAGAAGGAGACAAACGGCATATTAAAAAGCAGAACAAATTGTATTTAAAACTTATTTCCCACCCACCCCCACCCCAAAAAAGTAGCATGATATTTCCATGCAGATGCATCTGAAGGAGATGGATGCTGCAGTAGCCACATGGAGATTTGCTTTATAGTAAAAAGCCTTGGAATTGGACAGGGAAAGGGCAAGTGCGTAAGGTGAATAGGCTGGACCTGCGGTTTCTCCTCCCCCCCCCCCCCCACAATCACACGCTGCTTCTGAAACTGGTTGCATCTAATTTTGTACAAAATGAATTGCTCCTTGGAGACCTCTGCCAGGAGCTAGGAATCGTTGCCTGGTGGAGGTAAGTACAGCAATCTCATTCCTCTCAGCTTCTGCACTTGCCATGCATTATTACTTTTTTCATTCTTTCTGGTGACTGAGAAAGCCGGGGGAGGGGGCGGAGGAGAAAAGGGGGGGTAGCAGCTGGCATGTCTGGAAACCACAAGGGTTCTGTGAAAGGGAGTTCTTTTATTTAAAGGGTATATCGGAATGGGGAGAGGCACAAGTTGAAAATAAAACATCATCACCCTTTTGCGTTGTCTCTCGGTGCCTTTTGAGGCTGCTGATTAGATTTGTTTTGCTCAGGCTTCTCTGTGAGTTAGCTGGTGAAGAATTGGCGCTTGCCATCTTCCCTTTCCTGCTCCCCATCAGCTGAATCCAAAAAAAGAAGGGGCTGGACTGGCAGCACTGCAAGTCTGGTTGTGTAGCGTATGCATGTGCACTTGAAGGGACTGTTGCTCAGTTTCAGAAGGCACAGCTGTTGCTGGGAGAGCCAGAGAATGTGAAGGAAGCTTTGTGGTCTTTCAAATCAGGTAGGCAAGATGATAAAATACGCGTTTCTGTTGCTATCGAGTCAAATTTTCCCTCTCCTTCTGCCGCTCAACACCACCTCCTGGTTCTTTATCCATTTTGTTTGAGTTTACAAGATCTTTCCACCTGATTGTATAGATCAGCCACAGTTGTCCACGACAGCTATTGCCTGTGCCTGCCCCAAACGCAGCATGTATGAATGAGTGGAGGGCAGGAACAGGTCTGGCAACCAGGATTTGCAGACCAGGAAATGCAATTCTGACCCAAACCGAGGTGTGCAGTAAATGATGGAGCCTAGCATACACGATCCTCTGGAAAACAAAGTTATTTAGAGGACACATCAAAACACGGGGGGGGGGGAGGCATGTGTAGCCTCTATGTACCCAAAAAAATCACAGGAAAAGAAATCAGTATTGTGTTACTAGTGGTGCCATTGATAAACACTGGTTTCTCTTCAGGTATAACTCTTTTGCCTTTTGCTAATGGTATCGTTGATGGTATTGGTGGTAGATGAGAAGGCTTTGCTGCAACATGATTCACTTTAAAAAATATACTGCAGTGACTGGCTAGTGTGTGAGAGAGACTTGGAGTGGGGAGTTCAATTACCTCAGCCATGAGATCAGCCTTTAAGCTCACTGTGCGATCTTGCATAAGACTCCCACACACTCTTGCTCTCTGCCTACCTTACCTCCTCAGGGTTGTTGTGAAAATAAAATGGGAGAGTGGAGCCCAAGTTCCTTGGAGGAAGTTTGAGATAGAAATGTAATAAATAAATAGCATTCTAAGTGTGTGGTGGAAGTGTCTGAAAATAAAAGGCGGGAGTTTTCTGCAGAAACAAGTCCAAGTCCAGTTTTAACTTCTATGCATTGCACTCGGGATGAGTACAATGGAAATAAAGGCAGCTTTCTACATGTCAGGACTGAGCTGCCAGCTGTCTGAGGGTGCCTCCCTCTAGCTACCGGTAGGGAAGCTGGCAGGTAGGATGGGGCCTAGGAGGAAACTGGTGCCAGGGTGGGGAAACAGAACTAGGATTGGCCCTCCAGGACACTCTCTCTCTCTCTCTCTCTCTCTCTCTCTCTCTCTCTCTCTCTCTCTCTCTCTCCCACCCCCTCTGGTCCTCAGGATTCTCCCCATGCAACTCCAAGCGCTTACTTTGAGTTCTTTTGCCTGGCTGCAATGTGCCCTTGGAAGTGTGATTCTACCTCCTGCATGACTGAGTGCGCAGCTAAGTGTAAAGACATTAGTGCAGAAACCTCTGGCTTTGGTGTGGCTGTAAGCTGATTGTGCAGAGCTCGGAAGGACGTTGGTTCTAGTCCCACCCAGCACTGACAGGCAGGCCCTGAGAGTTTCCGCATGAGGGAAAGTGGTCTTCAGGCTGGGGGTTGAGGGAGGAATTCCCACTCCCCTTGGCCTGGGGGAAACCTGAAAGAACAAGGTGCTGGAACTAGACTGGGAATGGGGAGTACATAGATTTAGGCAGAAACAAATCCTTGCGGCAGGACGTAAGTAAAAGAGGGGTGAGTGAGTGGGATGTTAGTCAGTTCAGAGAAGGTCCAGATAAGAGGGGAGACTCTTTACTTTTGTAACAGGAGTGGTGGGTGTTGAGGGAAACTGGAGAGACATTATCTACCTTCTTCCTTCCTAAGGATTTGTTTGGGCTGTTTGCCCTGCTGCCTTCACCTGCTGACTGGCACCTCAGGAAGTAGGTCTGTGATCCAAAAAAAAAAAATCTTTCAAAGTCGGCGTTCTTGCGGTAAAAGGAATAAATCAGCTTGTATCCAAGCACTTTTGACTTAACTGGGTTGGGGATCAGGGTATAATGAAGCAGAATAGCTTTCTCCCTTCAGTTTGAGCAACCAACACTGCACATGCAAGGAGCTCTTTCTGATCAAACACACAGAGACACAGCTTGCACTGGTCTCCCAACCAAATTGCTGACCAAGTCCTCACCCGTATAGTTTTCATAATGCTACAGCACCTGGTATTTGCTGGGTCCAGTGGTGGCATCTTGAATAAAATATTGGGGGGGGGGGTAAGCCCCACCTGCACCACACAATCAATCACATGACATGGTGCACACACACCATTTGAATGACAATGCCCATCAACTTTTGGGGGGGCAGCCCCCTCAAATACTTTATTGAGTGGGGCCAAAGTCCCCTCGGCCCTTAGGAGTTGGCTCCTATGGCTGAGTTGCAACTTCTCCACAGCAGCAGCTGGTGAAGCAGCTCACTGGGAAGAACTGCCACCCACTTTTGTGGAGAGCTGAAATCTTGCCTTTACCGCAAATGGCCAGGCAGTGGCAGCTCAGTCAGGCTGGAGGGACGCTCTCAGTCATGGAGCCTGTCCAAGGCGTCCAGCCTGAAGCAGAGCCCAAATGGTGCCCCCTCCTTGCACTAGGACCAACATTTTGAAAAGTTTGACTGCACTTAATTCCTCGCTTCATCTATCCTCCCATCGTGGTGCTGTCTAAAGCAGGTTGCTTCCTCCTGCTGCATGGCAGGGCTGACCTTGCTCAGTAGGAACCAGACAAATCTCTTGGCTGCTGTTCGGCTCGCATCTTCCAGTGCAGCCTGCTAATGACAGTGCAAATGCTGATTCATTTGCTTTTACGTCTGGACCATTGACAAACCATGGTTAGAGCCATAACTTTGCCTCGGGAGGCTGTTAAGTTCATCATGAGCTTGGGAGTGATGAACTTCTGAAGCTCACTCCTGGACAGGTGGGAAACAAGCAGTTAAGCAGTTCTAAACATGAACTTGCCTGTTCTATGTCTGGAAGCACCATTCACACGATGGGTTTGTTTTGCATTATGTCTGCATCCAGCCAGAGTCACTTTTTGAGGGCGTGGGCTGGGTAATGAACAGCTTTAAGAGGCCCTGATCCCCTGCCCATGAGGAGGGACTGGAGTCGTTCCACCCACACCCCTAGGGGGAAAAATGGCACTGCCAGAACTGACAGTGCCAGTTCTCTGATTAGGTCACCAGCCCAGTGAAGGCACAATTTGTTTTCATTGCAATTAATTTCATTGCATTCTACAGAATTGCAAAACAAAGGGCAAAGACAAACCTGACCCTACCCTTCTGCATGGAAAGAACTGACATTATTTGGGGGCATGCCAGGCTGCCAGTGTTTTTCTGTTTTACCAGAAATCATCCCCTGCCCCTTTGGAATGCAGTTCTATATAATTTCCCAAAAATAGTCAAATTCAGCTTGTTGGTCTACTGTGCAGAGCAGCCAAAGTCCAACACTGCAGAATGAAGAGCACAACAAAATTCACATTGTGGCTCCCAGAGACTGTTCTTGTTGAACCACTTCTGCTGCTGGCTTTAGCTAGAAGACTACAAGCAAATAATTGGGCTCAAGGAGCTAAAGCAGCTGTTTTTTAATATATATTTTAAGTAATACATTCTTTTCCATTTTTTGTTGCAAAACGCTAACCTCTGCCTGTTCCTGCTAAGTCAACAGCTTAATGTTGGCTGGCTATAACAGGGCAGGGCTGAGATGGAAGCTTCTTCTCATCTCTCTCTCTCTCTCTCTTTCCCCCTGCCCCTAACACTGGCCACTTCCCATTTCCTACCAATCAGGTGGTCTTCTCTTTAGCGATATCAAAAACTGTATAGTGTGCAAATTATAAACTGTAACATAAAAAGGTTACATACCCAATCTTTTTTCCTGAATAGATATAATCTACATGAGAATGAAAATTACTCTGGAGCAGTGCTCATGCAATTATGTAGTCACTGATACTAACAACATTTTTTGGAAAAAATATATAGCCAACCCCAGGTGTTGCTAATAATCATGAAACCGAGTTTAAAGATACAGTACAAAGTAACAACAAAGATACAAATAATCAAATAAAACAATTGAGGTCTAATTCAGAATTAAGTCCCCCTGGATGAATAGTTTTGAACATAAAGATAAAGCGGGTTTCTTGCTGCCGTAACTGTCGCTCATAATCTTTTCTGGTGCCAATTGTCCTCTGATTCACCCATAAAACTGTAAATAATAAATCCATGTCCTAATAAAGCCCTGCATACGCAGCATACATCTAAAGCACTTTTCTCCCCAAAGAATAATGGGAACTGTAGTTTATCCCCCAGCACCCTTAACAAACTACAGTTCCCAGGATTTTTTTGGGGGGGTGGAGCTTTAAATGCATGGTGTGTTTAGTTTAGTTTTTAGCCATAGTTTCACTCAGGGATGCTTTGCAAATTCCTACACAAATGCTACTTTACTGTGAGTTAGTCACATTTTTGGACACCATTTGGGGCAAGATTATGAATGAATATGAGAGCTTCATGCTGCGTGGCTAGAGGTGAGGCTTTAAGATCCATGTATTGTTTGCCCCATGTTTCTCAGTATAAATATGATAATGGGAGAAGTAGGCCCGCCTCAGCGCCAATGCGTATCATCCCACAATAGTCTGGAACTTCTTCCTCTCAGCACAATCCAATGCCACTCTATAACATAATGATCTATGAAGGGAAAACATAGGCAAGGTGAGAGATGTGGTTACGTCCCAAGTAAACACCGCCTTCCCACCTGGCTGTGCAGTGCTAACAATGGGATGGAAACATATCATTAATCTGACCCATCTGGTTCTTTCACAAACATGTTTCCAGAGTGGCACAACCATAGGGAAGTGGGTGTCGATAGCTGCAAATTGGCTGCTGAAGCAGATCTAGCAACAATAGTACACAAGGTGAGGAAGAGTTGTTTGTTAAAGGCCATCCATAGTTTGGAGCTTCACTCTCTGAAAGTCTGCTGCTTTCATATTGTCTGCATATTCTGTTTTGAAGACCCGCAGGACACCTTAAGGCAGGCATCCCCAAACTCAGCCCTCCAGATGTTTTGGGACTACAATTCCCATCATCCCTGACCACTGGTCCTGTTAGCTATGGATGATGGGAGTTGTAGTCCCAAAACTTCTGGAGGGCCGAGTTTGGGGGTGCCTGCCTTAAGGTTTTCTCCATCGAAACATGGCTTCATTTCAACATGACAGCCATTGGATGCAGCCTACCTCAGTGTGTAAAATGCAGAAACTGTTCATACGTTGTGAGTTTGTTTTCAAACCTGCATGGGAGGGAACTATATAAAATGTTTGCATAAGCCCATGTGAAGCAGAACTGCTCAGACCTTCATGATTCTCTGTTCTTTCAAAGGATGTGGTACACCATTAAAGGCAGCTTTAGATTTGGACGTACCAAATGTGTAGGCTTGTGTTTTGTCTTCCCATCATAACAGGAAACACTGGGGGGTGTCTTTTCTTTCATTCTCTATTCCAAAGAATAAGTTCTGCATACTTTTGAGATGCCTTCATAATTAATGGCAATGGTCTATTTGCTTTTGACTGATATACAGACAACTTGTAGGTCAGAATCAAACTGTTCTCTGGGTAAGGTCAAAAACAACTCTTCACTTTCTTAACATCAGCGATTAACATACAATTCCATTTTTTTCTACCCGGTGGTTGGACAATATCCAGTCTTTATTTTTCCATACCTTTCCTAATTTCAAAAAGCCCCCCTCACACAAAAACATTAAAAATATATGGGTTGTTAATCAACCCAAGACCTGGTTGAAGAGAAATGTTCTTGCCTGGCACCTAAAGGTGTATAATGAAGGTGCTACCTGAACCTCCTTGCAGAGAGCATTCCGCAATTGTGTTGCTTACCCTCCAGACCTCTAATGGAGGAGGCACATAAAGAAGGGCCTCAGATTATGATGGCAGTGTCTGGGTAGGTTCATATGGAGAGAAGCGGTCCTTAAGATACTGTGGTCCTGAGCTGTTTGAAGCATTATAGCAGGCATCCCCAAACTGCGGCCCTCCAGATGTTTTTGCCTACAACTCCCACGATCCGTAGCTAACAGGGCCAGTGGTCAGGGAAGATGGGAATTGTAGTCCAAAACATGTGGAGGGCCAAAGTTTGGGGATGCCTGCATTATAGGTCAAAACCAGCACTTTGAATTGGGCCCAAAAAATAATCGGCAGCCAATGCAGTTGGGCCAGGATCGGTGCAATATGCTCAGTCTTGCCCCAGTGACTGCCAAATTCTGCACCAGCCGAAGTTTCTGGACCTTCTTCTGTGTAAAAGGGATTCAATGTGAAACCCCTCTGAAAATGGTAAGTCTCCTAACAATTCTCAGTACCTTAACAAACTACAGTTCCCATGATTCTTTGGGGAAGGCACAGCTGTTTAAAGTACTGTTTTAAATGCCTTGTGCACATGTGACCTAATTCTACCTACAGTGTTACAGCTGTGCTAAATATCAGCAAGGAGGGAAACACATCCAGAGCTGGGTGAGTCAAGCTCTTATTATTTCAAAGAAGAAATGGAACTGTAAAAAAGGGCCGCTACATTTAAAGTGAAATTGTTTTAGTACTGCCTGTGAAATGAAGAAATAGATTGATTCCCCACCCCTCATTGCAAGGCACCATGTGTTTTAAAAACCTGGGTAGGTTATTGCATAAATAGTGTTCACTGTAGATATAAGCACTGCTTATAGAATGCTAATACATTCAGGTTCATACCTGAGAGCTTCAAATAATGAAGGAGCAATAATATTTTGAAATACGATGTGGTTAATTGCTTGTTGAAAGGAAGGCCATCCCGAGTAGTGTTTTTGTATGGAAGTGAATTAAAAACAGAGTATATACTGTAGAGCCCGTGCCCTTGCCATACGTATACAGTACAGAGCCCTTATAAGAGAGGCAAATGTTGAAGTCAATAAAACCAGGTTCTTGGTGCGTACTGTAACATCTCCCTCCGTCATGTTGAACTGGTTGTGGCCAGCTTCCAACCCCCTCTCCCTCCTTCTTTGCTTAGCTTTCCACAAGGCAGGGGTGTTATTTAAAGCTGTCGCATTGCCTTTCACCCTGCTGTTGAATGTGATGTTTTTGCATGTGTTCAGGATCTGTCTCTCACAAATGTCGGAATGAAAAGGCCAATTAGAGTGAATTAGACCATGCTTTTAAAAATGACTTGTCAGTACAATATTCTGTGAATTTCTTTTAGCTTCCTGTTGCAGACAATCATACTGTTGGAGTCTTACTTGTGGGAACTTGGCCCTCCTCAGAGAAATGCCAGGCCCATTTCCTGAATTTTTCAGCTTCTGTTGTGACAACAGCAATAGAACAGAAAAAGGTCTCTACCCTTTTTTCTTATGATGAGCAAACCCCTGGAACCAATGAGACTTATTTCTGAGTAAACATGCCTAGGATTGGGCTGTTGGACTGCTCTGTTTCCCTTTTTTAAAAAAAGTATTGCATATAATTTTTTGCCTTTCCTCTAGGCCTTCTCATTCCCAGTCCAAAATCTAACCCTACACTACACAGGTTATGACTTATGCATTTCTTTTTTCTTTTTTTAAAGGCTCTTGAAGTCTTATCATAATAAAATTTCAATATGAAAATTACTTTGGTTGGCCCTGGTAGGGTAAACTTAGGCCTCCGCACGCTGCTTAAGAGCTTTATAGCATTTATTTTTTTAAAAATAGAACCTGATTGCAGTTCTCTTGTTCAGAAAGTATAAATAACATCTTCCAGGCAAGTTTTCATACCCCTCCCCCTTTCTAATGTGATGAAGAGTTCAGGGGATATTTTGTGACATTTTGGCTAGCCTAATAAAGATACTGCCTTAAAATGGATTTTTTTCTTATGGACTGACATGACTATCATTTACTTTTTGTACAATCTCTTTCTCTAACCATACATAAAAGAAATGGGTGGGTGGGTGTTGAAATTCAGTTTGAAAATATAGTGATTGGTCCGTCAAGCATTAAGACTGCTGCTCAGCCTCTATTCATGTCAAATATATTTGTTCTGAGCTCATCCAGGGATGCATACAGATTGCAGCAGCAGTGCTTAGCAGTTTGTCTCTTTAGACCTTAAATTCTCTTTATTTACTTATTTAGAATAACATTAGTTTGGATGGGGGTGGAGAGAGAGCGTGAGCAGAGCCAGGCTGAAAGAAGGAATTAATCACAACCGGTTGACATCCATTAGAAAGCAAGTTCTTTTGAAATCTCTATTCAATTGCATGTTCTATAAAAGGGTAACTTTCAGTCTCGCAAAACCCCAGAGGTTGGATGTGATGAGGCATGCAGCGAAGGGAAAGAGAACAAGCAAACCTCATCTAGCTCTGTCTACGAGCTTGTGCAATGGTGTAACATATGGCAATACATTTCTTTGACTTCTTTTTTAAACTATAGCTTATTTATTAAAAGTGCCACTTTTAAGTGTGTATCCAAAAAGCACTTGCCTTTTGTTTCTCAGTGTTATGCATTGTGTGGGTGTCCCTTCTTTCTTAAAATACATACACAGGCAGGGACTGTACCCTCTGCGCCATGCTGACAGCAGCTGTATACTTTATAATTGCCAAATCACTTGAGAAAGGCAGGCAACTAATTACAGCTGATGTTGGAGGATGGAGCAGCGGCTTCTGTGAACCAGAAGTTCAGGGGCATCCTGAGTTCAGCTATACAGTGGTACCTCTACTTACGAATAACTCTACCTACAAATGTTTCTACTTACGAACGGCGCTCCGTCCGCCATCTTGGATGGGGTTTAGATAGGATTTTTTCCACTTACGAATGTTTAGATAGGGTTGCTTCAACTTACAATTTTTTTCTCCCAATGCATTCTTATGGGATTTGACTTACCAATTTTTTCGACTTACGAATGTGCGTTCAGAGCGCATTAAATCACTGCTTCCCTCCCTCAATGTGGCAGGCAGCAGCATTACAGGAGAAGGAAGGTTTGAGTGAAATATGAGAAATCCAGGTTGAAGTCGCTGCTCTACCAAACCATGCCAACTGCTTTGAAAAGTTAGTGGTGCCACGGATGTGAGGCACATTAGGCCATTGTATGACTCAGCTGTGGGGGACAACAACTTGAGAGGCGCCAAAAAACGACACTGGAGACTGGGAGAATGAAAAGGGTCGGCTTGGGTAGGGAAGAGCAAATATCCGTGGTGAAGAAAATGGGCACTACTTAGTCCAGTGGAACCCATTTGAACTGGCCATGTGAGCAGCCACTGTCTGTGTGTGATGTGCAAATCCTGCTAAGAACCAATTTCACCCTCATAGGACATAGTGTAAACAGGCACAAGGGCAAAGGGCTTATGCAGCAATGTGTTTATCTGCTGCATTTATAACATTCATACAAGGAGCTCAGGATGGCTGTGTGCGCCAGAATCCTATTCCCATAACAGCAAGGTCCAGGCCTACTTAGCTGCAGAGAAGGAGCTACAACAGTCTTACAAATTGATGCACATCTTAATTTCCAGTTGACTTCATCAAGGGAATATATTAGTCTGGTATTTTAGTGAGCGTCATGATCATTTCAAGGGCTAAAACAAGCTACTATCAGCTTTCCTATGCTATTAATCCCTGATGGGATCTGACATTTCTTAATTGAGGTTCCTAGAAAAATGATTAGTTGGATTTTAAGAGCAGCAAGGCATTGGCATTCCCCTTTGAAACGCACAACCATGTACCAGGTTCTGCCGTGTCATGCATGCATCTCCTGTTTTCAGCTGTGCAGAATAAATGGTGTACTGACGTCTGCATGGATCTGTGTCCAGCTGATAATATCACAAGTATTTAGCTCGTTCTTTGATGCGTTTGCAGGTCTCTACATGCAGTTCTTCATGGTGTAAAGCCAAACAGGATATGATCTTAACAAAAACTTATTCAAACTAGTTTGGTGAACTAGAGAAGTAGCCAAAAGTTTTGGGGGAGTGTGTGTGTGTGTGTGTGTGTGTGTGTGTGTGTGTGAGAGAGAGAGAGAGAGAGAGAGAGAGAGAGAGAGAGAGAGAGAGAGAGAATGTTAAGGTATGATATAATACAAGCATGCTGCAGCCTACATGAGATTGAGCATCATTTACATTTATATTCATGTCAATTTATTTATAGCACATGTCATTCCAAAAGCTTGCCTAAAGGTAGAGTGTAGTAAAAATTTAAAGCCTTTCAGGTGTTAACATTCAACCCACTAAACCACCTAGCTTTGGGTGGCAAACACCAAAGAAAATAAAATAGTCATTTAGGAAATATGTGTGCTTCACCTACTATCTACAGACTTGTCCCCATCCTATATGGAACTCTTTCTCCTATCCGCTACATTCTTCAAGACCAACATCCTGAAATTTGTGTCCATTAGAAAAAAGAAACAGCACATATTGAGATGCATTCTTGTGGCTTTCTGCAGATAACTTGTTAAATTATTTAATGCAGTTAGGTAATTTTAGACTCTGGACTTACTATCCCCCTCCCCCTCGCCCAACCCTGATCTTTAGATAGTGAATTCGCCTACTTCTGAATATGGTAAACCAGCCCTTCTGCATTGGGGAGACCCTTCTGCTCATTCTTCTGAGTGGGGCCCCCCTGAAATTCCACTCTAGAGTCCAGCCCTGATGGTACCACTAATTTAATTAGAATGATACCACCAGATATCGCTGTTCAAGTTCAGTTTTGAAAAACCTGTTGTTGTACCTGTAGCATTTAGTATTCTTCAGTGTGGTGCTGTGACTGCATATGTTAGTTCATGACGGGGCCTTTTCAGTGGCAGTTCCTCTTTTGTGAAATGCTCTCTCTGGTGAGGTGCATCTGTCCCCCTCATAATTGAGCTTCAGGAGGAATTTAAAAACAGCTGAGTTTACTCAGGAAGTTGCTGGCTGAAAGACAGTTTCTGGCAACCCTAAGATCACTTTTTATTTATTTTTTTTAATCACTTTTAAGGTATTTTTAGAATTTTTTTTAAAAAAATGTTTTAATATTGATATGTTTGCCACACTGGGCTCCTTTGGGAGGAGAGGAGGAACGTAAATAGAATAAAGAATAGTTACAGGTAGGTAGCCGTGTTGGTCTGAGTCGAAGCAAAATAAAAAATAAAATAAAATAAATCCTTCAGTAGCACCTTAAAGACCAACTAAGTTTTTATTTTGGTATGAGCTTTCATGTGCATGCAGTATCTGAAGAAGTGTGCATGCACACGAAAGCTCATACCAAAATAAAAACTTAGTTGGTCTTTAAGGTGCTACTGAAGAAATTTTTTTAGAATAAAGAATGATAGCCTAATTTATCCTTAAAACATCCGCTCAAAAAGCTCTGTGGCCAGCCAGGGATCTGAACTCCAGTCTTCCTGAGCTACACCACAATGCCATATATTGGCGAAACAGCCAGACACTGGGTAAAATTTGCCCACCCTTTAATTTCAAAAGGAACTGAAGTGAAAACGTCAGCCAAAAATTTGCAGAGAAGAAAAAGGAGAAAGCAGCCGCCTTACAATGATCCAGATGTTTTGCTTAGAATAAGCTTCATTGACCTGGAAGTGCATCAACATTCTCATTGAAGCATGGTTAATGCTTTTGATAGGGTTTGTTTCAGGATGTTTGGTTTGAATTCCAATGCCTTTCACGTTGCCTGCAGAGTCATACAGAGAGAGCATTTAAAGATGAGGATGTTGTATAATTTTAAGCATACATTTATATGTATAAAGCATGTCACGTGCAGCTGTTTCCCCTCCCCAGCTGCGAGATTCATATTCTTCAATCAGTTATATGGTAAACCTCCCCCCCCCCTCATTCTGGTAACTTCAGTTTACTAAAAATCTTTTTTTTTAATAATAATTTTTATTAATTTTATACAGACAAGACAAACAAAACATACAATATAGCACTGTCCCTTCGTTTTCCCTCCACCCACCGGTCCACCTCTGCCACCGGTAGTACCCGTGTGCGTTAAGAATCAAAGGGGTCCATTATAAGTTGGGTTTGGCCTCCCCCCTCCCTCCTCCCCCCACATCCCCTCCCTGCCACTGAAAGGACAGGAATGGAGGAGCTCTGAGGATTGGTTTCCCCCAGCTCTTTCATAAACATACTTAAACAAATACAAACACAACAACAATAGGGAAAAAATATAATTTCCCAATTCTTATTATCTTAACATTATAATTGTGACTTCCTCGATACTCTTCCTCCTGGTATTCCTGACAATCTCTAGTTACTTATGGCGGGTTTTCTATTCCAATTCAAAATCCTTTTCTTATAATATTAACTTAATCCTCCTCCTTTTCCATGCTGCCCTCCCACAGGACCCCTCCTGCCACAAGAGGAACCCGTAGGGCACAGCACTTCCAAGGTTCCATTATTGTGTCTGGGTTTCTTTCCACCCCCTCCTCACCCCTCTGAGCACCCCCTGCCACTGGGTGTCTCAGAGTAAGGAGAGGAGGATAAGCAGCTCTCTGCCCAGACACCTATCTGAACTCACAAAAATTAGTATTAACCTAAAAATTCTTTCCTCAGCCATTCTTCTAACTCCCTCCAGAAAACACAGCTTTTTTTTTCTTTTTTACCCTCCATCCCCTCTCCCTAAGTCTTTTCCCCCAATTGGATCAGCATTTCCGTTAGCAGGCCAAGATTTCGAAAACCGTCTTTCAAAAGCCAAAACAAAACCTTTTAACTAAAATTTTCACCCCACACCAGTTCTTTCCCAGTTCCATCTCCAGGCCTTTGTCCCCCCCTGCCCCTGTCCTTCCCATCCCTCAATGACATCACCCCACATTTTAGCCCCTCCAGGGTCTTCAGTTCCATTGATCTTCATGTTCCTTTGCTTCTCATTTTCTTGCTCTGCTTGTTTTTCTTCCTTTTGAAATTCATGCTTTGCTCCATCCCAAACATATTTTTTATAGTCCAAGTCCCCTTCAAGATTCTCATCAGGTTGTTTCTCCTCACACACAGTCTCAAACTCAACAGTCTCCAAATCCAAATTATCCTCTAAGTCCTGAACTTGGACTTCATCCTCAACTGATGGTAAATTGGGATGTTGCCGTTCCTTGTAAATGTCCTCCCATGTTTGTAGATAGTTCAGCACAGCCTCCTGCAAGGCTCGAGAATACTTTGTTTTCATACTTCTCTTAACCGCAGACAAACAGGAGATAGGGAGCAAAGGGTGCTGGAGAATTCCTTCCTGTTAGACGATCGACTCCATTTTGGCTGTTCTTTTCCTTTGTCTTTAACTCAATCACAAATCCATTCTTAATTCCAATTTAAATAGTTCTACCACATTTTCAGTCAATTTTTACTGTTCACAGCAATGCAATAAATCCACCCGGTCTTTTGACAGTTTGACAGCTTTTGACAGCTGTCAAAACGCTCTTCCCCTTAATAATGCTGTACCTCAAGGGGTGCCGGACTCGGGAGCTGAGAAGGTTCAAAAAAGTCTTTCTTTCTCTCGGGTCCACCGTCCCAGAAACTTTTTCATCTTTCGGCTTGGGTTTATTTAAAGCGCCTCCCGGTTTACCATTAGGAAGAGACCGACTTCCGTTTCTTTAAAGTCTCTCCTATTTTTCCAATTGGTGATTTTAAAGTCCAAATAAAAATTCCACTTACTTTATGGAAACCTTTAATTTTGTTTGGAAGAATCCGCCGCTTGCCGGGTCAGGACTCGGAGCTTCGCTTCTCGGAGGTAAGATATAGCCCAAAATGGCTCCCGCGGTTCCACCCCGCCGGCTCTCGATCGCTCTACTGAGCTCTCGGGCAGCGGGGGATCCGCAAAACGGAGCAGCCGCTGGGCGCGTGAGTCACCGGGACTCTCTACCCGGTGCTTTTACGGGGAGTCCGCTCGCTCTGCGGACTTCCCCCCCCCTCCGCGAGGCCAGGGACTTCGGCACGCGAAGTCCCTGCGTCCTTCTCTCCGCCGCGACAGACCGGAAGTCTCAGTTTACTAAAAATCTGAGCATATCCTCTATATCAGAAGCGAGCAATCTCTCTCTCCCCCCCCTCCCGGCATAAGAGCTACATGCAACTGTGGGGGGGCGTAGCATGGCAGTGGGCATGACCATTCACACATGCACAGCCACACTCATGCACATGCACTTTCTTTCTGGTTACTGTCGGGGGACCTGTATACTGCATATTAATTCGTGATTTGCATGCATTCTGATTTGTTTGTGGGAAGGTTGTACGATATCAGATCAAGCAATTGTTTTCCTGTCACTTTCCCTTCTGCCAAAAGTCCAATGTTTTGGAAGTGAGCTTATTGTGCGAGAGTGCAGATCCACTTTTGCCAGTATACACCTGAATCCCACCTGCAAAATAACAGTCTGGACTACCCCCCCTCTCTCTTAACTACCTTTTTCTCCCTTCTTTCCCTCTATCCTTTCCCCTTCTGCCCCTCCTTAATTTTTTTCTCAAAAAACCTTTTATTTCAACAACCCCCACTTCCACCATCACCAAATGAAATGAAGCAGCACTATTTTTTTTCTGTTTAGCACCCTGAAAGCAAGGCAGACATTGCAAGCATGAAATAGATGGAATAAAAGTTTTCCTTTGCTAATATGAAGCAGAGCAAGTAAAGTAACCAGTTTTTCTGTCGCCATTCCCTTCCCTTCTCCTCCTTACTCAAAGCATTGTATTGAACTAAATTCAGCTCAGCATAGACCCGTTGAAATTAAAGGACCTAAGGTAGTCATGTCCAGAAATTTTATTAGGATTACTCTGAGAAGAACTTGGAGGAATACAATCCAGTGAATGTTCAACCCACCTGAGCAGCCAAACAGGTCACCGAGTCATGGCTTTCCCCATTAGGGTGAGATGCATTGTATTTCTGTTTAAATTATAGTAACTACTTCTAAATTTACCTGTGTTCATTCAAAATCGCATATGTAATTTTTATGCAAATCTGATTCCATTTTGTCCTTTCTTTAGGGTGATATATTTTCTCTTTTCTAATGATGTGTAGGTGCTCACCTAACATGCATTTATGAAAGGTGAGATACTGCAACCCTTTGGCTGATTATCTGGGGGATAAAAGCTCTACTGAACTCAGTTGTACTTACTTCTAGGTAGACAGGTACAGGATTGCACTGTAAGTGAGGAGCAGGGAAGAAATAGCAGGCTGTGGCCATTTTGTTTTGCAAGGACCTAAATGTTCTCCAAAGGGGAAACATGTGTTCCAGCATCTCATCCTACCCTCCACCAAGGTTCCTCAACCTTTGTCACCAAAGTCTCTTCACATACATTTTCATGCTGTGCAAAAGAGCTTACATTTGTTCAGAGGGGGAGTGAGTTTCCAGAAAATATATTAATTATACTGTCAAAAATATTTCGGTGCTTTGCATTCTAGCCAACCAAAGGTCACAAATAGAAACAGCATTCTATTCATAGAGTAGAAATTGACTTGTCTTTTTTTCTTTTTCTTTTCTTTTTTTGTTCCTGGTAACGAGGGGAAAATTTAGTGCCATGTGATTGACAACTGGTGCTAAGTCAAGCAGAGTGTAGGCAGGTTCTGTGAAAGGCTCTACTCCCTTCTGCAGGTCTACCTAAGTCTTCCTCCACAGCAGCCTCTCTGCTCCCAGATTGTCCCAGTTGGCAGATATTCTCTCTTGTTGGGGACAGGTTCAGAGGCTTTTTCCCAGCCAGAACTCAATGGAACTCAATTCTGGGTCCCCTCAGGTGGGTGCCATTGCCACTCTACGAGAATGAGGGAGGTGTTCGTGGTGAGTTCCGGTACCTCTTTTTCCAGAAAAATAGCACTGTTCAGAGGGACAATCTGTTCACTAGATTTGTGGTTGTTTTGCTTTTTCCTCCTTCCCTATTAGGGACATGATTACTTTACAGTCCAGTCCAGACTGAAATGTATTCATTCGAATTCATTTCAAACCCCACAGAACATAGCTATCTACTCATATTTTCTTTTGCTAATTTATTTGCAGCCTAGGACCCTCGTACCTACAGGACCGCCTCTCCTGGTAATGCCCCGCAGAGGAGAGGACCTTAAGGTCCATAAATAGCAACACTCTAGAGGTCCCGGGCCCTAAGGAAGTCAGATTAGCCTCAACCAGGGCCAGGGCCTTTTCTACACTGGCTCTGGCCTGGTGGAACGCTCTGTCTCATGAGACCAGGGCCCTGCAGGATCTGATTTCTTTCTGCAGGACCAGTAAGACAGAGTTGTTCCGCCTGGCCTTTGGCTTGGAATCAGCCTGATCAATGTCCACACCTGATGCTATGAAAACTTGTATGGTGTGATCCCTGCCCACCCGTAAGCCTTGCCTCTTTTGTGGCCTCCTTTGGCACACAGGAAAACAAATGTCCCTTCCATCTGTAAGACATTGTGTTCTTGCAGTTGCATGTTCTTATTTATGCTCATATGGGCTTATATTCACCACAACACAATAATATATATGCATTGTTAAGCAAGTTTATTCTCTCTCCCCCCCCCGCCCCCGCCATTTGTTGGCTCAATATGACCTCAGCAGCCACTACACCAAACGCCCCCAAATCCTGTATAATGTTTTTCTCTCTCTTAGCATGCATAACAGATGTTTGCCCCAATGGACCTTTCTATGTTTATTTTTCATACATGCCCCTACCATTCCCCACACATTCATCCCCCATGCTTCACACTTCCTGGATCAAATATGTTCCATCCCCCTCCAGCATTAATCATTATTTCATGTGGAAATGAATGGTATTTTCCAAGCATTTATGTTGTTTTTAATAAACCGTCTTGAGTTTCTTCTTCAGGAAATCAGGGTATAACATTTTAAAAATATAATAGCACATTCGCTGCCTAGAAAGTTAAGTCCTGTCAATTGAATTGCAAGCATACAAGATGCTAGGTGTTGCACTGAGTAATGTGAAAGTTAGCAGCTTCAATGCAGTTTTCTGTCACCATCCTATGACCAAAACTGATGAGTCTATTGGGGTGGGGGGACAATTAAACACCTGATTAAGTTATTGTTCAGGCGTTTTGCTTCTTGAATTGGTGTTCCCTCCCACCCCACCCCAAAAAACCCTCATCTTTGGTTGGATGTGCATCTGTCAGCTGGTCTTTGGAATTCTTAATACATACGCAGATTGCAGTTTTTAATTAAAGCTGGAGGAGAGGAGTTGTATAGTTGCATAAATCTGCTTTTTCTGCTGTCACAATGCAACCTGATTTTTTAAAAAGTGTAAGTCAATATGAACAGTTCCACTGCTCCAGTAACTTTTGCTGAAAAATGAACTCCATTTACTCAATACCGTGTTTCTCCAAAAATAAGACACCGTCTTATATTTATTTTTCTTCAAAAAACAAAACGGTGGCTTATTTTCAGGGGATGTCTTATTTTTTTTATTAAGTATGGTACAGTTTAACCTACAAGGTTAAACTGCCTATCACTATGGCTTATTTTCGGAGAAACACGGTATTGTGACTCATTTAGAAAAAAAACAAATTTCTTATCCCAGTATAAGATAATGGAATGCTCCTCTGTTGTTTGTATTCAGCAAAGCCATTTTCCCCTTGGCCTTTGCACATTCTTGTCCCTTCTTGCATCCTCTGTGGCCTATCTTTTAAAACACAAACAGCTATTTCTGTCCAGTGTTTCACAACGATGCCCATTGATAGCGGCTGGCAGGGCCTGGTGACATCGGGGCAAGCTCTTCAAAAATGGGAATCCTCCCTCCCTGGCTAATGCCGTCCAGGGGTCACCAGGAAGAGCAGACCCTCTGAATCCCTTGCCGACTGCTAATCTCAGGATGAATGCCCTCTTTTTGTTCCCATCAGCCCCTTTTGCAAAGTGCAGCTGACCCCAAGAGCTGCAGTATCTCCCTTGGATACTTATAGTCTAGGCTGGATCTCCCCGCCACCAGTGGCCATCACAAAGTGACCTAAGCCAAGTCCAGTCTTTTGTCTGTCACTTTGCTGTCTAGCTCACTCAGAGAAATGTTGTCCTCCCACACTGCTTAAGTGGGGTGGCTCCCTCTGCTAAAGCTGGTGCTTAAGGAATGAGACCACAGTGGAGAACGCAAAGGAAATGGAAAATGTGACTTTAGGGCCCAGGCACACTTTCCCTTAAGTCCATACCTTTTTTTGCCTCATTTTCAATTTGGTCCAGGGCTGGGTTTTCCCACTTGTGATTTTTTGCCTTGGATTTTACTTGGAGGAAAGACCCCTGAAACCCTGTGTTTTCCCTTTTATTCTTCCTATAACCAATAGTTTACTTTTCATGTGGTCATCAACTCTGCGTGCCCGTGGCAGAGAGTCAGAATCGGGAAAAATCAGAAAGCAAGCTAATCAGAAAACCAGATAACCAGAAAGCAGATGAATCAGAAAATCATTTGACATATACAAAAGGAGCCAGGACCCTTCTAACACACATGCTTTGCAGATACAGTATTTCATTTGATCACATTTTTTTATATGAGCACTAAACAGGGGAAAGTAAATAAAATAAAATTTAAGCATGCCTGGAAAACTGAAAAAAATTATCCTGCAGGGGTAGGCAGGTGGGAGCTCCTAGAAAATAAACATGCAAATTCCTGTACAGGAGCAATTTTAGAATCAGTTCAGAAGAGGGACAATTTTTTAAATTGGGTTTTCCACAGATTGATGTTTATTCAAATTCAGCAATAAATAGCAGGTTTACTTGGGGGGAGGGAGCCACCTCTCAGACCCATGATAATAGATCAATACAAAATACAATACTAGATATCACAGGACAAAGAAAAACACAGGACTGCTATGTGGGTCGAAGAGTGCAGCCCACGGTTTGCCTTCTGCTTGTGCCCCATAGAGGGGAATTGAGAAGGAGGGCTCTTGTGGCTTGCCAGTGAGTATGTGTGGCATTTGTTTTGCAAGGTGAGATGAGGTGACACAGGTATAGTTGGACAAGAGCATCCTGCAGCTCCAGTCATTCTGATTGGTTAAGGCAGCGGGGTCACATAGGTCAATCAAGGCTCACCTACGCTTCCCTCCTCTCTCTCCCTCTCTCTCACTCTCTGCCTCTTCCCCCATCCTGTCATCTCTCTCTCCCCCTCCCTCTCCTTTTAATCCTTGTGTGTGATGGGGGTGTGAGTGAGAGAGGGGGGGGAGAGTTGCGTGTGTGTGTGTGTGTGGCAGAGAGAGGCTAAGGCGAAAGTGAGCGGATGGCGGACTCCACACACACCAAGCAGCCTGGGATGCTTTCCTTTTCATCCCTTTCCGGCCGCAGGGATGGCTCCTCTCCAGACCAGAGTGAGGAGAAGCCTAAAAAAAGAGCTTTCTATCTGGTGAGGATGAAGCCACTGAAAGAGCCTATTACGAACAACAACAACGTGTCTTTTGTGATACACTGTCACATAGGCAAGGAGATCAAGCACATATGCAGCAACTGCAGTCGCGGAGAGGAAGCCCGTGACGGTGAGTGCTCTGATCTTTAGTCTGTATTATATGAGAGAGAGAGAGAGAGAGAGAGAGAGAGAGAGAGAGAGAGAGAGAGAGAGAGCAGTTTTTTCCCGGTGGTGATTGTGTATATGCATAGGTGCCTGACTCCCAATTACTGGCTGCTAGTAAGCTTGCTACTTAAGGGACTCTGGGAGGAGGGAGAAAAGTAGAGAGGCAGGGAATAAGATGGGTTTGGCAGCTATTTGGCATGCCAAGCAGAGGGGAAAAGCAAAACGAACCTTGTTTCTTTTACCTTCATTTGCCTTTGCCCAGCAGCACCCACAGAGCAGAGTCCTCTCTCCTTGTATCTGCAACGGAAACGGCTCCGTGAATTGCTTGCTTTTCCATCATCATCATCATGGCTTGCTTAAACTAGTCTTTTTCATCTGGGCTATATCAACTCCCCACCCCCTCCTTCTATCAACATGCCGCAGTCAGAGTTTACTTGACTTAATTATTGGAATTTGGGAGAGGGCTTTTGGTGTGTGATTCCCCCCCCCCCCGCGCGCGTTGTGCTGCTACCTCCAAACACACACACACATATCATATACTGGGATGTGTGCAGAGTTATTGGATGGAATCTTACTGGGATTAGTGTGGCGCCTTTTGTATCAGACGGTTGCCAACTGCTCTCCTTTGACACTACCGAGTGTAACATTCAAAGAGGGGTGCATTCAGATAGAGTCCAATAGGGGTTTTATACAGGTAAGCAGATCTGTTCTGTGTGTATCTCTGTAAAGAACAAACAAAATGTTTTTGAATGAGCAATGAGAGCCTCTTAGGATTTTGCCAGAGTCAGCAACTTACAGAGGCAGAAAGCTACAAGAGGCATAAAATCCAGCCCAAACAAAAACATCTTTGGAGATGTTGCTAGCCATATCTTCTTGCCATGGGATTTGCTGTGGGGTTTTTTTCTTTTCTTTTTTTGTTCATGATGTTTCATGTTTTATTTAAAATACAACTGCACTTGAGTTAGAAGCCGCTGAGTTGGGTAAGCTAGCAGAGATTGTTTCCTGAAGGTCAGTGAAAGGTTTTTGATTTGGAAATGTGAGTAGGAACCCCCCCCCCCAAATAACTCTCAGAGCTGTTTGTTATCTGCAGTTGCCACCAGTTTAGTTCCCCCTTTTTTTTAACATTTGGGATGAATTTTGCATTGTTAAAAAGTAAATTTATTCATTCTGTTTCGGTGAATTAAATATTTTCTGGATCCTGGCAGTTCCTTGTCACCCAAAGCAGGGCAGTTGCAATGAAATAGTTGTGGTGGTTTGTTTCCCTCCCACCCCAAAATGTATTTCATATAATGGAGATATGCTAGCATAATTACTTTCTTTATATTAACTTGCATGGTTCAGTTTTGTGGGGGGCAACAGTAAAGTAAAAATAGAGAAAGAGTGATCTAAAATGTCCTTTCAATTGCACTACGGTACCAAAGAAGAGCACTTGGTCATTCAGTATATTTTGCTCTGATTTCCGCCCCCACCCCTTCTGCTTATTATTGATGACAGCAGAGACCACTGGAAATGGAACCTGAAGATTTGCCAGGCAGGAGCAGCAAGTGCCTTAAAACCTTAACATGATTCATTTATTCCCCCCTAAAGCAGGCTAAACCACTTATTTGAAATATACGCTGACTGTTTTAATTAAATCTGCCTCAAAATGCATTGCATCAGCCCCATTTATTATCACCACCCCTGGACTCAGATTTCTAGAAGCTAGTGTAAGAGGGCAAGTGGAGCTGATCTTACTTTAATGTATGTAAGCATGCATATCTTTAAAACATAGTCTCTGGTTCCAAACACATTTCAACAAGAAGGACAATAACCTGACCTTTTTCATGTCAGTCAGTAGAGCTTTTACTTGGCAATAGAATATTTAGTAGTGCCATATCTGAGGGTAGAAAAGTGCTAACCATAGAAATGTGGAAGGGCATGACATAAATGGAGCTATCCAGCGGGTAATTTTTTGAGACTACTTGTAATGTTGATTTCATTAGGATTAGGCACATCAGTTGTATATTGCCGGTGCCTGTTGCTGATAGTGGAGGGTCCCATCAGTGAGGAACTTACCTTGTGAAGCCAAGCTGAAACTGTGTACCTATGCTTTTCTGCAAGTCCCATTCACTTCAATGGAATTCTCTGTGGTGTTTTGCCCGTACCTTGTAAACACAAGGAATATGAGTCCTTACCACAGATTTGTAGAAATGTAAGGTGTTGGTGATTGCAGAGTAGCACAAGTTTTCCTGGAATGTATCACAAAATAGAATGTAAACAAGCTTTTTGGATGGGCATCTTCTTCCTCGGAGGAAGGAGGCAGCAAGGTCCCCATTCTATAGTCTGTTCCTTTCTTGGGCTAGGAAACAAGCACTCGTGTCCTGCTTATCAGCTTCTCATAGGTTGGCCAGTGTGAGAACACAGTGCTGGACAAAGATGGACCATTGGCCTGATTCATTTGGGCTTCTTATGTCCTCAGTGTTTTGTGTTTCAGACACTGCCCTATTCTTCCTCTGACCTTCCATCTTTCTTGGCTTTCTGTTCACCATCATAAGAAAAAGAGGGTAGAAGAAAGATCCTTGTCCGAGGGCTGAGTGTCACACCATTGTGGGATTTGCATTGCTTTCCCACCCTTGCCAGGGTGCAACTCCAACCCTTTCCCCTTGAGAAGGAAACATTAAGCAGTGAACACCCTTCATTCTTTTTCTGTACCTACACCCTTCTATGTACGGGTAAAGTTGATGCCTCACCCACAGTGAGCAATGGCTGGAGAAGACAGACAAATCCACAAGGCCATTTCTACATTTCCCCTCACAATGTGAGGGTAGGACTTATTTATATCGGTCAGTCTCGTGGAAGTCTATTCCATGCCCAGCACCTCTTATGAATGCATGATATACCCAGGCAGGCGCGTAGGAAGAGGGGGGCGATGGGAGCACACCGCCCTGGGCAGCGCGATCCCGGTAGGGTGCAATTGCGGCTGTTCCCACCCCCAGAATGTGCGCCACACCCCTGCAGGCGGCCCGCCACGCCCATGTGGGTGGCACGCTCCGCCCCCGGGATGCGCGCCAGCCCCACCCCCGCCTGCTCTCTGCCCCCGGTGCCAGAGCATGAAGCTCCACCACTGGACATACCTCTTATGGTATTGGATCAATGGCCCAACTAACGAAGTACTGTCTATTCTCCAAGAGCAGGTAGTTGCTTTCCAAGGTTCTCTGCCACCCCTGCAATATGATTTTTTTTATTTTTTTAAGGGAAGGAGCCATAGAATCAATCTGGGAGCTTCTTTTCACAAAGCATGTGCTCTACTGCAGTACTGACCTATGAAGCCTTCCTGTTTTCCTTCACTCCTACCAAGACGATTGCCAGTTTTAGTAATGAGCCTTCGCATTTGAGCTGACCTTGATGCCCAGAATCTTTTCCATGATTGCAGTAGGGGCTTTATGCTAGGAGTCTGCACTGTGACTAGTTTGGATGTAGTTTGGATCCTGGTTTTGTGCTTTGGAAAACAGTTCGCCTCAGTCGAAGGCTGCCTGATTTGATTCAGGGTATTTTCCAAGTCTGATTCATTTCCATCCATTCATTACTGGGAAATCAAAAAGTGACTGCAGGCAATAACAGATTTACAGTTGGCCACGCAGGTGCGCATTATGGCAACCCAGAAGTGACCAGAAAAGTGGGCATAACGGAGGAGGGTGAGGGCATAACAGGCTTATTGTGCTCTGCCATTGCGCACAATGACTCGGAATGCAACCCCACACAAATTGTGGGTTGTCTGTATATTATTTTGGCAGAAGTGGATGAAATTTGCTAGCAAACTAGCCTCCTTCAGAGTGGATAAAGCCTGCCAAGTTACAGGCAAATATGTCCAGGTGCTTTTGCACTGGGCACCTTTAAAATTTGATATTTTTGAATGAAATGTCTGCAACTTTTTTATTTGGGTGTGGAATTGGATGAGTATGTTTCTGAGTATGTTAATCCTAACAAAATTCAGAAAGATGGTTGCATTGACTTTCCAGCGAGGGTAGCTGTTACAATTTTAAGGCGGGTGAAAAAAATGAATCACAATATCTCCCCTAGTGTTTTGTGGGCAATTGGTCTGAACATGGCAGACGTGACTAATAGCAGACAAATAGGTTTAGGGCTTTTGGTGCTAAACATCTTTAAAGTTGATTTTGAGGTGGGGAAAACTAAAAGGGATTTGCTTTTTCATAAATTCATTCCCTCTGATTACAAGCTTGATTTGTCAGTCACAACAGAACTCTCCCTCCACCCTCTCTCCCCTCTGGAGTCTGATCTCCTTTCTCTCATCATCCCACCCTTGTGCTATGCTGAGCCAGAGACATCACTTTTGTTTTTAGTAAAGAAGAAAAAATCTGTATCACCAAGGCACCATGAAGGTTTTTAATTGTTTTGGGGGTCGTTTTCATTGGGGGTTTTTTGGGGGGGGGATCGGTTTCCCTGATATTTTGTTGGTTGCTTTTCCATATTTTGGCAGATTCTCCTCTATTTTTGGCTTACCATAGATTTTTGAGCCTTTTGAAGGGGAAATGCTCATGCTTTCTCCTAGCTGACCTGTTGTTGTGTTCTCTTCATGGGGCTGCCCTTGAAGACAGTCCAGGAATTGCAACTAATGCAAAATGCTGCAGCAAGAATGCTGGTAAGGGACAGCAGGCCACAACCATACTGCTCCTAATTTACTTCTACACTGGTTGCCAATTGTTTTCGGGGCCCAATTCCAGCTGCTTACCCTGATGTTTAAAGTCCTAAATGGCCTGGGACCAAAATATCTGCAAGGACATATTTTACTATATCAATCTGTCTATGGTTTAATACCAGCAGATGGAAGCTATCTTGGTGATCCCTATGCACGATGTGGAAGACCAGAGAAAGGCCTTTTCAGTGGTGGCTCCTTTCATGTGGAACTCTCCCCCTACTGAGAGGTGTCTGTAGAATTTTAGGTGGCTGGTTAATATGCACCTTTTCCAGTGGATGTTTGAAGGAGATTGTCTGAATGGATTAGTTGCTGCTGAAGTTGGCAAACTGCTACTTAGTAAGTTGTTGTGTTGCATACTTTAACGACAGTTTATAGAGATTCTTTTTATTTTATTTGACTTCATTGTAAACTGCTCCTGTGGCTTGTGCAAACAGTGGTATGTACAGAATATTTTTTAAAAATAAATATATTATAAAGATGGAATTGAATTTTAAACATTCTCACAGGGAATTCCTTAAGGCATGCCACACCTAATCCATGCCAAATGGTAGCAAGATTCCAGGGGGTTCTGGGCGCTTACCCAGGGTCGTGTTTCTGTTGGCAATTCTGGCACATTGGAGACTGAAGTGTTTTCAGATATTAGGTTCATATACACACGGGTCTAGGTGAAGGAAGTGAGTTCAAGAGGGGCTTGTTCCCTGTAGCAGCATGGCATTGGAGTTCAAGGCATCCTGCACACTATTCCTGTACCTGACTGTCCTAGCCTGTGAAGATGGTTCTACCCCATGTAGCCTCTGCTTGGTCCTTCCTTTCTCCTTCCCAAGAACATTTGCTAAGCCATCCTTCCCCTTTTCCAAACCTGTTTTTTAAAAGGGATGCACTTTTCTGTGACATCATGCCCCCCATCACCTTGGCAACCTCCCAGATCTCCTGTCTCTGTCCGCTCCTTGAAGCAGGGGGGAAATACAGTGGGGGTTTTTTGCATTCCCAGTGGCCCTCAGTGGCCCGGTACCTGGCTCCCCTTTGCTTCTTAATGGCTCTGCACTTAGCTAGCCTGGCCACACTAGTATGCATAATCTAACGCAGGGATTTCTTTTTTTTTTAATATATTTTTTATTAATCATTTTTTCAACAAACATACAAAATACAAAATACATCAAAAACATCAAAATACAAAATACAAAAATACAAAAATCAAACAACATATAACAGAAAAATATATCATTTCTCATCCATTTTAGTACTCATTGTCTTCAGGCTTCCCCAATTCCCTACTATCTGATTTTCATTTTTGTAAACTTCTATAGCAGTTTCTAAATCATCTTTCTTTCCCATCATGTAATCCCTTTAAAAACTTCCAAATTAATTCATCTTCATATCATTTACCCTAATTTCAAACTTTTAATCTTCTATTGTTTCCCTAATGCCTTAACCTCTTTACTTTCCTGGATATTCAAACTCTAATTATCGAATACATTCCCTATATACATTTTAAATTTCTTCCAATCTTTTAAAACTTTGTCATTTGTCTGGTCCCGGAGTCTTCCTGTCAATTCTGCCAATTCCATATAGTCCAGCATTTTCATTTGCCATTCCTGCTTCGAAGGCAATTCCTCTTTTTTCCAATATTTTGCTATTAAAATCCTAGCAGCTGTGGTGGCATACATAAACAAATTAACATCATCCTTGGGGATTTCCTCCCCAATTATTCCAAGCAAAAAGGCTTCCGGTTTTTTCAGAAATGTGTTCTTAAACATCTTTTTCAATTCATTATAAATCATTTCCCAGAAGCCTTTTATCTTAGGGCATGTCCACCACATATGGTAGAATGAGCCAACATCCTGTTTACATTTCCAGCATTTATTGTCGCCTTTGTGGTACATTTTAGCTAGCTTGACCGGCGTCAGATACCATCTATACATCATTTTCATCAAATTTTCCTTCAACACCGTGCAAGCCGTAAATTTCATACCTTTCTTCCACAATTTTTCCCACTCCGACATCATCACATTATGACCCAGATCCTTGGCCCATTCAATCATAACTGATTTTGTTTGCTCATCTTTCAAATGCCATTCTAACAACAAATTATACATTCTGGACAAATTCTTGTGATCTGTCTCTAATAACTCCATCTCTAATTTCGATTTTTCTGATTGGAATCCTAATTTTTTGTCTAACTTGAATGCTTCATTTATCTGCACATACTGAAACCAGTCACTCAACCTATCTTTCAATTGTTCGTATGGCCTTAACTTAAAGTGGTTTCCCACTTCCATCAGGATGTCTTTGTATTTCAACCTATTCTCATCCATATTTGTCCTTTTAGGTTTCTTTGCCTCAAGTGGTGAGATCCACCTAGGAGTTCTCCTTTCCAACAAATCCTTATATCTCATTCAGACATTAAACAATGATTTCCTAATTATATGGTTTTTAAAACCTTTATGCAATTTCACTTTATCATACCATAAATATGCATGCCAACCAAATGCATTATCATGACCCTCTAAATCCAACAAATCATCATTATCTAACAAAAACCAATCTTTCAACCAACAAAAGGCAGCAGCTTCAAAATAAATCTTTAAGTCCGGCAGGGAAAATCCTCCTCTTTCTTTAACATCAGTCAAAAGTTTATATTTAATTCTTGGCTTCTTCCCCTGCCAGACAAATTTAGACAATATCTTCTGCCATTCTTGAAAACATTTCATTTTATCAACTATCGGTAGGGCCTGAAATAAAAACAACATTCTCGGCAAAACATTCATTTTAACAGTTGCTATTCTACCCATTAAAGACAAATTTAACCTCGTCCATACTTCCAAATCTCTCTGGATTTCTTTCCATAATTTCTCATAATTGTCTTTATACAAGTTCAAATTTTTTGACGTCATATTAACTCCTAGATATTTCACCTTTTTTACACACTTCAGTCCTGTGCATTCCTCTATATTTTGTCTCTCTTGTAATGTCAAATTTTTATCCAATACTTTAGTTTTCCCTTTGTTCAGCTTAAAACCCGCCACACTGCCAAATTCTTGAACGCAGGGATTTCTTGTCTGACAGCTAATATTTGGGATATGAAGGGGAAATATAATCTAAATACTATTGTTCATTAAATTCTACCATTCACAGACTCTAGCAGTTATGAGTGCCCTTGCACGGATAAACTCTGTTACCCCAAATCTGTAACGAGCAAGTGTTCACAGAGAATCACGAAGTCTCTAGATTGCAATTCAGCCCCGTTCCTGTATATTGGGGATAGAGCATGTTTGGTCCTGCAGATGTTGTTGGACTCCAACTCCCATCAGCCCCAGCAAGCACGGTCAGTTGGAACTCCAGCTACATCTGGAGAGCCACAGATTCCTTATCCCTGATTTAGGATACTAGAAAGACATAAAGAGTGATGGTGTTCGTCTTGCATACCACAAATGGGGTGGGGGTTATACGAGGGCTTATTGCGAAAATATAAATGTTTGGCCACACAACATTTGACCAAAGATGATGTAGGCTTCCGTGCTTATTTAAGCAAGCATGTTCTAGCTATCAGTCCCCAATAAATAATAACCTTTAGCTATTAACCAAGCCAGCCCAGAGAAAATGCTAGTATCTTCATTGATGGCCATAACATTACTTTTAATGGCTGGCTTCAATGAGCTCAATACCTAGGCATCCAGCGTTTAGCTCTTCAATAGATTCTCTTTGTGGCAATAAGCAAGTTTGTCCTCTGTGACATATCCCTAAAATGTTGAGCCTAGCGCTCTAAAGCATCGCCGTAACTTTGATGCACCTCTTCACCCTGGCTTGTGGAAATTGAAGAATTGATTTTGGTGTCTTCCCTGTAATTTGTTGTATTGGATTATTGTTTGGGGGTGATGAGTGGGGTCTTCGATGTTTATCATTGTTTTAATAGCATTGTGCGTTTTATATACTGCAACCTTTCCTGTGAAATTCTGGTGAAAGGTGTGTAAGAAATATGAGAGATCAGAACAAACTAATAACAACCATTTTATTTCAGATACCTATGAAAATTATAATCAGTAAAGTACCGTTTCATAGGTACCCTTTCTAGAGAGCTGTATTGAAAATGGTTACAAAAGAAGAGGGTAAAAAAAATGGATAACCAGGAGTAATGTATATGGAGGGCACTATTGTAATAGTGTACAGTATTTACTCCTCTGGCCTTTAGTTCTCTTGTATGTTAAAATATTGTCTTCAGTGCTACATGATTTTATGCAGAAATCAAGCCAACATTTGCTGTAAGACCCTACACTCAGCTCAGCAGATTACACAGTTTGGGATGCTCAGTTGTGAGGAATCAACATGTTAGCTTTGAACTCTCATCCCTAAACCATAAGTGTTTTAGTTTTTCCATGGAAGGAATCCATAACTTGAGAAACATCCAAGAGCCTACACTTTGTGTTCCTAAGCAACCTAGGAAAAATCAAAATATTTCCTATTCTGCTTACATCCCACCTTTCCTCCAAAGAGTTCAATGTGGTGCATATGGTACCCTTTTTATCCTCACAACAACCCTGTGAGGTAGGCCAGTAACTGGTCTGGGGTCACCTGCTCAGTTTCATTGCTGAATGGGGATTTGAACCCTGGTCTCCCAGATCCTAGTCCAACACGCTAACTGCTATACCACACTGGTAACGTACTGTTTTTAGTTTCTAGGTCCAGCTTGAATATTGTCACTGCTGTCACAAAGGCATGCAGAAGTTTGATCTGTGAACCTTTCTTCCTTAAAGGAAAACAGTTTATTGCAATTCCAGCCTGGACTTTAGACTCCTGGGGCAAGGGGGTGGGGAAAGCTTTGCATTTAAATAAAACACGTACTATTAAATTAAACAAGGTGATTATTTTGCTACAAAAGTAATTATTGAATCAAATTGCTGTCTTCAAGGCAGCCTGTAAACCCAGCAGTTTCTCTCCATGCATCATTTCCCTCCCCTCCCCATTACGAATTTGCATACGGCTCAGGATTTTTTTTAAAAAAAACATTTCTTGCCTGACCAGCTCTAAAGTGAAGATAACAAGAGGCAGCTGCTAACCGTCTGAAGCCATCTAAGATCACACTTACCAGTATTCAAAACAGCCCTATTCCAATCTTAAGTGCATCCTTAACAATGGAAGCAAAATTGTCAATAGTAATGTGTAAAGCTTCATAGTACAGTAGATAGCATTTAGGAGAAAATAATGAAAACAAAATTAAGATGGTGTGCAGCTCTGATTTCCATGAGGTTTAGTGTGAAGTGTTTTCTTTTTTTCTTTTGCACACATCCGAGGGCCTAGTTTTCACTGAGTTGGTAACCATGTCAGGATTGTTCTGCGTCAGAGAGGAGGAGGTGTGAATTCAGGGGCTCATCTATCTAAATCCTCCTCCACATTAAAATAAACAAATGCTTCCACATAGAAAATGAGCACATCAGGCTGATGTGCATTTACTTATTTATTTAATTTATGAACCACTTCCCACAGGGACAGTCTGAAAAGACTTTCACAATAAAAAAATCATAGAAATAGATACTTTTTAACTTGTTAAAATCAAGTGACAATATTGCGCATGCACGCACGCAAAGCCCCTTCCTCCTCCACAACACTAATAATAATAATAATAATCATCATCATCATCATCACCACAAAAATGGGGGCAGAACAGCAGGATAAGATAGTGACGAGAACTAAAGCATATTGATGCCCAAATGCATGGGAGAACAAAAATGTTGCCTGGTTATGGGAAGGAGTAAGTGCTGGTACCAAGTGGGTTTCCCTGGGGAGAAACCCACATTCTGTAATTTACCACCTTGGTAAGAATTAGACATGCATTTCGCATTGGCTGGCTTTATAGATTGATTGATTGATTGATTGAACAGTCTATACCACCCTTTATCCGAAGACCACAGGGTGGCTCACAGTATAAAAGCACAAAATACATAGCATAAAAACAATAAATAATAATAATACCCCACACAACATTTAAAAGGCCGTAGATTGTTTAATCAGCCCAAGGGCTGGGAATTGGACAATAGAATGGAGCAATAAATCTTCTCCATTGTCAGCATGTTGATTAAACAAATTTTGGGTATGTTATTACTCTCCTTTGTTTGGCAAATATACCTGTACACTTGAATAAGTTGCCAGACGTATGATAGTGAGGATTTTTCAGCTGATCTTGTAAGGCATTTGCACTGCCAAGTCCCACTAAAATTTCCATTTATTGTCAAAGATCCAAAAGGCCTCCTTGAGACCACGTGACTAAGACTGATGAGCTGAATTACATGTTCAAAGACAGTCTGTGCTTGGGGCTTTGCAAAGGTGCCCTTCCCCTAGGAGACGATGGAAAGCCTCTGGGATATTGACTGAATGTACGGTTGTGGAAGCCCATGAGTATTTGTAATTTTGATGTTTTCTCCGACCATAGACCCATCTGGTTAATTGGAGTAAATCTAATATCTGTTTCATCCATTCTTATATCCAGATGTAACTATAGGGACATTCATGTTCTGGTGTAGAGGGGTACCCAAACGTTTGAGGCCCAGTAGCATATCTGGGAATCTAAGAAGCTGTCATGAGCACCACAAAATATCCATTTCACATAAGAAAAACTGGCTATGCTTGCAATGTTCCCCGCACAAAAAGGCAAAACACCTACCTTTGCAACAAAACAAAAACAAAAACAAAACACAAATATAACACAGATTTTAAAACGAGCAACTGCTACTACCAAACAACCCAAAAACATTTTTACTGAGATACAGCATGATGTAGTTGTCAGAGTGTTTGGTATTGCATGTTGTGGAGGATAATTTTTAGTTTGTTTTAACCCTAGGGCTGAGAGAATGAGAGAACTAGTTACATTTGCCCTCGTGTAAAAAAAAAAAAAGGTTGAGTGATGGGGAGGGGAATGAAAAGGTCTTGTGCGTTGTGATGCAGTGATAATCAATTAAGAGTTACATCATACTTCCGGATTACAAACAGAACAGAGCAATGGGAACTGAGCTGATTATATGTGCGCTGCTGGGATCTTAAAATGGATTCAGCTGGCAAGTTGTGCAAATAAGGAAATAAGCACATTTGCCTCCAACCATGGGACATTTTTTTTTTAGGGTTTTCACAAACTCCTTTACCAAGATTTAATTTATCTGCCTTGGGCAAGGAAACAATTAACGATATTTGTATAGTCCAGCCTTGAATAATTCATAGTCCAGTTAACTGCCCCTGGCAGAAATCTGAAGATCCCTAAATCAAATGGCTGCACACAATCAACTCCTCCCCCCCCCGCCCCCCTGGGCTATGCCTGATATGGAAGAGTACAATTGCACGGCCATTTGGCAAACCATACATTGGAGTATCTGTGGGTCTTCTGACAGCGTTGGAAATCATTTGGGCGTGAGAGATGTAGAGTTTACATTATTGTCAAGGGAGTCCTCTTGGGCAATGAGATGGTTCTTCTTCTGCCAGAGATATCCTCTGTTGCCACTCCACTTCTTGCCTGCCTTTTCACCTTCATTCGGAGCCAGATCACTTCAGGGAAAGGGCAGTGCCCTTTGTCTCCTTCAAACTGCCCTGTTGCAGCCATTAGCCCATAGGCTCTTTTTTTGCAATACAAATGAAGACTGGTCCATTTATTTAATACGTGTATCCTAATGTAAACAGTTTGCTTTCATGCGAAGCTGTGAGAGAAATTGGATTGTAAAGCTGTGGTTTGTGAGGAGGGAGGGGAGCGAGAATGTGTTAGGGCAAAGTGTAAAACATGCACTCCACCAGTGCAATAACTCTATTTTTTCCACCCTCAGGCTTTATTAAGCATGGGAACTTGCAGTGCCATAGGTTTCTGCCTTTATTTGCATTTACTTATATGCTGGCCTTTCTCAGTCTGATGTCCTCCAAATGATAAGAGTGTTGAAGCTCCGGGGGAAGGATTCCAATAAATAAATAAAATAATCTGGCAACACTCCCCATTTCTATGCTGGCCTGTATGCAGTGGTTTCTTTGTCTAAGGCTAGTTCACAGTTGCAACCTGCATGCTAGAAATCCATCAGTCCTCTTACGCTTGGGTCCCTAATTCATCACCAATGTAATACACTTGGAAAACTCAAAGTTAGTCAGTGGAAACAGATTGGTCGTCTTCAGTAAAACCTAATACAAACTGAACACCTTGGCCTACTAGAATCTTTCATGGCTGATTGGCCACATCCAATCTGTTGAGAGGTTTCAGCAGTGGGGGAAACCAAACCTGAAATTGCTTTTGTTTAGTCTAGAAGAGTATCACCGAAAAGTAAATCTATTTTTTAAAATGTTACGAGTATCTTTATTTTATTTTATCTCAGGTTTACAGTCTGAGATCCACATACACTTGGTGGATCTTCATATTATCTTGGCAAATCCTTTATAAGAGATCAAAATACTCCCACAGCAAGAGCACCCACAGCAATGTACTTCAAGTGGCTGAGTTTCTTTTCAAATGTTGGGAGGATAGCAACTGCAGAAACAAAAATCTCAAGAGTCTACAAATGAAACACAAAACATAAATCTATAACCACAAAACCATTATGGAGGTGAGCCAAAGGATATAATATCTCTCACTTACATTATGATTCTAAGAGTATTCTAATCACTTGTCCACAGTAGATGAAGACATCACTCCAGCCATCCCCTTATCACCACTTCTGCACTAAAATCCTATAGCTGTGCTTCTCGTATCAAACGTGTTATCAAATCCTTAGGACTTACCTGATTAGATCCTGTAAATATTGATAAAATAAACAACTCTGGAGTTAACATCTATCTGCGCGTTTATAATTTCAACATGAACGAAGATTCAATACTTTTTAACAAGCAGGGTTGTTATAATAATAAATTGTTGACTTGGAAAGTAGACATTGTTTCTAGTGCAAGTTGGCACTACGTTGTGGTTTGGCATTGTGGTTTGGTGTTAGCAATGTGTCAGCCAGTTTTCTTCTCTCCTTGTCAGAATGCAAAAGGTGCCTGAACCTAACATTTGAAGCACATACCCATATTTAAGTATGGTAGTTTTTTTTTTATAAGCCCCTGTTGTACTTGTCACCCAAATGATAGCTTGTTTTCCAGAGGAAAATGGAAGAATCTTGGTCATGATGGGGTTGTTTCAAAAGTAGGTCAAAAAGAGAGCATCCTATCATGCTATTGCATAAGGCTTCAAAGTACAGCAATGATCTTGGGACGATTTCATTATGTCAGTAGCAATGGGGCATGAGCCATTCAAGAATTACTCAGAATTACTGGATGGGACAATATTTTCCAGATGTTTGGCATGGCTGCCTCTAGGTTCAGCACTCTGTTTCATGTAGCCAGGAAGGAGAAGAAAATCTAGCTTTCAAGTTTTGTGGTACAAGAACAGGATATTAAAAGATTCTGGGGAGGAGAAAGTGTACATGCCAATAATTTTATTACAGATCGTGTATGCCATGATCCTTGCATGTATCTTTCGAAAGTGCTGAGAATTGTTTCCAGGGCTCTTTGGTTGTAGCAAGCTTGAAGCATCTTAAAAATGTAATTTAAATATGCCACTTCAGAGGATCAGTACGAGGATAAAAGTATATTTGAAGGTAATGGAGTGGTCATACTCAAATTGGAGGGGGCAAATTGGAGTAGGTCCACTGGCATCATTGTATTTCAATCATTCGTGAGTAACGTATTCTACTCTGAGCATGACTTAGGCAGATACCGCCTGTTGTCTGTCTGAATGAAGATGGTCTAGAGTTAGACTGTAGCATTGCTCAGGCCAGTAAGCAAGCCTGACCTAGAATCACAGATGGGCAAGGGGAGGTGCAGGAAAAACCACCTGACCCATTCTGACCTCTTGTTGAGGCTTCCTAGTTCAGTTGGAGGGTCACCCGCTAACTTCTCCAGAGAAGATGTGAACCACCCTGAGATCTACGGTTTTGGGCCACATGCAAATTTAATAATAAATAGATAGATGATAGAAGTGTGGTGGTGTGCAAGCTGAAACTTCACCCTCCCAATACACACTTGACATCATTCAGATTGCAGACTACTGCAGCTTTGACAGGTACAGTCATACCTCGGTTTGCGACCGCAATCTGTTCCGTGGAGCCGATCACTCCCCGAATCGGACGCTTCCCCGAATGCGTGTGCGCAAAGTACCGATAGAGCGCTTCTGCGCACACTCGCGCTGCGCAGATCGCTTCTGCACATCTGAGCGCCACGGAATCTGGATGTAAACACTTCCGGGTCTGCGGTGGTCAGAAACCGAAGCGGTCACAAACGGAGGTGGTCGCAAACCGAGGTATGACTGTATTTGCATTTTGATTCCTTGGCATGTCTAGTAATTCAAGCAGACTGCAGCATATCAAGAGCCAAGCATGGTGCATTGCTCAGTGTAGAGATCATGCTTTGCATGCAGAACCTGCCAGGTCCAATCCCCAGGCTCTCCAGTTAAAAGGATCTCAGATAGCAGTGCTAGTAGAGAAAAGACTTCTGCTCAAGTCCTTGGAGAAAATGGTCTGAGTCCGTATAGGGTAGCTCCATATGTGATTTGCCTGTCCCGGTCAATAACTCCAGGTAACAAGCATGTGTTAAGAGCTATATAGGCTGCTACAGAGAGATGTTTTGCTGCCTTGTGTGCTATTAATCCTTTTGTTAACTAAAGGGTTAGACATTCTCAGATTAAACTATCGCTAAGCAGATCTTGATGATACTATAGTCAATAATTTGCATAGTGATGGAGCCTCCAAGTGCACATTAACAAGATAAGTAGGTTGTAGAAATGCCATTGTGGTCTGTTGTGTCCATAATCCATAGCTAGGAACATTTTTCAAGTCATTTATGGGCCATGATGGTATCACTCATCCATGTTATAAGGAGGAATCTCAGCGCATATCACCTGAAGATATAATGATTCTGGAAGAAGCTGTGTTAAGAACAGTTAATACAGTGCATTCTGATACAAAACTAAATGTCTAGCACACTGGCTAATGTTCAGTTATTAACAACGATGTCTAATGTTATGTGATTTATTCTTAACTGGATGAAAGATTAAACAGCACAAAGATACCTTATGCCAAACTTCCAAAAGAACTGAATATTATGACCTGCTTAAAATATGTTGATATTGCACAAAAGAAGCAATAGAGAGCTCCATATTAAGTGGTGTTGTTGTTACAATTACAGACAGGACAGAAAAGGAATAAGGTTGTGGGGAGGGGGAGAAAATGTTGGTGTATGTTGCTTATTTCCATATCCTAAAACTGCAGTTATCCAGAAAGTCTGTGATCCTGCATCATGTAGACTTGCATTTATATGTTTATACTTAACTTATACTGTGACCTAAAGGATTGGCCTGATGTCTTCATAACCTAAACCCAACGAATAAGTAGCTTGGGAATAAGATTCAGTAAGTAGGTTTTAAAAAATTAATTTTTAAAAAATTAATATACTTGCAGGATAAATTCCATCCAGCCCCAATTGCTTGCTTCTTTTGAGTAAATAATTGCTGATCTGGAAGGCGATTGTGTTCTACTATGCTACCCATTGACACAGATCTTATTTCGATAATGAAGTTTGCATATCTGTTGTTGTAAAAGATTGATATTGAGTCTGAAGCCCACTCAAGCATCCCCTCCATCTCTGCAAATGTCACTGACGGTGTCAGTTTGTCGCATGAAATTTTAGAAAGTAGGTCAATTTACTCTACATAGATCTTAGTTTTTCACAAAAAGTCAGAGAGATTGAGCTGGTAAAATGGGGGGGGTAGTTCTGAGAAGAGCATATACTTATCACAGTTACTTTCATCTACTGCATCCAGTGTTATTTGTTGAAAGTGGTCTACAAACAACCTTGTGCCCTTCATTGGTTTTAGTGAGGTGAGAACAGCCTATTGAGTCTCTGCATTATCACAGAGAAGAGTTTCATTAGTCTCACCATTTCAATCCAATTCTGAGAGTGCTAAAAGCTGTGGTTGACCTTTCTCGGAGGGCTATTAGGCACAATCCAATCAAAGTTGGGCATTTAATTCACATTTATTTCAGTGGGAGAGTTAAACGTATCCTTACCTGTCCCATTGAAATGACTGTTTATGGATTGTGTCTTATCATTAATTATTTCAGCAATGTAGACCAATTTGAATGCCCCTGAAGCAACACCTACTGTTCTGCTTGGAGCAACAGCCACAGCAGTATGGAGGAAAGGCTTCAGTGGCACCCTGGACAGCTCCGATGGCTCTGGCGAGAAATTTTGTAGGAGCAGAGCTCAAATGTTGTTTCCGCAGCTGTCATGCTTAGGCTAAGCCTTAAACAAGAGCCTATATCAGAGAGAGCCCACATTCCTAAAATGAGGAATCATGTGCAAACTCTGTAGTTACTCCAAAGCCACACTTCATGATCCATCTTCTTCCCCCATCCCCTATCGCCTACCCAAAAACCTTTATAGGATCTTGCCTTATTGTGGAAAGAGTCTTCCTTCCTGATGTGGCAGCTCCTCTTGAAGTTCCCTCCTCTAGCCAGAGCTCGCTAGTGGCACACAGATAGACTTTTTCTATCTGATACATCTCAGGTTACCTCCTGTAGGCCCACTGTGGACTTGAGTTCCAACACCGTAATTCCTTTTACTCTTCTAGTGGGTATAAATTGGCAGGTCTAGGTAAATTTGCAGCCTCGAAAAACACTTTCACATCTTTTTGAACAGAAAGAGCATGAAACAGAACCTGCTGTTAGCAGTTGGTGCCACAGCCCACAACTATTTCATAATTGTTAAGAACTGTAATTGATGCTGGAGAAGGGTCAGATGAAGAAGCAAAAAAGATAATGGCAAAGAGCTGATATGCTGAAGCAGCTTTTTTAAAAACAGTTTTATGCATAGTGCTATATATTTTATTCAGATTTTGCTCTGTTTTAAAATATGCACTCATTTATTACCAGCTAGCCATTAATTTGAAAATGCTACCTTATGAAATCTACTGAGTAAATTGTAAACTCGGAAAAAGTGTATGTATTAGCAAAATTTGTACCTGGGATTGATTTAAATTTAAGAAGATGAAGCACTGTTCTTTCTCTTAACACAGTGTGGGGTGTGTGTGTGTGTGCACACACACACACAAGCACAAACTTATATACTCCACTTTTCCTATAACCACTTCAGGACAAGAACAAATTCCATGTAGGAGACCTAAATAAATGCTTATGCGGGAGTTAATGAGAACAGTGCTATCTCTGGATGTGCTTTTGAACCAGCAGATACATTTTTGGCCTTTGAACCTGGTGACTACCTAGGTGCACATTCCAATTTAACCATTAATTCATTAACTTGACCGCATCTTGAGCTTGAAGGTCCCATTAATATTGACCACGTCTTGAGCTTGAAGGTCCCATTAATAGTGTGTGTGTGGTAGCTAGATGAAAAGTGCTGGGGGGCATGAATGTTTTGAATGCCTAATATCAGGAGCAAGCAAGCCACCAGTAAGTCACATGAAGTAAGTAGAGTTTCTTTATTAGAATAAATAGGATCTCTTCTTCAGTAGGTCTTACCCCTATGAAGTCATTGCGGAGACTGAAGGTCCCCTCCTCCCCACAGGGTTCCATCCTCTTCAGCAAAAAGACTGTACCTGCTCCTCCTACTTCATGCCTTTTCTGGTTCTGGGACACCAGGAGAGAGGAGACCCCCCATGCCTGTTAACCCGCTGGACTTCTCTCTGCCTCCTGGCCTCCCTCCTCTCCTGCTTCAGCTTCAGTTTCCACCTCTGATTCTGGGCTTCTCTTGCCACAGACTCTTCCTGCTCACTAAACCCTGTTACCTCTTCAGCGTCTGTCACCTAGTCCTCCTCCCAGTCTGCTCCCTCTTCTCCCTCTGACCATTCATCTTTGTTCCACCACCAATCCCCTGGCTCTGCGCCTTCTTCCCTTGGGGGTTCCCGCAGCTGGTTCCTCCCACCATTTCCCTGCACCCAACCAGTCCATGACATCCATGTTGAATTCATTGTGTGAAATGGACACCACAAGCAGAGTCCAGCTTTTGACACAGCAGCACTACAAACACAGTAAAAACAACAACAACACGTTTTTGTGGTGATGTCCCAAAGCTGAAACCTTGAGGGAATGTACATAACCAGTCCGCCAAAAAACAGTGGCCAACGTATATAGGATTTCCCCTGCCTAGAAAGTACCCTACATATAGATAGTGTCATGCTTCTGATCCGCAAAATGGAGCTCTCTCCCAGATTTCTCTCAAGAATAGATGTGAACGAGATTCATGAAGCCTATTGCACCTCTGTAGTATCTGGGTTTTGTACTGCAGCCTTAATAAGGTGAACTTTCTGTGACACTTACCTCTAGGAAGCCTTTACTGGATTTCTGTCGACGTGTTTTCTGATATCTCTCTCAACTTAAGGAGAGAAGCAGCATTTATCCCTGCACTGAAAACATTGAAGATGTTACCCTCCCTATTGCCTCAGCAGGCACCATATAATTAACGTAACCTTCTTAAAAATGGGGGGGGGGGGAGAATGCACATAGCAACTGTGATCTGAAGTGTGTTTTTGAAGCTATAATTGCAGCCCATTGAGGAATTGAGCACAAGCAACTGGTAGCAGGTGGTTTTGTGGACATGATGCACTAGCTGTTTTTAAAGTTTGTCAGTGATTGGTTTTATTATAGAAGTCAGGCTCAGTAGCAACTCTCACAGCACTATTACCAGCTGGTGGAGAAAGGTTTTTTATTATTATTATTCTTTGCACAGTTTATGTCCCACTAATGGAGCTCAGCCCAGACACTACCCCACATTTTCCCAATGGTTTGTTTTATTCAATGCAACAGTGGGAAAACAACTCGGCGACGTGGTTTGTTTAATGTATAATAGCCCCATAGCACTCATTCTTTAAATAAAATCGGGCTTTCTTTAATTACATTTGTCTGTAGAGGGGGCAAAGTGGTTGAATATGTTTCACTTCTAAAAAAAAAGGACAAGTGAACGGAAGCTTGTGCTGTGAGGAGTCTGGGGTTACTTTCCTTTCCCTCCACAATTGCTTTCCTCAACACAACCAAGCCATTTTGAGAGGCCGGGTTCAGAAGGCCCAAACGCTTGCTTATAACATCATATCCCACAATGCTCTCTGCCTTTCTCAGCAGCTTTTTCTAGACAAGTCAGGTCTGGTGTATGCTGCTGTGTTTCCACACCAAAAAAACAAAACAAAAAAACCACTACATCAGAGTAAATGGCTCTCTTATCACTTAACCTTTAAACCACAAAAACATTTGCACCAAATGTTTCCCAATTCCCAAATGATTGAATTGTTCAATGTGTTCCTTCTGGTTTTGCATATCTCTAGACAAGTGCAGTTAAACACAATTGCAAACTACAGTTTTCTCCGCTCTTAGCCCTTAGTTATAGCAACCAAGCATTGTAATGAAAAGCAGATGTGCCGCACTTTGTTCCAAATAAGAAGAGAAATAAATAGAAATCAGATTGCAGGGCAAGCTGGAGAAACTTTAGGCTGCCTTCCCAACCCCACTTGCCTGGCAGTAAGCTCCGTTGAATCAAATTTGGGTTTACTTCTGAGTAGACATGGCTAGGATTACACTGTTAAAGTAGGATGAGGCCAGGAGAAAGTATATACTGTATGGCTATGGAGGATTTTAGAACCCTTGCAAGTTAGCCTGAAGTATTTGCAAAGCTATTTTAAGTACAGGAGCCATGTTTCCCTGCAATTTAGGGTGGCTGAGGTTTTATGCTTCATTGTTGGTTCAATTAAACTCAAATTATTTCTGGTACTCCCATTATGGAGGAGAAAATGGAAGGGATGCAGAGCAATGCAACTAGCTAGAAGTAAAACAACCACCTATGCTTTAGTTTAGGCATCCCCAACCTTCAGCCCTCCAGATATTTTGGACTACAATTCCCATCATCCCTGAGTACTGGTCCTGTTAGCTAAGAATCATAGGAGTTGTAGGCCAAAACATCTGGAGGGCCGCAGGTTGGGGATGCCTGCTTTAGCTGATTTGGTTTATTTTACATCCTACTTTCTCTTCACTCCTTCCCCTTCCACCCTCCAAAATGAGAGTGATGCAATTTTATAGCTGGTTTTACTTGTGATAGCACATAGCCAGCATAGCAATAATAATAATAATGCTTGATAATTCTATGAATCAGGCAGGATTGTTAGTCTCACAATACCACTGTTTTTCATGGTCAGGAGAACATGAACATTCAGATAGTGATCAAGACCAATCTTGAAACAAGTCTGAATACTTTGATTTTAAATTCTGCAAGGTTGCAAGTACTAAGAGGGTATTCTCTGTGATAGCCCCGTGACTTTTGTATGCTCTTTCAAACAGAGATCAACCTGAAGACAATGCTGCTGCCAGCTTGGTGTCTGAAAATTAAGATGTGTTTGTTTTAAAGTAAAAACAAGCAGTTCAGTCCTAGGCACATTTACCCTGAAACCCATAAGTATAACTAGGATTGCACCCTAAAGCTACAAACTTAAGCATACTTTCTTGTGAGTAAGTCCCATGGAACTAGGTTGGACTTGCTTTTGGGGTAATCATGCATAGTAATCCTAGGACTGTAAGCTCTCATTTTGGCATGGTGGCTTCATTGGGTTAGATTTGTGCCATCAACAGAAGCGTGCCTGAAAGTTATGCTCTTGAGACTGTCATTGCCTGCTAGTGCCTACTTAGATGTGTCAGCTGAGAAAAAGGGCTGCTCTGCTTGTTCTTTTAAGTAGCTTAGCAGGGAAGAAGGCAAAGCACAGAGCCTCTGGGGTGGGGTTTTCTTCCCCCTCCCCTCTAATAAGGTTGCATACACACCACACATTTAAAGCGTACCCATCCCAAGAATCCTGAGAACTGCAGAACATAGCTATACTTTCCAGCACCCTTAAACTACAGTTCCCATGATTCAGGGCAGGGGGATGGTGTGCTGAAAGCATTTGATACTTGAAATATTCGCAGGGGTCTTAAAGGTATGATTCCCCCCTACTATGGGTGTAGCCAGAATTTGTGTTATGGGGGCAGGTAGCCAGAATTTTTGTTGTGGGGGGGTGGACAGGGCACCCACCTGCCATCATTCTCTATCTGGCTCTGTCTAGCAGATTTGACTTGAAATGTCTCAACAACAGTTGTTTTAGATTACTTTCTTTTGAGCTCAAGTGCTCCGAAAAATCTGTCAAAATCTTTCTACAATTGGTACTTTTGGTTAAGTATTTTTATTTATTTACTTACTTACTTGATTTGGCGGGCAGCTGACCCCCTGGCTGCGCCCATGCCCCTGGCCGCCCATTAATTTTGGGCCTGCTTTTCTAGTGCTTCCTTTTTATTTTCCTATTTAAGGCTATGATCCTAAACCCACTTACCTTTGGTTAAGCCCCATTGAATTCTGTAGGACTGACTTCTGAGAAGACAAGAGTTGGGATAACTCTGTTGCTCTTTTGGAGCCTTTGTGGCCCTTTAATCCTGTACTATCCTTTTCCTTTCACTCCTCCCTGTTTTATTTAAAGAAAATTGCCTCAAAAAAATACTTGCCATGATGATCCAGAGGAGGAAGTGTCTTTCAGATGTGTGGGATCACCTTCCTGGATTATCTGCGAATGCTTGCTGAAAGGTGTTATACAAAGGGCAAGTGTTACTATTAATACCTGCCTTTGTCAGCACAATGTGATCTTGGCTTAAAAACAGAACTTTTCTCTCTGGCAAAGGGGGAAGGTTGTCCATCTGCTTTACTGACATAGGCTCCTTTTACTGTTTCAAAACGCAGCTGAAGAAGTGGAGAGACTGGCAGCCATGCGCTCGGACTCGCTTGTTCCAGGGACACACACCCCTCCGATTAGGAGACGGAGCAAATTTGCCACTCTAGGAAGAATTTTCAAGCCATGGAAGTGGCGGAAGAAGAAGAGTGAGAAGTTCAAGCACACCTCAGCAGGTAATTCTGGCCCTTTTCTTGATGCTTTGCTATTAAGAGCAGATGAGGAAATCGGAATCTATCCACTAGTAGGATTATTACAAAGCAGCCAATGACTTGTTGCTTGTTTGTTTGTTTATTAAATTTGTCTACCACCCTATACCGGCAGGTCTCTGGGTGGTTCACAAGATAAAATCACAATATAGAAACACAAAATATATGATCAAAATAAAAACAACCCAATAATTCTCTCCCACACACACACACACATTTTAAAAGGGGGATTGGATGTCAGTCAACCAAAGACCTAGTTAAAGTGAAAGGATTTTGCCTGGTGCCTAAAGGTGTACAATGAAGACACCAGGCAAACCTCCCTGGGGAGACCATTCCACAAACGGAGCCACAGCAGAAAAGGCCTGTTCTCATGTTGCCACCCTCTAGATCTTTTGTGGAGGAGGCACACAAAGAAGGGGCCTCAGAAGATAATCTCAGGTTCATATAGAAAGAGGCGGTCTTTGGGATGCTGCAGTCCTGAGCTGTTAAGGGCATGTGCATGCTGTGGGGTTTTTTTTAATGGATCTGTGGTGCTCATCCTATTCCCCAGGTGATGCATGTGCCCACAGTCCAATGCTCCAGTTGACCACATTATAGGTGGAATGTGCACAGGTGCCTCACAATCAGTAATTCCCTATAATATATTTATTTGTGTGTTTTTAAAAACAAATAAAAGTTTATTGACGTAAACTCATACAGAATACAATAAAAATTATGGATATAGCAATAAAAATAAATGTACACGTATAAAAAGAAAACACAGAAAACTGCGTTTTATTTGTTAAATTTATTAAATTTCTATAGCACCTTTCATCCGATGATCCCAGGGCAGTTTACAATGTCAAAAGCACAAAAATGCACAACATAGTAACAAACAATAACAATACCCCCCCCAATGGTTTAAAAGGCCATATTTATGTAGGTATGTATGTAGGTATGTAAAAGTCAGGTGGTTTCAGAAACAGAATGAAGTCACACCAAAATAGAATAGTGGCAGGCTGCTGTATATTTGGGTGGCATCCTAGGTACACAGAATTATTATTATTATTATTATTATTATTATTATTATTATTATTATTATTATTTTGGATGAAACAAAAATGGCAATCTAGTAAGCAACCCCAAACTGCCTGTTGAAAGGTTGTTTGCTTACAGAATTTTGATGGCAGCTGTGGAAAGGTTTAAGCAAAAAGGAAGTCAGGCAGCCAAGTCAACTGATCAAGGGGGGCTTCCAGACATGGATATCTTAGTAGTATGCAATCATAGCTGCTGTGCTTTAAACTAGAATTGCAACTCTGCTTCCATACTTCTAACATTATGGAGCAAAGTAGCTCCCCTCTTTCCCTAGCCCCAAATATTGAAGGGGTGCAGTTTTCGTTGTGTGGGTTAGGTATCTCCCTCCCCCAGCTGCAGCTTGGGGCAGAGGGAGGCCAAGGATATGCAGGCAGTGCCATTTGGGAACAAAAGGGGTTAAGACAGTTTGTTCACATAGTCCACCAGACGCTGCTTGGAGGCCTCATATGAATACTAGCACCTGTGTTTGGTCACATGTCCGATGTATTTATATCACTGCTCTTTCATTAATATCTGCTGACTGCATGGAACTTGGGGGTTAATTATACTTTTTTGTTTCATGGCATGTAAGATTCCACTGGCTTTGTTACTTTTACCCCTCCACTTGATCTGGATTTAAAATCTATTGTTGTCAAAGAGATGCAGCCGTGCAAAAATGCAAATTAGATCCCCTTCATGTTCTGTATAAGTCATCCTTGTAAGTCTCCCATAAGACTTGTACCACACACTTCAGATAGCCAGTTCATGCAGCCGTATTGTAAACACCTTTGGCAGAAAACCACTCAGAATAATCTGCATGGTTTTCTTAGTGAATGTAGAAGAAAGGGTAGGATACTTTTTCAAACTGTGCATGATAACAGATCAGGGCTGTGTTGGTATCTGATATCTTGAAGCTCAATACAGCGAGCCCTTTAATTTCCAAAGTAAATCATAAGCACCCCCAGGAGGTGCTGTAATGAGAGCTCGCACGTATTTATGGCTAATCCTTCGGTGTACTGATAAATGTATTTTAGAAAAAAATATAATTCCCATCAGTCTCCTGGGGAAAATACAGTTCAGTTTCCCCCACTTTGAAGAGGTTTAAATTAGAGGGTGGTGATAAATAAACATAGCCTACGGGCTCAAGCAGAAGGTTCAAGCGTATTTGATGCTCAGAGCTGGTGCAATGTATTGCACTTTTGTAGCCAGTGTGGTGTAGTGGTTAAGAGCAGTGGACTTGTAATCTGGTGAACCGGGTTCGATTCCCTGCTCTTCCACATGCAGCTGCTGGGTGACCTTGGGCTAGTCACACTTCTCTGAAGTCTCTTAGCCTCGCTCACCTCACAGAGTGTTTGTTATGGGGGAGGAAGGGAAAAGGAGATTGTTAGCCGTTTTGAGTCTCCTTAGGGTAGTGATAAAGCAGGATATCAAATCCAAACTCCTCCTCTTCTTCTTCTTCTTCTTCTTCTTCTTCTTCTTCTTCTTCTTCTTCTTCTTCTTCTTCTTCTTCTTCTTCTTCTTCTTTCTTCTTCTTCCATAGTTACCGCAGGAAGACAAAGCCCAGAAAAGCTAAGCTCATAGTGTCCAGAATAGTATTGTTCTTACTATGAGAACAACTCGGTTTATATTAAGCTATACCCAAAGGGAAGGGGACGCGGGTGGCGCTGTGGGTTAAACCACAGAGCCTAGGGCTTGCCTATCAGAAGGTCGGCGGTTCAAATCCCCGCGACGGGGTGAGCTCCCAGCTCCTGCCAACCTAGCAGTTCGAAAGCACATCAAAAGTGGAAGTGCAGTAGATAAATAGGTACCGCTACAGCAGGAAGGTAAGCGGTGTTTCTGTGTGCTGCTCTGGTTCGCCAGAAGCGGCTTTGTCATGCTGGCCACATGACCTGGAAGCTGTACGCTGGCTCTCTTGGCCAATAACACAAGATGAGCGCCGCAACCCCAGTGTCGGTCACGACTGGACCTAATGGTCAGGGTCCCTTTACCTTTACCTAAAGGGAAGCTTCCTGAGAGGTATATAAAAATTATTATAGGTGTTAGTAACTTGCTCTGGGAGCCTTTTCTCAGCTGAGGAGTGAGGCAGAATAATTTAAATGAATTCAAGCTAAAATATGCAGACTAGATAATGCCTGATGGGACACCACTGACAGAAACGGTGAACAAAGATATGCAAAGCTGCTGTGTGATTCTCAGCTGAGCAGGAGGCAGGACTGTGGAGGACCCACCTATAAGGCTTGCTTAAGAGTGATTTGCCCATCACAACCTTATGGTACACTTTATTGGAAAATAATACCGTCTATCACAAGGTGCATCATGGGGGGGGGTAGGGGCTTGTCACATTTGGTAAGTGTACTATGACTTCACAGTACTTAGCTCAAGCCACTTCAATTGCCACTCCAATCTTAGAATTGGAAAGGGACCCCCATCTAGTCCAACCCCCTGCAATGCAGGAATCTCAGCTAACCAAATACAGTAGATCCATAGGATTGGGAATGCCCTTTAACTACCCCCAAATGACAAATTGTTATGAACTAGACCAAATGCATTCTTGAATAGGAATTGGATCAAAAATCTAGGCCTGGAGTTCCATAAATTTAGAGATGCTCTCCATCTGGAAAGCAAATACTGTATTTAATATTAGTGGCATTTTACCTGAAGTCAAAGGCAGCCAGCAGCGCAATTCAAATATGTCCTGAAGAAAGGTTTGCAAGGTACACTGAAGTTAAACAGTTTGAACGTCATCTTTCCCCAAAACCATTAAAACTTTAATTAACATCAGGCCCTGGAAGCCCTAGGCAACCCATGTTCAGGCAGATAACACTGTGACAGCCATAATTATTGCAAAAACTTCTAAATGACCAGATTGTATCTCAATAGCGATGGTCTATTTTACTTGATATGGATTCATAAATGACCAGATCGTATCGGCTTAGTAAAGGGATGGTCTACTTTGCTTGATAGCAATAGGTTATAAGTTGTGTAAAGGAAGCCAGCATGATCCTTCCTACAAGAATTCAGGGTGGGGGTGGAGTGTTTTGAGAGCAGTTCATTCTTCTTGTTAAGCCCATGCCTCAGAGAAAAGAAGATGCAGGATATGACCCCCGTTTTTTAGACTTGCTGATGGGGACACATGTGCTTTTCACAACGCACATAGTAACTAAGATGAGAAGAAATAACATGGGAAGTACAGTAGTTGGGAAGTAGTTGCCCAGTGGACCCTGCCTCTGATAGCTTTAGGCCTCAATTGCCTATTTTACACAGCTGATACTTGTACCGGTAGCAGTTGTCTATTTTTGCACACGAGTTGGCAAGTGCAGGCTGCTGATGAAAAGGGATGTTTGTGTTTCTGTGTGGCTGAATCTTTTGTGTGCCCCCTTGAAAATCTGCTGCATAGCATATTTCGAGCCATTAAGAAGCGGGTTTTGCCTTGCTCAATTGAAAAGGCTTTTAAAGAATGTGCTAACCCCCATGCCATCACTTTAATGGCACGTTTGGGGGGGGGGGATCCTTAAATGTGTCCGAGCTTACAGGAAAGGAATGTTTAATGAGGCCATTTGGATTTTATGCTAATTACACTTCCAGCTGCTAAAAAGATTATATGCAACAGCCTCAAACTTCAATTCTGTGATGTTCTGCAATGGTGTATTACTGCAAAAAGCAGGATGGGGGGAGGGGGGACAGAATGCAGTTAATCTGCAAGGGAGGGGATGTATAAGACAGGGTTTAAAGCCTGAATAGACAAAATAAAATAAAAATGCAACTGAGTGTTCTCATTTTCTCTCTGTGTGTGTGACTAGTAGGTTGCATCATATGTTACAAAGAGGCTTTCCCAACAAATTTACTAATAATGAAATCCCTTGATCTGCAGGTTTACTTTCTTTAAAAATTGATTCTCATATGTAAGATGAGTGGATTTTGTCAAAACAAAGTCTTTGAATCCTTTAAAGCTTTTTCAGGCATGGCGAGGCAAAACTGGCTTAACGTAAAAGTCCTGCCAATCACAAATCCATAATAGTTGGATGTTTATGAAATGCATGTCTGCAGTCGTTTACATCTTAGGTATTTTTGGTACCCATGTACCATATGTTGGAGTTTGTGTTAGCCCTTTCTTAATCACTAACGATAACTAAGCATGTGCATATGTAGCTGTACTTGATCTCAGCCCTTCACATCCAGGGTGACGTGAAGCTATGTGGATAAGCGGGTGCTTTGCATTCCAAAGATTCCAAGTTCATCCCCCGGCATCTCCAGCTAAGGTGGTTCATACTCTGGAGAGCTGCCACCAAATCAGCATAGTAAGCAAACTGGAGCTCACTAAACAGTGGTCTGACTTGATGTAAGGCAACTTTCTGTTTTTAATGTCCATGTCAATTTGATCCTCTGTGGATACTCTCACAGACACACATGGAATGAATGGAGCAGGGGAAAATATATTTTTACCAGCTCTAACTGTTTCAATTTTCTGAGAAAAAGTATAGTTAAACTATATAGTTAAACTAAATAAATATTGACTTAAGGAGACATTTATGATCTGTTAGATCTGTAGAAAATGCAACCAGGAAAACCCTTGTAGTAGCCTTCTTTAATTTATACTAGTAGCCTTGAACCTGACATTGCTCAGAAATTCTAAGGAAACCCCTCCACCTTAAAAAAAAAAATCAGTGCAGTTTTGGAAAGCTCCGCCTGCCATCTTGATTCAAAATGGCATCCAGACTTAGACAAAAACATGCTCCTTGATACTTGGGAACCATCACACGAAATTTGGTTACAATATCACATAGCTATATAAGCAACCTTCCAAAATATTTAATAGTTTAGAATTATTTTTATTATTTTATCTTATGCTGGGATTTCCCCGCCGCCGCCCATTTAAAGACCTAGAAAATGTTAATATCGTTAATGATAACAAATGCCCCTCAAACGTCCTTCACTGTGAAAACCCATTGCTCTTACTTTGCGAAGCAGTCCTGCATTACCATGAAGGTTCTGCAAAGTTTCTCTTGTCACCCAATTTCCATATTATTTGAATACATAGAAAACAAAGAGGTCTTGCCATAAAACAGATGCTTATCAAAATCTGGGACCACATCCAGCGATCATAGGCCAGGCTGATCGAAGTTGGAAATATACCGTACTAGTAGCCAGAATTTGTGCAACATCTAGAGGACAGTCATTTAAAAACTTAGGGCTTGTGCACAGTTTCAACAGAGCTTCCCCAGTATCAGGATAGTCATGTGGAATCTGCATTGGAACCTCCATTTAGTGTTAGGTCTGGAACATTGATTCATCGTTAGTATAACGAATCTGGTTCCAGGCTGTGGAGAGAGATGCAAAACCAGAGCCAGGTTCAAGATCAAAGCAAACATGCAGGACAATCACCTATGTCAGTCTGAGAAATAGATTTCAGCTCTATTGGCTTTTAGCTAGACAGTGATGGAAAAAGTTGATCAGCAGTGGGATTGCTTGCTGTCAGTTTTGCCTTGTACCTTTACTATCGAGGAGAAATGTTTATGTGCCTTAGCCTAGTGCTGCTGTTCTTGTTTCTGAGTCATGTGCTTTTATTGTTCTCATCTGATTGCAATACAGCAGAAATGCATGTACAAATCCCATTGATTTTTATGAGGCATAATGGGCAATTGCATATTGAATTGCTGCTAAGAAAAAAAGAGTTGTGTCCTGTGTTGTTCTGTGGATTTCTGTTTTTGTGGTACAGCACCATTGAGATGATAATTGATTCTAGAAATACAGAGCAACAAAGTGTAAATATTGCAGTTTCATCATAAATCAAATTTGAGGGTATTTTATTCTTATTTTAATCAGCATTGCCAGCAGTGGAATAAATGAAGCAGCCATCCCTTAGGCACATTGATTGAGCCGCACTGTTCCACTGACCTCCTGCTTGTATGACCCACATTTGATTTGTCTGTTTGTTGTCTTGGTAATGGAAGTCTGTTGTACAGTGACTTATATTTCCAGGGTTCTATAGTTCTGGTAGACATCAATAACTCATGAGCTTGAAAGAACAGCCTTGACCATCCTGAGCTCAAGGGCATCTCTCACACACAAACATACACAAACAAACAAACACAATCTGGTTGCTGATAATCTCTGGTCATCCAGTTCACATGTTGCATTTGTCTGCATGACTCTGGGCTGAGAACAGAATTATTTGCATGCACTGTTTGCATAAACTATTTGCACAATATATTTTTCTGCACTGTCATACAAACTGAGACTAATCTAAGCCCTGCTGGCTTTGTTTTAAGTAGTGAACAGGTGCTATTCTTTTTAAAATTTCCGAAAAGACATTAACATCAGGCTCTTGTGGCATCAGAAAGCCAAAGTCCTTCCAAGTGTACACCCATCTTTCACGCAGATGGAAGAAAATATATTGTAATTGTACAGTGAAAGTATATTGTACAGTGGAACCTCGGTTCCCGAACGCCTCTGTTGTCGTACATTTCAGTTATCGAATGCTGAAAACCTGGAAGTAAATGCTTCCATTTTCGAACGTTTTTCAGAACCCAAACGTGCAAGAAGCTCTTGCAATCAATGGGAAGCCGTGCCTCTTCACATCAGCAGTATTTTACTGGGCAATGGCTAAAAGGCTATTTGAGAAAACAGCTTCAAGCAGTTTCTTCTTGGAGCTCCTGTGTCTGTCTATCCCATAGCATAAATATTTAGAAGCCGATTTAGAAGGCTCTAGCAGTGCTGAGTCATAGGCAGCAGAAGCAAATCTGAGCTTAGCCCCTGCTGGTTCAGGGAGGGTCATTGCTAAGGAACGCCGGGAGGTGATTGGGAGACGGTTGTGTGGGCATTAATTCATGATGTAACTATACTGCCATTTTTCCATTCTTTATATTCAAAAGAGGCAAACGAACCTGGTTATAAACTCTGTTATAAAACATAAATATCTAAAGAACACAATGAAATCTCACAATTTAAAACAGGTACTCAGGTCTTGCTTTTGGACTTCCCATAGGTTGGCAGGTGTCAGAACAACATGCCAAACCCTCCAAGTGTCCCTGTTTTCCAGGGACAGTCCTGGATTTGCAGAAGCCGTCCTGGTTTCTGTTTTGATCCCAGAATGTCCTGCTTTTCCTTAGGAGGTCCCTATTTTCATCGGAGATATGTTGGAGGGTATGGAGTTATGTGACCCCCAAGGCAAGGAGAGAAGTAACTATACAACCTTTAGAAGACATCTGAAGGCAGTCCTGTATAGGGAAGTTTTTTAATGTTTAATGTTTTATTATGTTTTTATATATGTTGGGAGCTGACCCTGTCAGATGGGTTGGGTATAAATAATAAAAATATTTTTATTATGGAATAGGAGGATTTTCATTGGAGAAATGTTGGAAGGTATGGGATTCTAGACTAGATGGTTCTGATTCAGGTGGCCCTTCTTACGAGGTAGTTGAAGCAGCAGCAGCACCCCTGCCAAAAAACAGCAGGCAGTTTTGGCATGCATGTTAGCAGGGGGGATCCCCTTCTTAGATACATCAGCATGCATTATGTGTACTTGCAAGCTTTACAGTATTTTGGATGAAAAGTATAACATGCAGCCCTAAACCAATGACTTCTTTGTTGTTGTTGTTTTAGAGGAATTCAATTCATTATGATTCCAAAAGGTTTGAATTAGGATCTGTTTGACGTTATTAATTTATTAAACTTACTTTTGCAAATATATTTCTTGCAAATCAGTTACTACCACAATTTCAGCACTAAGGGTTGGGATCTATTTTCAAGGAACTTACGCTGTTTCATCTATTCCTTGCCTTTGGGCATCTCAGTCCAGGCGGTTATCCCTTGATACTTTTTGAAAATTCATTCCGGTAAAAGTGCACCATAGCATGACTAGACAGAAAATGTTGATTCCCCCCCCCCCCCGCAGATTCTTAAGGCTTGTTCACGGGGCAAGAGTTTCTGCAGAAATCTCTTGAATCTAATAGTGTAGCCTGGGAACCGTTTGCCAGCTCAATGGAGTTTTCTATTCCTGTGATAGTGGCGGGGGGCGGGGGGGGGGGATGAATTCTGTGCTTGTTCTGTTCTCACTAAATATCTTTTCCTAAGAATCTTTCCCACCACAATTCCTGTGAAGGAATCAAACTGTATTGCTCCTAGATTATGCATGCTCTGTTTGGTCTTGACTGACGTCATTGCTCCCAGAACCACAATGACGCTTGCTGCCGAAACTGTGTGATTATATAAGCAGAGTGTATCTCTTTTTTTCCACAGCAAAACATATTCTTTTGCAGCTATATTTAAAGCATGGGATTCGCAGCAAAGCATCCTCATGCCAAGGATCACTTCCTGAGCCCACTCCCACCCCCGTCACATTTTGCTGAAGGCTCTACTCTGTCAACTACATTCATTTCTACCACTGCCTGCCATGCGCCAGTTTAAAAAGCCAATAGTATATTACGGCTAGAAATATACTAAGTAAACATGACTGTTCTGCAGTGCTGCCAATAGTTCAAAGTGAACCTGAGGGTGTGCAACATGCAAAATGGCAGGTCCATGTTCCTGCCTGCCCATTGACATGTATCTGCACTAGAAACTAGTTGCATGCAGACGGCAACACACACACTTTTCTAAAGACAATTGAATTCCGAAGAATGATGGTTTATGATACTAACAGTGTTTTAATAAGGGAGGAATCTACCAGTTGCAGATTAAAAGAACACTGTTCCTTGTACACAGAAATAGTTGGAGTGTAGGCAAAAATTAAACAGTGAGACCTCCTCTGCCCAAAAGGGTAGTTAGTCATCTGTGCCCAGGTAACAGAAAGATGGAGAGTGAAAGCAGGTTTTCAAGCAGCTGTATTATTTTGGTTCGGCATTTTTTACTTATTTCATTGCTCAAGATGCCACGATTGTAATAAAACCTCAAATAAGTTTGCAAAATGAATTAAAAAACTTGGAACACAGGAAGCTGCCTCCTGCCAAGTCAAATCACTGGTCCATCTAGTTTACAATTGCCTATAGTGACTGTCACAGGTGTGCCATTAGGCTGTGCACCCAGGGAATTTTCTTTTTTAAAGGCAACATTTATTGAACACTCAATCATAGAGGACATTATTCATCAAGCAAACCAAAGAAATGAAAACTTAAATAAGCTTCATTTTTAATATTAACAACTAAAATTTGCTTAAGAAATGAGATACAAAATACAAAAATTTTCCAGGTGTATTCAAAGATACAGTCAGTTTTCACAATCTGTATCTTTACCCAGATAATGAGTTAACCCAAACTGACCAAGGCAGGTTAAAGTTTCTTCACCATCCTGTCCTAGAGTATGAGACATCACTCGCTAGGTGTTATGGACTTAAATTTCTCAATCACAAGGCTGGAATGGCTGCTCCTCCTCCTCGTTGCATGCTTCAAAAGCATCCCTTCACCTGCACCAAAAGTGCAGAGTGGAACTCTGATGGAGACAGAGCCATTATATATATATATATATATATATATATATATATATATATATATATGCAGGCAGAAGCTGCATATCCATTCCAGACCTTTTCCAGCCTAATTATTCTGCCTGCATCTCTATCAATTTCCCTCCTCCCTTCAGCCTTCGTCTCTTCCCCACCATTGCTTCCCTGCATGTTGTGGCAGCTGAGGGAGTCAAGTTGCCCCTGTGTACTCTCTCCTCCTTGCCATGTTTTTGGAAACGACAGGGTGTGCCTATGCTGATTGGTAATAGGGTTCCAGGACTTCAGGCAAGGCAGGAGTATTTCCCCAGTTTTATGTCCTTATCCATTTTGGTTGGGGCCAATGAGTGGACCTTTTTTAAAAAGGCTTTTTACTTTGAGTCCCTGTGAAACACTGAGGGAAAAGGCAATAACCTTACATTCCCATGCATATAATACATGCAACCAAATTTGAATCTATTGTTAAGGTAAAATGATTTAAATTCCATGCTTCCCATGCAAATATACTGCCAATAATACCATTCATGGAGGATCAGCATTCTCTGTATGCAGCAAGTCCAAGGGTCTTGGAATGTTTTTGACAAATCCCCATACAATATGAAGAACAGATGTTTTCCACTCTGTGTGGTCTTCTTTGTAGCTTTCTAAATTAACCATGCGCATACATAAAGTTCTGAAGTAGCTAAAAAATACGAACATAAACAGTATTTCAGCCCACAAACACCCTGTCCCAACTTCCCAAAAACATAGCATGAATGTTACTTTAATGAGCTGCCTTCATTGTGAGTAATGGGAAATGAAATGTTATGTATAGTCCTAGCCATCCATCTCGTTTTAAACTTTGCAAGCTGCCTGTCTACTAGCTTCTGAAAGTACAAAGGCACTGAAACAAGCATAGGAGAAATTAAAGGAATTCAGGCATGTAAAAAAAAAATCAATATAGTCAGAGAAGGCATGATAAAAATGAGAATCATGGCATTTACTTTCTTTGTATCTATCTGTAGTCTACCGAGTCCCCAAAACCAAACTCTCATCCTGGCAAAGATCATCAAAGTCCTACTCCGAGTAGACCTAATCTGGAGCCAGGCCTGCACATACTGTATCTGTTTTATCCACTTGCATCTCCTTCCCTAGCCTCTGTCTCTTGTTTCCCCTGTATCAAATTTTTGATTGTAAGCTCCTCTGGGCAAGGTCCTCTTGCACTCTGTAAAGAGCCTTGCACACTGATGGGGCCACAAACAAATACGATAAATAATAAAACCTAGGAATAGCATTCTGAATGGTTTAAGCTGCTGGTTTTTGCAGATTCAGTAGAGACAGAAGCCAGTTTGATAATTGAAGGTTTTGTGTATCCTTGACCTAATCATGTCAGTGATACTCCTGCATCTCAGAACTCACTAAACATGGGGACTGGGAGAGCTCTTTAGGCTAAGGCAATTCTGACATATTGGTGGGTAGCTGGAAAAGCTTAGGGCCTGAAATGTAAACATTGCCTTTTCCATCTTGCTAATATTGATAGTCTGGTGAGCGATAGGTTTGCTCATGCGCTGCTGCTGCTGCCGCCGTCGTTTTAATCCAGAGGGGCAAACATTAACTGATGGGGGAAGTGTCTTTTGCAATAAGCGAACAGCAGATAATAAATCTTGTTAGCTTGTCAGGTTGTCTCTCCTTGGGAAACTTGCAGCTACAATCCACTTTGTTGCTCTTGGCATGATAGCTAAGCCTTAACTGAGAGAGCAAGAGTGAGGTGAGTGGGGGTGGCCATCTGATTACCTGAGTGGGGCTGTAGATTGTGCCTAAAGTGATGCTTGGTGGAATTTGAGAAAAGAACCTTAACGGCTACGGATGCTTCCTGAACGAGCAGCACCTTCAGTGGGGTGAACGGGGGCAGAGGGAGTTTTTAATTCATAGGGACAGGGGTATTGCTGAGAGTTTCTTGTTGGAGTCAGCTGAAGCTAAGTGTGCACCCTTTGGGGATGAGTTTGCACAAGTTCTCTTCGGATCTATGGCAGCCCATGGTAAGAAGGGGTGTGTTCTATGCTCTGCTTATATATTTGGACATAAAGCTAAATTTACAAAGGCACTATGCCCCTCCAGTGTTCTCTCATACAATGAAAATGGAATCCTACAGGACTCCTCCCTCGAACTCTGAACCACATGGCAAAGTGGGGTGTGCATAACAGTAGCATGCTTAAATGGTCCCCTTTCCCCAAAAGCAATCATTTGCGAGAACGTTTTTTTTTGCAGTTATTTCTTATATTTCATGATAGCCACAATTAAAACATCACTGAAACAAACAAACAAACAAACAAACATCAAAGGGATTTGTAACTTTGCAGGATTTTGTCACTTTTGCAGGCCCTGGGAAGCTGGGATTGTGGCCGCCAAGAGTTCCCCACTCCTACCATATGTGGACAGAAGGGAGCCCTTCGATTTGCAGAAGTGTCTCTGATCTAGCAGAGGCTTCTGCTAACAGAGGTGGCGGGATTTAGGCCAATTAATCCCTACAGCCTCCAGTACCACGTTTCATGCAGTCTTGAAGGGTTCATCAACCCTCTGGAGCAGATTTCAAGAGGGGGAAGGGGGCTGGCAAGGAGGGGGAATCAGCTAAAATAATACCCTCCTCTCCTTCCATTAGCGGATCAAATACCCTCCTTTTGCAGAACAGAATCATTCGCTTCCACTCGTTGTGTTCTGTGGTTTGTTTATTAAAAAGACTTCCTTGTTGCAGTATATGTTGCAGGTGAAACACTCCCATGCAGGAAATCTGTGTGTGCCATTCATTGAAGCCAAAGGGAATTTTAAACAGTGTGCTAAGACAGTCACCTGCCGCCTACTCCAGCTTCTTATAAGCCTTTTAAATCTTTTATAGTGGCTCATAGATTTTGAGCCATTCTGCATAGCAGATAAATAAACTATTCTCTGAAAGACTGCTTATATAGTCACCTGAGAAAGTTGGGGGGGGGCAGAGGTGAAAGAATATTTTAAGAAGTATTTTCTAATAAGTTATGTTTCGGCAAAAAGAAAAGAAAAGCAGGCATTTCTGTCTCCCTCTTCTCCCCCACTCTTGCGGGTAGATTAGCATATAACTACAGCATTTTAAATGAATTTAGATGCAAGTCTATCACATGGCCTCTTGAGATTAGCAACAAGCCTTCTCTATCAAAAGGGAAATGGTTGGATTAAAGACTTCCACTGCGTTGGAGGACTTGTATAAACTGCGTCACATTAAAGCAGCTGTATTTAACCTGATATAAGGTTCTTTCTAAAGAAGTGGAAATATTTTGATGCATGTCTGCTATAAAAGTGTTATGAAAATTAGATTTAAAAAAAAATCTTCCAAGTCTGTGTCTTCGGGGAAGTGTTGTTAAAAATTATGTGATCAAAATACCGAGCATTTACCTGAAAGCCTCTGACACAGACGTGGGATGCATTTGAACCAGATATATCCCAGGAACTGCTGGCACTATTCCACCAGAACCTGAGTGGAATCATTGATAGCTACCCCACTCCTGGGGTGGTTGTGAGGGAAGTTTGGGTGTAACCTTCGATGCCCCCCTTTCCATGGAGGCGCAGGTTGCAGCCACAGCTAAGGTGGCATTTTTCCATCTCCGCTGTATCAAGCAGTTGGTCCCTTACCTCTCTCGCCCTGATCTGGCCACACTCTACCCGGGGCTGCCCTTGAGGCTGACCCAGAAACTCCAGCGGGTGCAGAATGCCGCGGCGAGGCTCCTTACGGGGTCCCGCCCGCGGGATCACATTAATCCAGTGCTTCACCAGCTGCACTGGCTCCCGGTGGAGTACAGGATCAGGTTTAAGGTGATGTTTTTGACCTTTAAAGCCCTATGCGGCTTGGGACCCTCGTACCTACGGGACTGCCTCTCCTGGTATGCCCCGCGGAGGACCTTAAGGTCCACAAACAACAATATTCTGGAGATCCCGAGCCATAAGGTGGCTAGATTGGCCTCAACTAGGGCCAGGGCCTTTTCAGTATTGGCCCCAACTTGGTGGAACACTCTTTCACAGGAGACCAGGGCCCTGCGGGATTTGCCATCTTTCCGCAGGGCCTGCAAGACAGAGCTATTCCGCCTGGCCTTTGGGTTGGATTCAGTCTGACCCCTGTGTTTTCCTCCCTCATGGTTTGGATTTATGGACTACTTAAAATGAGGCTGCATTTTAAATTTTAATATTGTATTTTAATCTGTATTTTAATTAATTGTTTTCTTTTCTTTTATGTCTTATTGTAATTTTATTGGTGTTAGCCGCCCTGAGCCTGGTTTTGACTGGGGAGAGCTGGGTATAAATAAATAAAAGTTGTTGTTGTTGTTGTTGTTTTGTTGTTGTAAATAGACTCTAATATTGCAAAATGACATAAGCCTCCCTTCCAAATGAAACCAAACAGGTAAGCACTGCACCCTTCGAACTTCTTGCCACTTTCAGAAGTGGGCAAAGCATAATTCTACCTTCCATACTTTAAATCTGTGAAGCACAGGCCACTGTGGAATTAAAAGAACAGAGCAGGCCCTGTCCAGTATAGTTGGGGAGGCAGGAATTGAGTCTGAATTCTTGCTATAAGGAAGAGAATGTAAACATGTGTGAAATGTCTATTATCAGAGTGCAAGCAGTTGATCTACACTTGTGATTGGACCATTTCCACTGTGTTCCTTTTGAAGCTTGCTCCAATCCCCAACTCTCAGAGACTAAATGAGTTGAATGCACTATTGGTACACACAATGCTGTCACTGTCTTAATTGCCCAGCAAAGTGCTTGTAAGTATAGGATCGCAGTGTTTGCTGGGAAGAGCCTAAAAGTCACCAACCTAAGTTTTCAATATTATTATGCTTATGGTTAACGGCCTCCTGCACTTATTACAGCAGCTGTGTAATAAGTAGAAAATTCCTTGTTACATCTGAAAGTTTGGGGAGGGGAAGCATCGCTTTTGACCTTTCTTTTTGTAACACAGCTGTTAAAGATTCAGGAGCCTTAGCAACCCTACAACCACTCAGCTTTACCCACACCTTGGGCTATAATGTTGTAGTCCAACAACAGCTGGGGAGTCAAGTTTGAGAAACACTGGATTAAGACAAATACTCTGTTAGTATTTCACTTGTTCTCTTCCGCACATGTCCCCATTGATATTCCTATCATTGCTCAAGTAAGCTCCCTGCTCAATTGTGAACTCTGGAACAGTTGGGTTCTACATCATACAGAGAGCTTGCGCAAGCTCAGCAAGTACTTTGCTGCAGACATTCGGTCCCCAGCAGCAGGGTGGAGGGCTGCAGGAACAAGAATGGGAAGCACGGGATAGGGGACAGAGCCAACAAGCTCCTTTCTGCTCTCTCCCTTGCACAATGGTAATACATTGCCGAGGGAGAGAATAGGACTCAGGTGTTTTAAATAGCTCATCATCTTTAAGAGTGTATTTTCAATGGAAAATAGCTGTTGTCAGGGTTTGATTTTATTTTAGCATGCATTTATATGAGAGATTTGTGCCAGAGGAATTTATATGTAGTGCAGATTCTAAACCCAAACCCATTACTATGAAACAAACAAACAAACAAAAACCCTGTCTGTCTGTCTGTCTGTCTGTCTGTAAAGATATATAGGAGAGAAACTTTGTATATGTGTTTTCCCCCAAAACTGAGATTCCCCCCCACCCTTGTTGTCTAAAATTATCTTTAATTAGGATTGTATAATCTTGCAAGAAAACTGCTGACAATTAGAATTGGCAGACACATTCAGCTCCTGGTTTTAATTAGAGTGAGCCTTTCGTTGCCAGAAGTAAGAGATGGTGCATTAAGGCTTTTAAACATTTAATCAGAAGGATTGTTATGTAATTGTTTTGATATTGGTAGGAAAAGAAATTGAGGAAGAGGGGGAAGAAGCACTTCTTCTTTTACATCCATTTTAAAGCCTGGTTAGAAAAGGAAGACCACACAATCATTCTCCTGAATTTCTCGCACCTGGTTATCAGGCGTCTCTTTAACGCCAGGAACAACCACAGACAGATGCCCTCCCAAGCTGTTCCTCTGCCTTTCCTTGCCTTCCAACTCTTTCCAACCCAGTTTCCCTTTTTAAAAAATAATAATAACAATATGGCCTTCAAAAACAAAGTGAGCATTGCATTGTGACCTTCAGGCTCCAGTGCATTTCTTGAGTGTGTTCTAAGGCAAGGACCAACTAGGATGCTGCAAGAAAGGTTTAAGGGCACAGGAATCAGTCACACTTCCGAATCCCAGGTAATAAAGTGCAAAGCAGGTTCAGTCTTTGGTGTCTCCAGGCAAGGCTTCCTGCCTGAAATCCTGGCTAGCCATGGCTAGTCAGCATGAACAGTACTGAGCTGGATGGACCAATGGTCTGATTCGATACGCATCAGTTTCCTGCATTTCTATGAGCTGAAGCTTGCTGATGCTGCCTGTGAAGCCTTGGAGCACTTCCCTCATTGGGAAATGTCCCCAGAGGCCCCTGTGAAGACAAAATGGCTACGCGGGTTTCCCATGGAATGGGGCACCTAGCAGTCTAGAGAGTAGGGTGCAGCTTGCACCCTCATCAGAAAATGAGGTTAAGGTTGGAGATGAGGAGGCATGTGAAAGAGTCACACTTTGCTTCCTCCACTCCTGCCAGGGGTCCCGCCTGTTGGGAAGTGGGTGATAGCCTTAGTGACCCATGCATAATTTTAGTGGCTGCTGAGAAAATAACCTCATTTCCCATTGCACCTGGCTTCTGTACCTGTATTTGCAGAAAGGAGAGGGCAACTGAAGCTCCTGCAGGAGCAGGATGAGTGGGAGAGTATCTGCCCTATTGCCCAGCCCCCCCTCCCCCAAAAAATCTGGAGCTCGACACTGTACAAAAATTGCCCACCTTCATCCAGAAGGATACACACACAAAGAGACACACACAAACATAGGGTATATAAATAATGCACTAGCCCTTCCTAGAGTGGGGTACCATGCATTCCCTGCCCTGATTCCTCCATTAAAATGGAAGAATGGTCAGTCTTTGTATTTTATTTTAGGCTGTGGATTATACATTTTTTGTTGTTGTGTGTGTTTTGAATACTGTGAGAAATAATGTCGTAGCAAAGGAGGGGGTGGAATGTTCCTAAAAAATTGTACATTTCAGAGGATGCCAAAAGAGGTGAGGAAAAGCTGTGATTTGTGAAATCGTTGACATCCCCACTGCAATTTCCAAAGGCCAAGGTGATGATAACACAGGTGCCTGGTCAGATTTTCAGCGCGTGTAATTATATCCCATCACCAGAGGATACGTTATTCTTGGCATCCCTTCTCAAGAGCAGTTGGCTCCTCTTCCTAACCCAGCGTGATCGCTGTTCTCCAGCAGAGTCATGACTCCATCTCACCGCTGGGTGATTAATTTGTTTAGAGAACGTGCAACACATTTTATTACTCTTCAGGAAGAAACATGATAAAGATTGAATATCATTATTGGTTTCCTTTCAAACCCCATCCGTTTCTGCTGAGAAATATCAAAAGCAATTTTTTTAGCATGACAACTGACTGGAGGTTTGAGTTGGGGTTGGGGTGCAGAGTGGGGAAGCAGGATGTTACTTGCTTATCAAACCCTTCACCTATTGTTTCTTCTTTGTTGAAATAAATATGTCAAGTTTAAGTGGAAGGGTAATATGTGATGCTCAATCTGTTATTGAAAACACATACTGTATCTTACAGCAAATGTTTAAAAACACATACAGCAAGGCAGATTTTGAATGGATAGCAATACCAGTCCCCCCCCCCAATAAAAGAATTGTGAAGGATCCCTCCCCTGCTCCATGGTAAATTGTACAGTAAAGCTCAGCAGAAATTACATTCTTCCTCCTCCATAGCCTGCAGTATGATGCAGGTGACAAGTTCAGTAATGGAAATTCTTCTTCAAGCAAGGCAATGCCCTGTTCTCTGTACCCGTGTGGCAATCCTGACCCATTTCACCAGAGCTACATTAACCGTTATTATACATTGGCTACAGGTCCCTAGCCCTGCAGGTCCCCATTGCACCATGGCTTTTCTAGAAAGTAAAATGTGTCAGTCTTCATCCTGCCAGCCTGTCACCAGCAGGTAAGGACCACCTGTGGCTCCTCTTTCTTTAGTATCAAACAGGGAAGCAGAAGTCGTGGCCCAAGACCTAGATGGAATGTTGAGATAGGAAATCCTGGCCAACACGATGGGCAGAAAACAACACTTTATACAGCTTCAGGGTCAGAATGGCTTTGGTAACCCAGCCAAAGACTCTTCCTACCTCTGCCTCTCCCACTATGCAGCCAATGAAGCATCTACTTCCCTTTAGTGTTGGAAAGGGAAATAGGAAGCATACTGGCTAACCAGTGCTGAGATAAGGAACTCAGAGTGCAAAAAACCCTTCCCTCAACTTTTTAATCTGGGGAGCAGGAAAGGGTGGTGTGTGGAGATATTCCAGGCCCCTTGGCCATGCACTTGCAAAATAATCTCCCGTCTTCTCCTGATAAACATGGAGAAAAGAGGGGTGGAATTGCCACAAGGTTGCCACGACGATCCCATCCACCTCTGCAGCTTCAGTATGGGCAGGCTAGTCATTCATCATATTTGTCATGGCTTCACTGTTCCAAGGGATCTAGGTAAATCACATCCAGTATAATTAATCTGAGCCTTAAAAGCACATAGAGCTGGAAGAAGAAGTGGGAAAGAATGCCACTTTTCCAACTTCCCTCTTCAGCTCTATGTGCTTTTCAAGGGCGAAAAGGGTAACTAGCCTCATCACTTCATATCCAAGAGTGCCTTGAAAGGGGACTCATGGGCTCTGTGGGCATCAGAGGATGAACTTAAAGGTGCCATTGTATTTGTGGGCCCCACATTGGCAACCAGTGACCCAGGGTTTTCTGTACAATCACACTGTTTTAGGAGAGGCTCTGGGTTAGCAGTTTGCTGTTCAAAGTGTTGTTAATTCTGTTTAGCTCTGTCTCTGATTAGCTTTGGATCAGTGAATTTTCTGCATGTGCATTTTACCTAGTGCCGCGCAGCATTGTGAGATTGCCGTTGCACTGCATCAGGGTGTTCGGAGTGAATCTGTTTCCCATTTCTCTCTCTATTGCCTTCACACTGCTGACGGTGGGCAAATGGAACAGAAGTAATTTGAAGAATGACTTTGCAGTTTAAAGTAGGTCATCTTCAAGTGTTTGGGGACAAATTTGGTTTGGCAAAAAGGGATTAAAATATCATGACAATACCATTGCTGCGCTATAGAAAACGTTAAAATATGTCATTAAATTTGCAGCAGATTTGCTGTAGGCATGATGGCTGTCAGTATTGCTGACTACAATTTCAGAATGACTTTCCAAAATTTCTTATTTTCAACTAAATTCCACAATTGTAAAAAAACAAAACCCAGAGCAGCCATATTGTTCACTTCATAATACCAGAGGAAGACAAATTAGTCCTAATTTCTTTAGAAGCATTTTAAAGTCATGTTTAATCAGCAATCTTCCAATTTTTTTTTAGCAATAACTAAAGTTTTAAGAGTAGTTTGAAAAATTATTTACTGGAGAGCAATCCTAAGTTGGGGGAGTCTAAAGAGGAGTAGTAGACTCTGCTACTTCCAAACCCTGATAGTTTATGGATCATTCTTTTTAACATCAAACACACACACCCGGTTTCCTATAGAGGGGAATAAACAACAGCCACTTTAGGCTGCTGTAGCTGGGGAAGGCTTAATCCTGGAGTATCTCAGAGAAATGGACTTTGGATCTAGCAGATCCAAGGCCACCTCTAACCCCTCGTTTTCAGGGCTACCAATTTGGGGTCTACATTTCAGAATCTGTGTCCACAGAGCTTTTGTAGATATAATGGTGACCTTGGAACAGACTCCACCCACCCACCAACCAGCCAACCAACCAGCAGCAGTAGAGAGGCACCTCTGTTCCATCCCAACACCCTTAAGTCAGCAAATGTATCTGGGAGTGAAGACAACTCTCTGAATCTGTCAATTCCTGTGCATTTAATGTACTGTATATCTCAGAATAGCAGATGGCTCTGCGATTGTACAAATTATCTATCTAAAAAATAACATGTTGCTTTTATCAAGGGAGGCTGAGTTGAAATGCTAGAATTCTGCATTACATACTGACGAAAACTCCATCTGCTTCCTTCATTGTCACTGGATAAATAAATGCATAATAAAAGTTATAATTTCATTGTGTGGCACTTTAAGGAAGTTGAGGTAATGCATTTCGCCAAGATCTTGAGTTTTGTGGTTGCCTCATTTCACTTTAGTGGTGATGAAGAAATACTGTAATGCCCAGCATTGGTGCAACTGTCAAGACAGTTGTGGTCTGAAACTCATTGGCATTGATACACTTCGCTGCCCTTTTGGTTTAGCCATATGTTGCCCAGATACCTCAGAATATAGAAGAAAAGGTTTTCTAGTTGTCCCATAGCAGCCCCTTGTGTGACTCAAGGCTCCCTATGAGTACCTGAGCCAATGGCAGTAGAGAGTGTGACATTTTGGAAGTGACACTTGCATGCACACCCCTTAAGTATTTAATGTTGTAAATTGATCTTCCTGCCTTCAGATCTTTGAATGTAGTTTTGCCTGTGTTGATCTTAATTCGAAACTATATATTTCAATTTACTATTTTTATTGCTTTGGATTGTTGTTCTTTATTCACACTATCTCATAGTTTTTGTGGGGCGCTATGCATATCCTTGGTTCACATCAGTTCACATAATTTCATAGATGCTTGATTATGTTAGATGCCACAAAATACTGCCAAAATCTACCCAGGTTAGTGGCAATGGCACCACTGTTCCATCAAAATTCAAATATTCAAAACTTAAAAGAAAATTGTCTGAAACTCTGGCATGCTCAGAATTAGTGATCTGTTAACAGTCTTGAATTGCATATTATAGCAGAACTAAAGGATGGAAATGGACCTTCTCAACTGCCATAGCAGCAACTGATGAGAAATATATATATATCCATAGATTTTTAAAGGTTTCTATGAACTGTCTACTTTCACCGCTAACTGTTGAGTTTATGGCATCGATTATTTATGTATTCTGAAGCACATTAAATCTTGTAGTGCTTTTACATAAGAGCTGTATGAGTGAAATACAACATGCTTGATTAAATAATGATTAACACTGAAATTAGGACTGCAAGAATCAGTTGATCAAATAGTTCCGTAAAAAGCTTTCTCAACAACCAAAAGAGCATAGCTGCCAAGTTATCCCTTTTTTAAAGGGATTTTCCCTTATGCTGAATAGGCTTCCTCGTGAGAAAAGGGAAAACATGGCAGCTATGAAAGAGTGTCTCAGTTAAGCTGTAGCTTGAAAATAAATATTTGTAATGTAAGGAGTTACAAAAAGTATTGGTGCTAGAGATGAGGCATTTGCATTTGCACAGCTGCGAGTAGACCATGTGTTGTCATACTTTACAGAGGACAGTCTGTTATTTGAAAGTGCCCTTGCATATAAATATATAATTGCTGGTGATCATGTCACATATTTGAGAACTGATTTAATGCATTGGTACTTTTAATGAAAGAGACTTTACTTGTAACAGAAGTATGAAGTCAATGAAAGATTTGAACATCTGTGCAGCTGTGAGCTGTGGCACATTAGTCAAAGTCTACTCAGCAGCTGTTCTTCTTTTCTGCCTGCTTAGAAAACTGGGCAAGATTCCATCTCCTAATGTCTTGCTCCTTTGGCACTTCAGGCCCTACACTTCCATCATGAATCAATCAATAATGTTTAAGAACTGCCAGAAAGGAAATACTGTACATCATCACGGTTTCTTTCATTTTGAGTCATAAGAAGGTGGTTCTAACTTGCCTTCAAATCAACGAATGGCACAGTTGTGAAGCCTGCATGAACACCAACCTGCCAGATGTGGAATTCATCTGACTTGCAACATAGGTAGCTAGTCTAGCCGAATAAGAATCCCTTTCTAAATTAAAGCCAGGTGGTACTGCAGCCAAACCTGTAACTAAACCTAAGCATGTGTGACTGATACACAAGCAAGGTTTACCTCTACTCCTGCCCCCCCCTTCTGTTGTTTCCCTGTGTTGAATTTTAGTTTGTCAGCCCCTTGGGGCAGGGAGCAATCCTCTTGGACTCTAAAGTGCCATGTCCCCTGATTGTTCTACAGTATATAACAACAACAGTTTTATTATTTGTACCCTGTCCATCTGACTGGGTTGCCCCAGTCACTCTGGGTGGCTTCCAACATATATAAAAACACAATAAAACACTACACATTAAAAGGCTTCCCTATACCTCATCTCTTGAAAAATGCGACAACAATTGCACAAGTTACAGGTAGGTAGCCGTGTTGGTCTGGGTCGAAGTAAAATAAAAAAATTCCTTCAGTAGCACCTTAAAGACCAACTAAGTTTTTATTTTGGTATGAGCTTTCGTGTGCATGCACACTTCTTCAGATACAGTGAAATAGGAGTCCCCAGGCACTTATGTAGAGAAGGGGTGGGGAGGGGGTGGGGATGGGGAGGGGAGGGGGGATCACTCAGAAGGGTGGTGGAAGTGGGTGATTGACTGACTGATAACTGTTGATGACAGAAAACGACTGCAAATGGTTTTGCATGAAAAAGCAAGGGTTGAGATGGCTGAAGATCGCTTATCATGTATAATGAGATAAGAATCCGATATCTCTGTTCAAACCAGGTCCCTCCATGGTTTTGAGCTTGGTGATAAGTTGTAATTCAGCAACTTCTCTTTCCAGTCTATTTCTGAAATTCTTTTGTAGTAAGACAGCTACTTTGAGATCTTGTATAGAATGTCCTGGGAGATTGAAGTGTTCTCCTACTGGTTTTTCTGTCTTCTGGTTCCTGATGTCAGATTTATGTCCATTTATCCTTTGGCGTAGGGTTTGGCCTGTTTGTCCAATATAGAGAGCTGAAGGGCACTGTTGGCATTTGATGGCATACACAATGTTAGAAGATGAGCAATTAAATAGTCCTGAGATGGTATGTTGGATGTTGTTGGGGCCAGTAATGATGTTGTCCGGGTGTACCCTATTTCTCATATTTTAAGACATACCCATAAAATAAGCCATAGCAGGATTTTTAAGCATTCAAGGAATATAAGCCATACCCCGAAAATAAGACATAGTGATAGGCGCAGCAGCAATGCCGGCTGCGGCAGGAGGAGGAGGAAAAAAATAAGACATCCCTTGAAAATAAGCCATAGTGTGTTTTTTTGAGGAAAAAATAAATATAAGACATGTCTTATAATATGAGAAACACGGTATGTGGCAGCAAAGTTGGCATCTGGGTTTATTGCAGGCTCTGGTACCAGTGTCCATGTTAAGTCTGGTGGTTGTATTATTGTGGGTGAGGAGTTGTTTAAGATTGGGTGGCTGTCTGTAGGCAATGAAAGGTCTTCCTCCCAGAGCTTGAGAAAGGGAGCTGTCATTGTCCAGGAGAGGCTGTCATTCTGCTTGGAATTGTTGAAGGTCTGATTGTACAGTGTGTATGTTTCATACTACTTATGAAAAAAGGGGTTTTAAAAAAATCATGTGCTAAGCCTTTTTTTAGACTCCTCTCTTTGAAGCAATAATACATTGGGAAACCTATAAGATTTTAGAGGCGCTTTGAAGTTATTGTCAAGACATCTTACTCGTTTCTAGAATTTATTGAACACAGACTACGTTATATGCAGTGTTTCTGTGAATTATTTCTTTTTTGACAAAGTGTCAGGCTGACTTGCTAAGCACGTTGGTTGTCTGTTGTTCCCTGGTTTTATATATCTAAGTAGTCCGACTTTCTGTAAGTCAACTGTTTTACTATTTTATCCTGGTTTGTAGGAAGGACTCAAATAGCTGGTGCTTTACATGAGTGGTTGAATAGGACCGGCACGCTTATATTTTGTTTTGTATCACTTATTCAGTGATGATGATAATAATGATCATTGCTAGTGGTGGAAAGTGTCTGAGGATGGTGCATGCATGAACTCCCATGAGTTCCCTTTCTGGGCTGCAGTTAATCAGTCCAGATTTTGTTTGTTTGTTTGTTTGTACCACGCCCATCTGGCTGGGTTTCCCAAGCCACTCTGGGCAGCTCCCAATCAAATAGTAAAAACACAATACAGCATTAAACATTAAAAACTTCCCTAAACAGGGCTGCCTTCAGATGTCTTTTAAAAATAGGATAGTTGCTTATTTCCTTGACATCTGATGGGGGGGGCGTTCCACGGGGCAGGCACCACTACCGAGAAGGCCCTCTGCCTGGTTCCCTGTAACCTCACTTCTTGCAGTAAGGGAACCGTCAGAAGGCCCTCGGTACTAGATCTCAGTCTCCGGGCTGAATGATTGGGGTATGATAGTAGCTGCCATTTTAAAAGTGATTCCACAGAGATGTCCTCTGATGCAACTGGTTCTCAGCATAGACAGAATTGCTGATTTAACATATCACTGCTTTGTCATAGAATCATAGAATTGTAGAGTTTGAAGGGAACCTGAGAGTCATCTAGTCCAATGCCTGCAATGCAGGAATCTCAACACATAGACCCCCCCATTCAATTTGAAACCATACCATGCCCTGCTTAGCTTTGTAAACATACCAGGAAGCTGGTTTTATATTCTTTTCACCTTTTACTCTTTGCTGTTCTCAGTGGGGAGACATTCACTTTGGTTTGGATTGCAATGCAAACCTACCCAATTTGCACTTTCTAAAACAATATACAAACTAAAACAGAGCTGTCCTTTGAAATTTGTACTTCTCTGAATATTGTGCTGCACTTCTCCATCCAGATAAATACATATAAAAATGTGTATGTTAGGGGAATCATGCATGAGAATGCACATCAGTGGAAATAACATAAAATGAATTCTGTTAGGGAAGATTGCTTGCAAAATGCGTATGAAATTGCACATGAAATGTGTCTATTAGGAGAATTGTGCACAAAAATGCTGATGAATTTTCACAAGGTTTAAAAAAATGCAAACTGAAATGTGGAGGGTTTTTTTAAAGGAATGATTTGTTTATCAAAATGTTGCCTATATATTTCACTAGTACAGATGACAATGTTGATTCTCACTGTCGAGCCATCTGCTTGCATCTTTTACATTTATGCTCGATAAACTCTTATGATTTACATAGAGGTATACAGGAATACGGGACGCAGTCAGCGCTGTGGGTTAAACCACAGAGCCTAGGGCTTGCTGATCAGAAGGTTGGCGGTTTGAATCCCTGTGACGGGGTGAGCTCCCGTTGCTTGGTCTCTGCTCCTGCCAACCTAGCAGTTCGAAAGCACGTCAAAGTGCAAGTAGATAAATAGGTACCGCTCCAAGCAGGAAGGTAAACGGCGTTTCCGTGCGCTGTTCTGGTTCTCCAGAAGCGGCTTTGGCATGCTGGCCACATGACCCGGAAGCTGTACGCCAGCTCCCTCGGGCAATAACGTGAGATGAGTGCCGCAACTCTAGAGTCGGTCACGACTGCACCTAATGGTCAGGGGTCCCTTTACCTTTTTATACAGGAATGCATGTCTTGCCAAAATGCTCCCTTTGGTTTTCGTTCCATTCAGCATTTGAAGCTCTCTTGCCAGACAGGGGGGAAGCCTGTAACTCTCTAGGTGTTGATGGACTCAGCTCCCATCAGCCCCAGCACACATGGCCAGTAGTCAGGGGTGATGCTAGCTATACTAGCAACATTGGGAGGGCCAGAGCTTCCCCAAGAGGGATGGATAACCTTGGGCCTAGGAGTTACTCTTTGCCCAACTTGAGCCTGCAGTACACAAGTAAGCATCTCACACATTGCTTCATGTGCTTTTGCCTCTTACCTGACCCATCAGTGGGATGCGTCCTCCCCTGCCCAAGGCTATTCATGAGAGAATGCAGCTCTCGGGCTGAAAGAGCATCCCTGCCTCTCCATAACACAGAAGCATCAGCTGAAACACTTAGAACAGGCATCCCCAAACTTCGGCCCTCCAGATGTTTTGGACTACAATTCCCATCATCCTTGACCACTGGTCCTGTTAGCTAGGGACCATGGGAGTTGTAGGCCAAAACATTTGGAGGGCCGCAGTTTGGGGATGCCTGACTTAGAACACTTGAAAGCACTATGCAAAAGTTAAATATCATCATCATCAACATTCTAAAGTAATTATATACGTACGTCTTCAGCCAGAGATGGGAAGGATACCAGAAAGTCAAATGAGGGAAGGGGGAAGGAACTGGACAACTGTATCCTGGGAAGAGAGAAAATTAAACCTACCTGTACACAAATAGGGCTGGACAGCATGAACACTTTGCCCCGGGCACAGCTACCTAGAGGACCTGGGTAGAATGAAACCAACATGCTGACTGCCACAAAAGGAGAAGCATTAAATGCCTCTTCTGGTGTGCATTTTTAAAAAAGTGTGCACATGTACACTTCTAGTTTTTTTGTTGCTTCCCTTTCCAAAAACTGGTTTGGTTCCTGCACCTGCAGTTTAATGCAGGGAAAGCGTGGCTTTGAAAAGACTGGTTGTTTTGAAATTATGATATCCATGTTAAGCTTCTCTCATCTGCTCACAGTGCAAGGCATTTGGACAGCTGGGAGAACTGGCTTGCCAGGCATCCGAATTGCTACCCTGCCTGCCAGCAGTTGTGTGCAAAGGCCTACACAGATATTGGTCGATATGGTGGAAATTGTGGGTTGATGGCATGCTCTTTCTAGCTGGATTAGCACAAAAAAGTGAGCTGCTTTCAGATCTCTTATGAGGATGAGCTGAGTCACAACATCCTGTAGCCATCTTGGGCTCAACAGAGGCAGAGCTAGAGACGACAGGTTTGCCATTGCATCCCTGTGATGATTTCCCCTCTCATCTGCCTGCTTCATATAATTAGGAAAACACATGATAGTCTATCACCAGATCTTATATGTTTCCCACCCCCCGAGAGCAAATAATATGGAGGCATGGAGCAAAAATGCATGACATGGCAAGATCACATCACGTTTCCATAACTACATGTTATGGTCAGTGGGATTATGGCTGTGAGTTCCAGCTACAATCCCAAATCTGCTTCCTTTAAGACTGCATGCCTGTTTCCACTCATGGAAGCATGGAAGTCCTGGGGGCTACTCCTGAGACTTTAATAGATAGTCCCAGGTCTTCAGCAGAAAATGTAATAAACCTCACTTTCTGTGAATGTCGCACTGCAATAAGGGGCTTTTGTGGAAGTCTGTGTAGAGACTGAAAACTCATTTGGTGTTTCTCACTGAGAAATATGATTGATTGCGTTCAGTGTGGCTGCTGTATTACCTCTCTGTTATATAGGCTCACATTTAACCCCAGAAGGGTTTTTTCAAGAGTGCTTTTATTTTATCTTCTCACAGTTAACTCTGTCTCCATTTATCAATGGAAGATACTATTAGACTGAGTGGCACGTTATTTGATAAAATATATTGCACTGCATTCACTAGTGTCACATTATTTTTGTTTTATTTTTTTACTTCAAGATCTCCTCTCGTGCCTTTTTTTGTCTGTTCTGTCTCATTCTCCTTCTGAAGTCCATTGTGATGGGCTGCTTTCAAGCTGGCTGGAAACTTATCCTTTCCACAGGATAACTTCTTCTTTCCCCCTAGTTTATCTTATAACGATGCTCTGTTTTCATCTGTCTGAATTTTCTTGGGTTTCCTGGACTTTGGGGTCTAAGCCGTTCTTCTCAGTGTTTTCAACCTTGGGTCCCTAGATGTTTTGGGACTACAGCTCCCATCATCTCCTGCCAGCTTAGTCCAGTGGTCAGGGATAACGGGAATTGTGATCCAGCTGGGGGCCCAGTCCAAGAGTACTGTTCTAGCTTATGCTACAACAATGATTTTTTTTGTTTTGTTGCTCATCCTTTTATTTGATTGTTTCCTTTTGGATCTCTATTAACCTACAACTGTAATTTCTTTTTGTGTGTGCTGCTTTGTCAATTGTCAGCTTGGAGGTTTGCATTTATTCTGTAGCTGTGCTTCTTAGAGCATAGCTTAATGTTCCATAATGAGATAAACTGGCAGAGACTCATAATAAGGACAGACTTGAGCACGGGGGGAAACGGAGTCTGGGGCAGGACTAACAGTGGGATGGGGGAGGTTTGTCAGGAATTCTGTGTCAGCATTGAAACTTGCTGTACAAGTCATTTTAAAACTGGGGGCGGGCGGAAGCAGGGAAGGCAAGCTATTCCTTTAAAATATAGCTTTGTGAGTCTGTATAGCTCAGAATAATATTTTCCCCACTAAATGTCACCTACTACAAATTACTGATACTGTCACCACTCAGTAAAATTGTAGAAGGTTTACTACTCGGTAAGGTTGTCAACCTTTACTACACAGTAGAATGCAAGGAAGAAGGAAATCATGCCATATTTTTGTTAACATGTAGACCAGGGGTTGGCAAGGTTTACCTCGCCTGGGCCGGTTCACTCCAGCAGAGATCCCTCCGTGGACTGGATTCTGCATGAGCGCAATTTCCAGCGGCTGCGCCTGCACAAACATGATTTTTGGCGCCTGCGCAGATGCGATTTCCGGTGCTGTGGAAGCGTGTCCCCTCACCATGCTGCGCCGGTTTAGTGCAGCACACAGGGACTCGCTGAGCGGGCAGCTCGGTTCAGGGGGGGGGGCTCATGGGCTGGTTAAACGACCCCTGTGGGCCACTTGTGGCCCATGGGCCTTAGGTTGCCTACCCCTGATGTAGACAACCAAACAAAACTGTGGTAGAAAACCTTATGACTTGAGCAGTCTGTATTTGTTTTGAAAGATGTTTACATTGATGAAAAAGGTATGCATGTAATTTAGTTAATCTACAACTGACCATGCTTCCTGCTGCATATATATGTATTTAAAACACACACACATACAATGTCCCTAGACCCTAGATCAGGATGAGGAGAAAAAGGAGTTGAAGATGGACATGGCACTTAGATTAGAGAAAGGGTGGAGAACCCAGGAATTCAGTTTTGGCACCTCTCAGGTGGGTGCTATTGCCATTCTAAGAGAACGAGGGAGGTGTTCGTGTTGAGTTCCAGCACCTCTTTTTCTAGAAAAATAGCACGGGGGAACCTATGGTCCTCCAGATGTTGCTGGACTACAACTGTCATCATCCCTGACCCTGACTATTTGTTATGCTGACTGGGGCTGATGGCCGTTGGAGTCCAACAACATCTGAAAGGCCACAGGTTCACTACCACTGGATTTGAGTATTGGGATAGTGCAGAACCCATGGTGCTCTGAGCTTGCTTCTCAGTACAGTACCCCATGACTCTTTCAGGGTTACATATACCACTGAAGAATTTCTGGAGGCAGAGCTTCAGCCAGGCATCATGCAGTCTCAACATCTCTTTCCCTTGCTGAAGCATAGCAAGGATGCTTATTTCTTATAGGTGCCGTTTTTTATGAAATTCACTTTTTTCTTCCTACCCTCTTTGCGATCCCCATAAGGGACAGCTGCATATTCCTGCATTGCAGAGGGTCAGACTAGAGGATCCTCAGGGTCCATTCCAACTTATGATTCTTTATGATTCTTTCTCTCTAAAAGGTTAAGGGTGAATCAACAGTGGTGAGATTCAGAATCTGCCAAGAAAATAGTTTATTTGCACCGAGAGTGCCTGCCTCTGAGTTGGTAGAATCACATTAACTCTCTTCACTTAATCGGTATAACTACACCTCGCCAATCTTACTCACATCACTGGCAGAAATTACTGTACAGTGGTACCTTGGGTTACAGACGCTTCAGGTTACAGACTCCGCTAACCCAGAAATAGTACCTCGGGTTAAGAACTTTACCTCAGGATGAGGACAGAAATCGCGTGGCGGCAGCGTGGCAGGAGCGGGAGGCCCCAGTAGCTAAAGTGGTACCTCAGGTTAAGAACAGTTTCAGGTTAAGAATGGACCTTCAGAACTAATTAAGTTCTTAACCCGAGGTTAAGATAACAGTGGTATCTCTGTTTACGAACTTAATCCATTCCTGAAGTCCGTTCTTAAACCGTTCTTTCCCTAATGAGGCCTCCTGGTGCCCCTCCACTATTCGGATTCCATTCTTAGACCGAGGTAAAATTCTCAAACCGGGACACTATTTTGCAGAGTTTGTAATCTGAATCATTCTTAAACCAGACTGTTCTTAAACCAAGGTACCACTGTAATTTTATGTCTTCAGTTCCTAAAATTCGCATATACTTTACTCATATAGACTAGTGCAGGCATCCCCAAACTTCGGCCCTCCAGATGCTTTGGACTACAATTCCCATCATCCCTGACCACTGGTCCTCTTAGCTAGGAATCATGGGAGTTGTAGGCCAAAACATCTGGAGGGCCACAATCTGGGGATGCCTGGGCCTAGTGTATTCTAGGCACCTTTTCCCAGAGGCATGCATTCTGCAATCAGCTCCAATATCTAAATTACTGATTTTCCACTATGCCTTTTAACAGATGCTATTGAAATAACCTAGCCTTAGTTGCCCCAAACATTTCTGCAAATCTTGTTTGGGGAGTATTGCTGAATGACCAAAGTATTAACTACATCAGTCAGTCATCATTATTGTACGAAGAGAGAGAGAGAGAGTTTAGCAAGGAAAGTCAGGTTTGGTAGAGGAAGCGATTTCTTGTCTGCCAAATTCTGTTTAAGTGGACACAAAGGATTTGCTTCTTAAAGAGCAAAGTATTGGTTTGTGACCAACAGTGAGAGAGAACCATTTGTGACATCCTGTGGAGTAATAACTAAAAAACCACAAAAAAACATAGCTGTGCTGCAGGAAATCCCAAGAAACATCTGTTTCAAGCAAGTGATCGTTAAATCCAACCTACCTGCCGTTTATATTTAGCCTCAAATAATAGGCTCTATATGACACTCCAAGAAACATTTCATTCTTTAAATTGCTGTCTTGCTCTCTCTAATTATTTTTTTAAGGGTAGATTGTGCCTTGTTGGATTTTCAACAATCTTGTCTTGCCAATTAGGACAGAGTGTGTCTAAAAGCCTGACAGTGCTGCTCTCAACAGCTGTTGGCTTCAGTTCCTGAAATTACAGTATTGCATGCAACCACTATTTTGGTGCTCAGTGTGGCTATTGGTGTGAATGTGGAAGCTTTAACAACTATGAGGGACAGTTTCATGCAATGGTTGGAGTGCTGGAATGGGACTGCAGAGACTCAACTTCAACACCTCTTAGTTATGAAACTCAGTGAATTGTCTTTAGCCGGTCACTAAGAGAATACAGTTAAAACTTCTAAAGGTTGTTTAAAAAAACTTCCTAAACAAAATTTAAAACAAAATAAAATTCCTTCAGTAGCACCTTAAAGACCAACTAAGTTTTTATTTTGGTATGAGCTTTCGTGTGCATGCACACTTCTTCAGATACACACACGAAAGCTCATATCAAAATAAAAACTTAGTTGGTCTTTAAGGTGCTACTGAAGGAATTTTTTTATTTTGTTTCGACTCAGACCAACACGGCTACCTACCTGTAACTAAAATTTAAAACATACGTGTGTGTGTGTGTGTGTGTAGTAGTAGTAGTAGTAGTAGTAGTAGTAGTAGGTGATCTATAGATAGATGATAGATAGATAGATCACCTACTATCCCAGCTAATAATTTTAGGTTTTCCAGGAACAGATCTTCATTTTTTTACTGAATAAAGAGAGAGTTGGGTTGGCATAATAGTTGGCCACATCTGACAAAATAACAGAAGCTCTGCACCTGCCTCTCAGTGGGAGCTGGTATTTTGGTGATACATTCAGCAAACCTGCCATCTTAAGAAATGTGCTTAGCACAGTTCATGCAACCATCTCTTGCAATGAGAAGGAAATAAGAGATTTTCAAAGCTGCTGAAAGGTCACTTGTACAGAAATAAATAGCTGCTTGTTGAAGATCTGGTATAACCGAAGTAAGTCACACTTTTGTTGTGTATTATCATGGCAACTGGATCCAGACCTTACTGTAGGTTTAAGATACTATTGTGGAAGAAGCCAATCAATCAATAAAATCAACAGCTATAGAGAAGACATTTATTGAGTTCATTCAAATGTCACAGAACATTGTAAAGCAGAAGAAACTAAAAAACCATATAACCACATATTGTGATCGAAACAAAATAAAAAAATTCCTTCCAGTAGCACCTCAGAGACCAACTAAGTTTGTTATTGGTATGAGCTTTTGTGTGCATGCACACTTCTTCAGATACCATGCGCACAAAAGCTCATACCAATAACAAACTTAGTTGGTCTCTGAGGTGCTACTGGAAGGAATTTTTTTATTTAGTTTAGACTACGGCAGACCAACACGGCTACCTACCTGTATCACATATTGTGATTTTTGCAAAGCTAGGTATTTGGAAAATATACAAGTTTAAATAGGATATTATGTAATAGCCTGGGAGTTTGTTATTCACAGGGCTTAGATGAAACTCCCAGCTGATTTTCCTTCATATCTCCATTTGCATTCTGTCATTGGTGTTCCTCTCTTTTAGATTAGCCATTTTAATTCCACAGAACGACAAATGCAATGGGACCATGGGAGCTGTTTTAAGCCATCTAGGTCAGTGGCCATAGTCACATCTCATGGCAGCGAATTCTTTATATTAATTATGCATTGTGCAAAGAAGTACTCTCTCTGGTCTGACCTGAATGTACTGTCAACTTGGTTTCAAATAAAAATAGGTTGTTGCATATTCCAGCATCTTTCTAGGCTAAAGGAAAGGAAGCTGTTACAGGTGATTGTTACAGCCTGGGCAATGGGCTTAGACCAGTGATGGCCAAACTTGGCCCTCCAGCTGTTTTGGGACTACAACTCCCATCATCCCTAGTTAACAGGACCAGTGGTCAGTAGTCCCAAAACAGCTAGAGGGCCAAGTTTTGGGATGGTCACACTGCTTCATTTCCAGTCAGTGCGTATCCCATAAGTTCCTGCTGAAATTCTGTAACTTTTTATACCGCAAATGTTCTGGTTTATTTTTTTATCCCTCTTTTGTTGCATTATGGCACAAGATTGCCCTTCCAGTTGGCCGTAATGTTGTGGAAGTAATCACAAAGCTTCTAAAGTGGAATGATATGTGAACAGTGCAATCTTAATGCGTCAGTGGCCTGTCAATAAATACAAAAAATAAACAAATGTCACATAATACACCTGGGGGGGGGGAACCCCAGTCTGGAGGGTCCCTCAGTATTACGAATATTCAATACCTCCCAGTGGGTTTTTAAAAAAATGTTTTCTGACCTTTTTAGAATGCTTTCATGATTGTAACTATAACTTTGTTTCTTCTTTTTGGTAGCACTTGAAAGAAAAATATCAATGAGGCAAAGCAGAGAGGAGCTTATCAAGAGAGGAGTGTTGAAGGAAATTTTTGATAAAGGTAAGAATCATTGTCTGCACAACTCTGAGTCAGTGGCATGGGCAATAAAACTTGCTGCTAGCGAAGAAATTGCTGCAAAAACCACAGGACTCTTGTGCTATTGGATTTTTGTCAGATGGGACCCCAAACTGTGGGCCTGATAGGTGACTCCAGAGCCATTAAGAACCAGCTTTTATATTAAAGTCAAAGTGTTGCTTGGATAGCATCACAACATTTCTTATGGAATATTGCCATTTTCTAGTTCAGTGGTGCATGTGAAAAATGGCCTTTTAGTGGAAACTGGATTGATCCTCCTTTCTTGGCATAGACATACAAAAATCCACAGGAAACAGAAACAATTTTTCCATATTTGCACGCATGTGTGAAATCCAAATTAGGTTTCAGAATCTGATAATGTTCGCTTGGTTTATTTGAGCTGCCCCCACATTCAGTTTGGTTTGCTTAAATATTAAGTTGAAAGCCACAATCCACTGAAATTAATAGACCAAATGAAATAATGTCCATTCATTTAAATAGGTCAGTTGATATTGGCTACAACCCAGAAAGTCTTAAGTGCTTGATTTTGACTGGATTATGCCCATGGTTAGGAGAAGTATTGCTTGCTCTTTCCAGGCAACAAATTTCAGAAGGTACCAAACAACCAGCCACTGAATCGCTCCCCCCACATACCAGTGTGTATCTGTACCCTCCCAAACACATGGTTCATGTTTGGAAATGGCAAGAGGACAGCAAACAAGGGAAGGGGAGTTTGTCACCACCAATTGCAGGGCTTTGAGCCTTCTTTCCTCGGTGGTTCCACAGTTAGTTCCTCCTGCCATTCCTCTGTGTGCAACCAGTCCATAACACTGTGCCCATTGTTCTGGGTTTTGATAAGCAGAATAAACCACATGACCTTAAAGAGCAAGCAACATCCATGCTGGAGGTTTTCATTAAAAAGGCTGGTGGACATAGGTAGTTTCTCCTATATGCAGCTATGTACAGCACCATCCTTGGCCATTTGTCTGACTACTTTTCTGTCAAGGAAGATTTAGTTGGAATGACACAATTCACAGATACAGCTGGTAGTATTTTGAAAATTACTAGTGGAAGGTTAATTAAAATTGTTTAGAATAATTGTTCATTTAGAATTCATATTTTTTAAAATGTATTTATTTATTGCATATCAGCTGCCCAATGACGATGTTCTCTGGGTGCCTCGCAACAAAATAATAAACCAGAAAATTAAAATCAGTTATAATAAAACAAATTGAAGCATTAAAAACTGTGAACAATTGTCACAGCTGTTCTTGACCATTGTTCTTGACTTCTTGACCATTGAACCATTCTGGTTGGAGCTGATGAGACTTGGAGTCCATCCCTGAGCTATTGCTAATGGCCAATGATAGATTTATCATCTGTAGATTTCTCTAACTCCTTTTAGAAAGACAATAGAGACTTTAGTATAGTTTGCACTATATAATTTTATTGTTCCTGCTTGAACCAAAAATGACTATTCTTATTTTTGTATCGATCATTTCCGGCAGTGTTTCTGGCTCATATAACTCAGCTCAATAGAGCTGGCTAGCAGTCTAGTCTTAAGTACTTCTGTTCAATGCTGTGAAACATATGGATTTGTAATGAAGGACTATGCAATGCAGAATTTTTGACATTTATGCTCACAGTTTAAACAGCTCAGATATCTTCCAGGTTCAGATTCTGTGTGTTACATCACATTTTTCCTTAGCAATTTTCATTTTATTTAACTATTTAGGCATTACATTTTCCTTAGCCATTTTCACCTGAGACATTTAATTTAACTATTCAACTGTCTAGCCCTACATTACACAGTCACAGGACAGGTTGCAATGTATCAAAATTTGTTGTTGTTGTTGTTTAGTCGTTTAGTCGTGTCCGACTCTTCGTGACCCCATGGACCATAGCACTATAAAATCCAACCAAATAAAGGCTCGGTTTCAAAGCATCTGAGAGTGTCAATCATGACTCTCTACTATTACTTGAAAGAAATGTTTTAACCTACCATAGGAACCCACTCAAAGTAGGAGCCTGGTAGGGTGCCCACTACCCAAAAAAAGCCTTACTCTTGAGTTCTGACCAATCAGACTTTAGTGATGGCACAACCCGATAAGACATGTGTGTAAGCAAGTTAAGAGTATATTGTTTAGACAATATTAAATTTTCTGCCTTAACATTATGCAAAATGCATATATGGCTGTATCTTTGGGAACATCCACTGGCTTCCATCCTCCAGTGGACATACTACCATATGACCCACCCCTGGAATTGCTTTCTTAAAGGTTCACGTGACATGCTAAGTCAAACTATGGTTTACTGCAACTGTGTGAACATGTGGGCTTCTGCTAGAGGCACTCCCAGCTGCTTTGCTCTTCCTCCCGTGCCATTTTTACTCCTGCATCATGCTGATCTAAGCCAAGGTTTGCTTTAGTGAATCTGGGCTGGTGGTTAAGTTTTCTCCCCACTAACCAAGCTTTGGCTTAGCACAGGATGGTGCAGAAGTTAAAAATATCAGGGAGCAGTAAGGTGACCACAAGCTGTTCTCCAGTACCTGGTAAGCCATAGTTTAGCTTTCCATGACATGCAACCCAGGCCTATTCTTAGCTAAAATTAGCCAACCTTACTCCTGAGCAATATGCTGTTACTGGGCTACCCAAGTTGCATAATAAAACAAGTAGTGTTAGTTTTATTGGTCCTCAGTAGTAAAGTTTTATAAAGCAGCTGCCTAGGACCTATTAAATGTGTGCCATGGGTTTTTAGTCAAAAGAATGACCAACTCGCATCAGATCAATACCATTAAAGAAAAGGAAAGATAAAGTGGTATCTTGAAGTATCCTCAGCAATTAGGTTCATATTTTCTCCAGCGATAATGAGTTTCCTAGAAGAAAGTCGTATTCTGCATCAATGCAAGAGCGGCTAAACTTTAATTGACATCAGTTCCAATAATTCCAAGGGTTTAACATGTTAAATGTTAATCCTGGTTTTGTACATGTTTACTCCAGTTGATTCAGTGAGGGTGAACCAGTCTACAGGAAGAGAGAATTTAGACATGATATGCCTCTTCTAATATGGAAGTGGTGAAACAGTAAGTTTGTTAGTCTTTACGTTGCCACAGGACCATGATATTTTTATGTCAACAGACATGTTTGGTCCAATTCATGCTTACCTTAGTAGCATGGGAACAGTTGTTCCTTTACTGGTTCTGGAATAGACATGTGGCCAGAGCAATGTGGCCTTGAAGAGCCCATGCCCATGTGGTTCCCACACCAGTAAGATAAAAAATTTAATTGAGCTCAACATACCTACAGTTCCGGCATACAACAGACATACCACTAATAGCAAGTGAATTTTCTTCTGGGGAGAGCATTTCCTGTTATAACTCCAGCTTTAAATCAATGATACTGTTCAGTACTAAATATATTTTTGGCCAAGGTCTGAGCCTTTTACTTGTATTCTATTAATTCTGAACAGCTTTTGGTATTTTTTTTTAAAGAACAGCAGCTGCCTGGGCTGTCAAAGATGTCGATGATTAATTCAGACCCAGATATACTTGGCTTCACAAATGCCCACTGTAGCTAAAACCTTTGATCTGTTGCTGTGGTGTTAATGAACAGCTTTTACATTCTCTACTTTGAGCAAGGTATAGTTTGGGCATAACATCCTTCTATATTTTAATAATACTGCGTAACAGCCACATCAAAGGTTTTCTATTTGATGCTGAGATTTTAAACTATTAGGAGCAGTGTGCCATTCTCATTGCCAAGGGAAATAGAGAAATGTTGTCATTTTGAAAGGCCACACAAAGGGCTTAGTTTGATTTGGGGCTTAACATCAGAACCTCCGTTCTGCTGGGGCTCAGTTCTATACAGTGGGAACTGACAATAAAAAGGGCCCAGTGCCTTGCCCAGAAACCTGATATGGATGCAACAAATCAGGGAGATCTCAGCGAGATGGAAATCTGCAGCCCTTCAGGTGTTGTTGGACTACAACTCCCATCATCACTGGCCACGCTGCTGAGAGTGGAATCAAGCAGCTTCTGAAAGGCCACAGCCTCTTCATTCCTGCTCTAAATTTCTTTGTGTGGAGCATTCCTAATGGAAGAAACCAAGCAGAGTAATGTCTGCCCCTGGTGTGACCACATTGACAAAGACAACTATGCTGTGTTGTGAATATTGTGGCCCAGTTCTTACCAGCTGCCTTTGTGTGACAAGCGATGGGCAAGAACCCCCTTTCTTGCCTCAAAGACCATAAGCACCAGGCCCCAAGGGCCAAATGAAGTCCTACAGGCCCCCCGTTTGAGGCTTTGCTAGCCCTTCTGTGTAAACTCCTCTAGTGATTTCACAAGGACTGCACCCTTGAAATAATACCACTTGCTTGCCTGAGTGGGGGACAGAGAATGAGATGTGTCTGCCCATACCCACTTTTGCCGCGCTCACCCTTATTATGCAGCTTCCAGAAGGTTGCACACAAATGCCTGTCCCCTTGGGCTTAAAAGGGGGTCCCCCAAACCTACCTTAAAACTCTTGTAAAACCCTGAGTCCTTTGGGGAATAAGAAGAAAGAAGGCTTCAAAAGAGAGGGACATTGATTTCCCCTATACACATATACTCGAGTGTATGGGGTGTTAGGGGAGGAATAGTACCTCTAATGGGGAATCTATCCTCCTTCTGGGGTAGTTTGTCCACCTTGGCTCCCCATCCTGTACTTTCTCACCTGTGACTCCTAGAAGCTGCCATTATGTGACAGCAGCCACATCCCGGGAAATGGCTAAAAACCAGGTGAGGGTAGCCAATTGGTCTCAAACCCTCGGTAAGTTAGGGACTTCACCTGCATGCGAAGACAGGCTCCAGCAGATGGAGCGGACGAGACCAATAGTGGGCCCAATGGTCAAAAAGCTTGTTTCTGCATGTCTTGCAAAACGAAGTGGGGAGGTAGCCTACCTAGGAGAAGGAAGACTCTGATCCTAAACCTTGGCTCCCTTGTGGGGATATCTTCAGGAGAAGAAAGGCCTAAGGAGTGGAGTCCCTAAAATGGTTGGATGGCACCTTGTACTCCTCCTCCTGGCAAGTCCTGCAGCCAAGCTGTTGCCAAATGTATTGCTCTGTTTTCCTTTGGACCACGTCGCTAAGTCCCAGAAGGGGGTCTTGTTGTCTGGGCAGCCCAGGATCTCCATAAACACTGCCCAGGCTTGCACCCCGGGGAGGTCACTTAGGTGCTGCCAACACAGCGGTGTTACTTTACTCCCGGAGGCACACTCCATTGTCTCTCGAGACAGAGGCTGGCAACATGTTGAAGAGCTGCTTCTGAGAAAGTTGCTGCCAGAAGGCAGTCTGCCTTGTCTGAAAGGTTCCCTCTGGGGACAGGCTTTTCCTTCTCAGCATCCTTTCCTCAGAAGCAGCCCTTGAGGCTGGGTGCGCAAGCAGAGCTGAGATGGAGGAGCTGTGAAAGGCTGAGCACAGCCAAACACCCCTGCTTTGATTTCTCACCTCTCCAGAGAACAGCACCTGTCAGCATCATTTCTCTGGGTCAACTGTTATTTCCTCCATGGTGATAACCGGCAGATGATTATTAGAGCATCTGAAGTGAGCCTAGGTAACTTTGACCATTGGTCTGCTTTTCAGGTGGATGTAATTAAGTTAGCCTAACTGTTCTGATTCTCCACCTCACCCCACGGCAACCATACACAAGGAACTGGTGGGAAATGGTCTCATGTCAGAATATGCAAGTTTCAGCCGGTCTTGAGCTCCTGTGCACCTAATTTGAGAAATGAAGCTATGCTTAGAAATAAAGCAGTGCTAACCATCCTAAAGAATGCAGATAGTTTCTAGGCTCAGTAGACTGGCTCCACATCTGGTAATAGATGACTAGATAGGAAAATGATTTGATCCCTTAGAATGAGGCTCCTTATATCTTGGGGAACTTGTGACTTTCCAGATGTTGCTGGACAACATTGTCCCTGACTGTTGGCCTAGGGCTGGTGTGAGTTGGGGTTCCTCAACATCTGGAGAACTGCAGGATCCCCACCTTATAACTTGGAACTTTTCACAGAACATAGTTTTATTTTCAGTGTGTGACATTTACATAAGCCACGCAATAGCAGTGTTCTGTGGGTGGCTCACAAAACAGGCTTAGTTGTTTTGCTCAATCTCAGCTGGCAATTTGACATCCATATGCATTTAAATTAAATCGCACATGAAAACCAACAGTGAGTGATTTTTGGTTGTTTGTTGTGGTATGGTGGGATAAAAATATTTAAAGTATGCAGTAGTTTTGCTTTGGAACATACAAAAAAGTTCCGTTACTGACAGTATAAAAAAGGGCTAGGAAGGGGCAATTCTAAATATCTGCAGTTGACCCTGCACCAATCTTTCCCCAGTTTGGGAAATGCTCCAGGAATCGACTGCCATTCAACCACTGGCAATAGCTGCACACCCCTATCCAGTATGAAAATGGCTAATTAAACCTTTGTCTTTCCCATAATGGATGAGATATAAGTTTAACCTAGTATAAATTTGAAATTGTTTGGTGTACAAACATAAAAGCAATAAACAATACCATTTTAAAAAATGCAACATAAAACCATTAAAACAAAAGTATAAAAACAGGAATCCAGGGAGTTTAAACAAATAAAAAACAGGGTCCAGTCTAATGAATCAGGGAAAACCTGGTATAAAGAACAGGGTAAATGATGTTAACACATTAACAGCAAGTTAAACCTTATAGATATGACCTTCCTTTCTTCCCCGCTGAGGACTACAAAACCTGCAGCGCAGGTTTCTGCTGATTATAATTTTGCTATCCCACTCCATCTCTATAATCCTCTTCAAATCCTTCACTGATAACCAGAAAAACTAAGAGATTATATTTTAAATAGTTCTAGGAAAAGAGGCAGGAGATTCTACCTTCTCAAGGATCCTTAAAGGACAAAAGAATTCATTTCCTTTAGGGCTCTTCAGAAATATTTCTCACCACTGTCCATAGGTCAAATAAATAAGCAGTTTCCTGGTGATATTGAAATGTATTTTTGCATATTTGTCTTTGGTGATACATGGTTTTATTTGTATCAGAATGTCCCCCTCCCTCTGTCCTCGGCTGTCTGTGCTTTAAACCACATCTGGTAAGATAAACCTTGCTACAAAATTTGATTTTGTCAAACCAAAGCTTTTGAGAATAGTCATGGAGAGATTTCCAGGTAAAATGGATGGAAGGGCCTCATTTCCTCATGTGAAATCTTTTTGGGCCGCAGACCAATTTTGGAGGTGGCCACGGGTGAAAGTGGGTTTAGCCGGAGGTCAAAGTGGGCAGAGGAAAAAATGTGACTTTCCTTTGTACAATAGGCCACATTTTCATACCATCCAACATTTCAAAAGGGCAAAGTGGTAAACACACACAAACGCACACACCATCTCACCCGCCCAATCTCCATGCTCCTTTCTCCCACCTCAAAGACCTACAACCATTCCTGACAAAACCTGTCCTGGACCCAGAAAACCTTAGTAATTACAGACTGGTTGCAGATGTCCCCTAAGGTTCTTGAGTAGGTGGTCACTTTCAGGATTCAGACACTCTTGGAAGACTCATTTCACTTGATGCTATGACCCAGATTTGGCATTGAGGCTGCCTTGCTTGTCCTATATGATGACCTTTCCTGGGAGAGAGATGTGGGGGGTGGAGCATGACCCTGCTGATTCTCCCTCATCTGTCAGTAGCTTTGATACCATCCACCATTGCCCCAAAAGTGGTTTAGTCATGCTGGCCACATGATCTGGAAACATGTCTGGACAAATGCTGGCTCCCTTGGCCTGAAAGCGAGATGAGCGCTGCAACCCCATAGTTGCCTTTGACTGGACTTAACCATCCAGGGGGGTCCCGTATCCTTCTGGAATGACTGGAGTTGTTAAAAAGGAGGAGGAGGAGGAGGAGGAGGAGGAGGAGGAGGAGGAGGAGGAGGAGGAGGAGGAGGAGAAGAAGAAGAACCCCACCCAACTGACTGGGTTGCCTCAGGCACTCTGGGTGGCTTCCCAGAGTTCCCTGGGAAGAGAGATGGACCATTAGCACTCTGAGAATTGTAGCTCTGTGAGGGGGGAATGGGGGGTTTTCTAACAATTCTCAGTACTTTTGACAAGCAACAGTTCCCAGGATTCTTTGGGGTAAGCCACGGCTGTTTAAAGTGGTATGATACTGCTTTAAAGGGATGCGGGTGGGGATGTGGTCTAAACCACAGAGCCTAGGGCTTCCCGATCAGAAGGTCAGCGGTTCGAATTCCCGCAACGGGGTGAGCTCCCATTGTTCAGTCCCAGCTCCTGCCAACCTAGCACTTCAAAAGCACATCAAGTGCAAGTAGATAAATAGGTACCGGTCCGGCGGGAAGGTAAACAATGTTTCCGTGCGCTGCTCTGGTTCGCCAGAAGCGGCTTAGTCATGCTGGTCACATGACGCGTAAGCTGTCTGCGGACAAACGCCAGCTCCCTCGGCCTATAGAGCGAGATGAGCGCACAACCCCAGAGTCGTCCGCAACTGGACCTAACGGTCAGGGGTACCTTTACCTTTACTTTTTAACTGCTTTAAATGTTTAGTGGAGATGGGGCCTAAGATTGGCTTGCCCTGAAGAAGCCATAATGTGTTAGACATAACTGCACACTTCAGTCAACTTTCTATTTTTGAGCACCAGTCTGAGGCTTGACCTACTTTTTGGGTGTTTTGCCTCAGGGTAGGACCAGCCAACCACAAAGCCATGCTTAACTGCTGAGAAATGCCATGTTTCAAAGAAAGTATAATACTTAATGAATTTAGCAGTTCTGTTGCTCTTAAGACTAAAGTCCTATGCCTACTGCCTTAGGAACATTAGTTGCCCATCAACAGTCAGGCACCTAGACAGACGGCACACCGATCCCTTTGGCGAAATGCATTGTCCTTCTATTTAAAGTATAGCAATTATTTCCAAATGTGCCACTATAGTATAGACTCCACATATCAGCCAGCACATGGAATTGTGTTAGGCAAACCTGTCTTCTTTCATCCTCCTCCTTAGTGATGCATAAGGTAAGTGGCTGTGCTGCTGGGTAAGCAAGCTATTAAACCTCAGCCACTATTAACCACTATTTCAACAGAGGAACAATAGGTCTAGTTTAAGTTACGTGACCATTGTAAGGATTGTATTTGAAGCACTTTTAGCACCAAAGACAAGTGCTTAATTAAAAATTATGCGTGTTTTATTGCTTCTGAGGGAGAAGGACAAACAAGGGGGACTGCTTTTAAAAAAAAATCTAGCCTGTGGTGCAAACAAATATGTTTGGGAGGATGCCTCCCTGATCCGCCAACTACATATTGAGCAAGGAAATGCCATCCTGTCATAGCACCTCCATGCCATTGTGTTTTTGAAGACCGAGGAACCTGATTCCCATTTACCAGTAACATCTGTCAAATCTGAACTGAAGAAATTTCAGAGAACCTGTTAAAAGGGGCAGCTGTGTAAATGCAGTTCTAATATAAAAAATAATGACTGGGTCTGTTGGAATATGGCTGGAAAATTGTGCACATCAGGCTTCTTGGGCCTAGTGCCCTTCAGATGCTTTAGATCAGGCACCCCCAAACTTCGGCCCTCCAGATGTTTTGGACTACAATTCCCATCTTCCCTGACCACTGGCCCTGCTAGCTAGGGATCATGGGAGTTGTAGGCCAAAACATCTGGAGGGCCGCAGTTTGGCGATGCCTGCTTTAGATCACAACTACCATCGGCCCCAGCCAGCATGGCCGGTGGCCAGCAATAATGGGAGTTGTAGTACACAACATCTGGAGGGCACTAGGTTGAGGAAGCCTAGCACAGATTCTATATATTAGGACTTTGTCTCTGAGGTATGTGATTGCAGTTAAAGTAACTGAACCACTGGGGGGGATTTTTCAGAGCTGAGAAATCTTCTGGTTATTTTGTTTTCATTTCATATTATTTTTGTGCTTCCACCCAGATGGGGAGCTTTCCATACAAAATGAAGAAGGATCGTTGGAGAATGGGCAGGCTCTGAGTTCCAGCCAGGCGTCACTCCCAGCCCTATCTGAATTGGACCCATGTTCAGTATCTGTCGACTCCTGTACATATGAAGTACTCCCAACTCCAGAGATCATGGATGGAACAGGTAACTTTTGGTTTCCATAGTCACCTACATAACATGTAACAGGGTAGTGACTCAATTGTACTTTACTACGAACATACCCCATGTGATGTTCTGTCTTTTGGGCCTGGATAACATCTAGATCCAGAATGTGAAATCCAAATACAATCTAGGACTTAGATCTTGTCCCATCCTGCTGCCCTTGAAATGTTTTGGACCACATTTCCTATCCATTCCTGCCAGAATAACCATGGCGTCTGCGGCTGATGGAAGTTGTAGCCCAAAACATCTGGAGGTCACCAGGTTAGGGAAGGCTGGGTTAGGTAAATTCAAATTTCCAATAAAGGTGAGGAATATAACAGAGAGCAAGCTTGCTACCTTTTGTGATTTTTCCAGTTTGGTAAGCACAGTACATCACATTGTTCTTTGTTCTGTTAAACTGACTTGCTCCAAAACTGTATGCATTACTTTTTGTATATATTCATACCTTTGACTAAATTAAAAATAATTGATGGCACATGGTAAGCCTTGATTTATGTCAATAAGTCTTGAGGTCCCAGTGCAAAGCTCAGTGAAAACATCAACTCTGTGTGCATGTATTGCGGGAAAAGGCCAAACTCTGCTAGGGATGAAAGGGTCTGTGAACAACTCTGCTCTTCACGAAGCTGCGGTTGCAGCCACGTTTGGGATATTGTGTGCAGTTCTAGCCACTGCAACTCAAAAAGGATACTGAATTACTAGAAAGGGGGTAGAAAAGAACACACAAATGGGTGGGATCAGAGCACTTTCTCAAAAAGGAAAGGCTATATAACATTCGGGGCGTTTTAAATGAGAATTAAGATGACTGCTATGCAGAGGAGGGGATATGATAGAGGCTTATATAATTATGCATGCTGTGAAGGATGTGAATGCAGAGGGAGTTTTTCTTTCTGCGATATCACTAGAATTCAGTATCATCTAATATAATTGACTAGCAATATACCACAAAAAAAACCCCCAAACCCTACTTCTTCAACGCAATACACAATTAATGTATGAAATTCATTGCGATTGTTACTAGTTTAAGGTGCAATCCAAATCCCAATTCTGCCACGCAGAGGTGGAAACAGGACCAGCTGGTTTCCCACAGAAAGACCCCAAACAAGGCATTTCAGGGCTGAGATGGACCTTTCATATGATCCAGTTGCATGGTTCTTACACTAATATTGTCTATTGGTGTTGTGTTAATACAGTGCTCTCCTTTGAAATTTGCTCTATTGCAAAATTATATGTGTTTTTTAATAAATGGGTCTGCAGCTTTACCTAATTATGTATTTTATTGTGTTTATATAGCTGCCAAGTCACCTAAAGCAAATGAATGATATAAAATATAGAAGTTGGTCCTTTCAATTGCCCCTGCAGAGAGGAGGAGACAGTCTAGTTGGATCTGGCCCTGGGGTTGTCTTTGCCTCTATCATTCTCTTGTTCCTTTCCATGGGGCAGCTGGTGTGACATCACCCTCTTTAGCCATTGTAATTTATGACATCATGTATATAAGCTGTATGAAAGGCACCGTGCTTAAAAAAAAAAATTCATTGGATGCAGTCTGGTGGGGTTTGTTTTCAAATTCCACCACTAAGATTTATCCTTGAAGTGATCCTCATGTTCTCTTGATACAGTCTACCCATTCTTTGTAAAACACAGGAAGGTGCAAATACATGATGAGCTGATTGTCGTTGACTAGTCAGCACTTGAGTTATGTAGCTGAGGCATAGAGAGGGCAAGGAGTTCAACATGGTTTTAGCATTGCTCTCAGCAGAAATAGCCTCATCTGACTACCCAGGCAGAGAAGAGAAATTAAGGCTTCAACTGCAGATAAGCACAATCCCTTTGATTGCTAGGATGAAATGACATATCTGAAATTTATTTAATAGCACAATTAGACTAATGATGGGAAACTGCTGAAAGCTCTAGAAATTTGGTGGAGAAAAGCACTAAGATATAAATCCAGATACTTTATCCACTTCTAGTTTTCCCTTGGAAGACACGCCATGGAGGGTCTTGCTGTGGGGAGTGTGCCTTGGCAGACAAGCCAAAGAGGGGGAAAGATTCCATCAATGCAAACTATCAGACTAAGGGACCCTGGGTGAATCTACACAGATATAATTAAAAAACTCTGTGAAAATGCTTTTTTTAAGAATTTTTTTTTTAAAGTATATATGGAATTTGTCATTAGCTCATCAGTGCTCATCATTAGCTCATTAAGTATACTGCACTTAAAAAGCACTTAAAATGTTATATTTTCAGCTGAGTCCCCTGTTAAAGCTGCTGGTTACACCCCTGCTCCTAAACAACAACTAGGCCATGAACAAAGCTCAATACTGATATATCCTGCATATTAGTCTGAAGAGTTATGGTGATTAGCTTTTAGGAGGAAATGCAATCAACTTAAGTAGAACAAGATTAGGAAAATGACATATGAATTTGCCCCCTTTCGTGCCAGTAAAAGTTCTGCTATGTGTTGTGAAAGTTCCAGAGTTTGTTTTCAATCTCTTCATGGAGAGTTTCTCCTCTTTCTCTCTCTCCCCACCCCACCCCCCTCTCTCTGTATATAGTGATGTCTGAGCAAACTCTTACTGTTAGTTATGTTTTTTAAACCCGCATTGCTCTGCTGCTTTCCTTGTCTATCTGCTACCGCTTTGCTTGTAACGTTGTTGCGTCTATGATGTGGTTGTGTCCTCCAGCGTCTGAAGAGAGCCCCACGTCCAGTGAATCTGGAGTCCACCTTTCTCAAGATCCTTCATCTAAACCAGTCTTGCTACTTCCCCCAAAAAAATCTGCTGCTTTCTCTGGAGACCATGAGGACACCCCAGTGAAACAGCTCTCCCTCCTCAAACAGCCCCCTGCCCTGCCTCCTAAACCCATTGCCAGGATTGCCAACCACTTAGCTGGTAAGTAAGCGTTCCAGAATGCTTTGTGCCGCCCCCTCCCCGAAAAGAGCTCTTGTTCCTGTGTCTCTAAATGGAATGTTTCACCCACCACCACCTCCATAAAGCTTGCCGTTGTTTTCACATCTGTCACTAATAAACCTGCATCACTTTTTTTACATTTATGGCAGGCCAAGGAGTTCTCAAACCTCATCAGAATATGGGCTGGAATGATTCAGTGGGTGTCATTCCATGACCCACACACACAAACAGAGTGCCTTTTGGCCCTTAATGAGCTATGCTTGTGGCATTTGCTTCCCCTAATCTTTTTAGTTTGGTGGGTTGAGTGTGGCCTGCCCTTCTGTACCTAATATGGTTGATAATTTTATTTTGTTCCTGCTTAGTTTTCGTGTTTGTTTTTTGCACTCTGGGTTGCTTTGAGTCACTTTTTTGTGGAAGAAAAAGATTGATAGGTCAGTAATATCTGGTTTATGCTACTTTCAACTAGCCATTGACTTCCTCATCCCCAAGAAGTCTGGGAACGGTCACAAGGGTGCTGAGAATTCCCTAAGAAACCTCAATATATCAAACGGAGCTTCCCAGTGGTAGTCTAGGAAAAAATAAATGACTAGCAAAACACTTTAAACCTGTTGTATAAATATTTCCCTTGTCCCATTTAGGCCAGTGTGGATCCATCACACGTATATTTGTTGTCATGTGGGTATTGCAACTACAACAACTGTTCATGCAGAAAATTAGTAGTCCTGTATTCTCTTTCAGACTTGATTGTTCTGTGTGTGTGTGGTGGATGCTCATCACAGCTGCCTTTAGGCTTCTGTCTCCGCTAACATTCTTCTAATCTGTTCTTCAGGCCATCCAGTTATAGAGGTTTCTTTTATATCCCTCTTTCTTTCAGTTTTCTTTTGCTCTGCTTCATAATCCGTATAATAACACACTAGGTACGCAACTAGCTGGTCCTCTTCTCCAGGGATGCAGAAAGAATTTACAGGCCTCACAACCTCCCTAAGCTGGTATTGCAGAGCACTAATGTCTGATTAAAATAGCTTTAGGCCCCTTTCTGGCTTGTTTCAATTGTCAGTGCCCCTCTATGTCTCACCAATCTTATATGTCTTCACTTCTTGAATAGACCATGTTGGTTGGTTGTGGCTACTTGCAGCGCCAAATTGTACTTACATTATTTGTCTAGGGACCTTCCTATGCATCTTCAAGGAAAGGGGAGAGTTTGTTTATTACTTCTTCCTACCCAGTTGTTTTGTGTGTCCTTACACCCTTTGCAGGTCTGCAGAAGCCAGCAACTAAAACCATTTTAGGAAATATAGGTTGTTTGTTTGTTTGTTAAAATTGCCAGTCGCTTTATTTTGCCCACTTGCAACTAAACAAATGGACAGTAAACACCTCAAAGATACATTAAATACAAGGTGAAAGAGAAATACGTACATTTTTAAAAACCCATCTGCTCCTAAAAGGCCACAGGGAGTTAAAGGCCAAAGGCCTATGTTTTTGCCTTCCAGTTTGGTTGTATATTTGTAAATGTTTTATTTATTGTTCATGACTACTTTTGTTACATTATAGTTATGTAATCTTTTCACGTTGTAAGCTGCCTTGAGCATGGTTTCAACTGTGGAAAAGTGGCATACAAATAAAATGACGCATGTTTGCATGCATCTGGTGGAAATGGGCTCTGGCCTACAAATGTTTTCCCCCTGCCACAGTAAATATGTTAGATGCTGCAATGCTACTATAATTGTCCCCCCCCCCATATTTTTAGATGTTCTTAATTTTATCTGTAAGCCACCTTGAGTCCCAGTAGGGGGAAAGGTGGGATATAAATAAATAATTATATTATAATAATAATAACAATAATATTATAGCTGGAAAGTTCAGTTATAGCTGGATAGCTCAGTTGATTAGAGCATGGTGCTGATAATGCCTAGGTTGCAGGTTCTATCCCCATAAGGGACAGCTGCATATTTCTGCATTGCAGGGAGGTTGGCTAAATGATCCCCAGGGTCCCTTCCAACTCTTACGATTCTATATCTCTTTATGAAATTATAATAATTTACTGAAGGTTCAGTACATCTCATGCGCACAGCTATGCCATTAACATCAAACTGTCCACATGACCACATGGTACCAGTTGCCAACCCACAATTACAGCCCCCCCCCAAAAAAATTATGGGTTCCCCCTTAAAAATCAGATTATTATTTTTTTAAAAAAAGACAATGTGTTGCCAATGAACGATTTCTGATATCTCAATAACCTATTTGCAACATTATGCCCCAACCTGGAAAATGGAGCTTGAGTACCCCGAAGCCCCTTGCCTTGGGAGAAGCCCAGTTATAAATCATAGAATTGGAAGGGACTCCAAGGGTCATCTAGTCCAACCCTCTGCCATGCAGGAATCTTTTGCCCAATGTGGGACTCGAACCCACGACCCTGAAATGAAGAGTCCAGGGCTCTGTGCCATGGCTCTTTAAAACCTCAGAGCTGTGTGTCATAGCAGCGGAGGAAGCTGCCTTATATACTGCCAGCTAGGCCAGTACTGTCTGCATGGAATGTTCTCCAGGGATTCAGACGTTAGAGTCCCAAACCTACTTGGAGATGCTATAATTGAGCTACAGGTCTTCCCTTTTACCATGAGCACAAAGCTAGGATTATAAAGCTAATCACAAGGCATGCCTAGTTTAACCAGCTGATTGCCCTTAATGCCGCAGAAACTTTATTCGTGGACATCGAGGCAGTCTGGGGGGAAAAGAGCAGATCTTACAGGGCAACTTTGGGTCACTATCTGCTTTTTGACTGCAAAGTGTCTTTGAGAGGGGATGCTTTGCAGTGGCAAGATGGGAGTGGGATAGTTAACACTCCCCACACGCTGCTTTTTTTTCTTGAAACCTTTGCCCTTCCCCAGGCATTTTTACCCTTTTCAGTGGTTTTGATCTGTATTTAACTTCTGAACAAAGCTCTTGAACCTTACAGAGGGTGCAGATACTGGGGGAGCCTAATAGTGCATGTGATTGAGGTTGTAGTTTGGCCTCAGGTCTCAGTGAAATCAAAATGGCTTATTTCCGAATAAACATGCATAGAATCTGGGTGTAAGGGTCAAAAGACATAAATTTCTAAGATTCTTTATGGTGTCCTCTGGGGGTATTATTAGATTTGCATAGTCTCTGGAAATGAGCAATCAGCTCTAATGAATCATCTTTTCCGAGCCGAAAGTAAATTAACCTTATTCCATTGCTAATTTCTCCAGAGACATCCTTGGGTCCCGTTTTGAAGGAATTCGTATAATGAGAATTCTCACAATCGAAATGAAGACCTTCGGGTTTTCAATATAGCTCCGGCAATATAGCGTGCGTGCATGTTAGTGCTGAGGATTTTGTGAGAATAAATTTAAGATGCGCTGGGAATGATTAACAGAAAGTGATGGAGGGAAACGATTTGCTAGCGATTGGCAGGAACAATAGCAGGGGACACATGACTGCAGAAAGAATTTCACTTGAAGTGTCTTGTGGGGAATAGGTCATAAAAATTATTCTCAGATTTCAACTTTTTCTTTTTAAAAGTGTGCATTTTTAACTGGTTCAAGTACAACAATAGACTCCCCACCCCTTACATCTCCCATGATGAGGTCTATGTTTTGAACAGGTTCATCTTTCCCAGCCATTACAGTTTCAGGATGCTTGTCAAAACTGTGATGTTTGGGATGTGGCACCGTATCTACTAAACAATCCTTTCAACAGCAGGTTGGAAACATTTTTATGTACCCAGGCATTATAATTTCTATAATTACACAGAAAGGTAGAGTGCCTCTGAACCTGGAGCCAATCCCTCAGTCAACTTTACAATTTTTAACTGCTGCCTTGTATTACGCTTGGCAGTAGCAGCTTTTTCTTGTTTTTTTTTTGTATTCGGTTTTAATGAATCAGTTTATATTCTACATCTATGGAACAGCAGTATGAAAACGTTAGTATTTATAAATAAATGCAGGTCCAGGTTTTTGTGGACCCTTGGTATTAGCAGGTCTCTTTTGGTGCCAGTGCTAGTAGGTCTGGGATCTATCTAGATCCTGAACCAAATGTAGACCAAAGTGTTGATTTGCATTACTCCATTGATTATGAGGTCTTTGCATTGATTGTGTTTATATCCTTCAAGCTATCAACAGTCAATCACTGTCAGTTTATACCACGTGCAGTAATAGATAATGATAGCAAGAGAGAGGCTGGCACTGAGCCAGTGTGACTTACCTGTCATGTGACTGCAGTATGATTCCTTCCCCCCCCCCCGCCCCCATTGTCAGTATCTGTAATATTCCTTCATCAAGCCCAGCTTGAATATCACACCTACATTGATGGATCTGACTTGTAGGTGGTACTTGGAAGCGAAAGACCCAAAGCAATGGATCCATCCATGTGGTGATGGTGGTATTGTCTGCCATACACTTCTGCTGCCATATTTGCAGGAAAGGGCAACGAAAATTAATGGGGCTGAAGCAACTCCCCTGTAGGAAATACTGCAACATTTAGGGTGTTTTAGTTTAGAAAAAAAAATATGAGTAATGGGCGACATGATAAAGGTGTATAAAATTATGCAATGTAAAGACAAAGTGTATAGACAGAGGTGTTAGCTCCCCCTTTGGTGGTGTTCGATGAACTTCTGTGATCAAACGAAGCTGAATGTTGGGAAATTCAAGGCAGACAAAAGGAAGAGCAGTGCATTACTGAACTATGGAACTTGCTCCCAGAAGATCTAGTGGTCGCCACCAACTTGGATGACTTTAAAAGGGGATTGGGAAAAAATTCATGGAGGAAAACCCTGGTGGCTGTTGACTGACTCCAGGAGCAGAGGAAGCTTACCTCTGAATGTTCGTTGTTGGTTAGCACAAGCAGGAGAAGGCTCACATGTTCAGATCCTGTAGCAGACTCCCTGTAGGCCTCTGGCTAGCCCTTGTGGAAACAGGATGGAGGGCGATCCAGCAAGACTCCTCTTTGGTTCTTGTGCATGGGAAGAGCACCATGAGGGGAAAAAGAATCCCATGCTGCTGTTGTTGTTGTTGTTTTGAAGGAGACCTGAATGCTCCCACCTCACAAGTGCTTATCTCTGAGTTTCTCAAACTTTTATCTTCTAGATCCTGGTGCGCCTGTGAAACTGCCTTGTATGCCAGTCAAACTGTCGCCTCCGCTACCTCCAAAGAAAGTCATGATTTGCATGCCTTTAGGGGGACCAGACCTCTCCCTTGCACCCTATTCCACACAGAAGAGCTGCCAGCAACCAATGGCTTCGCATCACCACACGGTCCTACCGTCACAGTTAGCACACCAGCATCAGTACGGCAGCCACAGCCCACATTTGCCTTCTGGATCCAGCACGTTGCCCATGCATCCTTCAGGGTGTCGCATGATCGAGGAGTTGAACAAGACACTGGCCATGACCATGCAGAAGCTAGAAAGGTAACATGATGTTTTGAACTGTATTCTTCTTCTTTTTAATAATTTTATTGGAGTTTATAAAGAGAAATACAATACTTCATATCTACACAAGTCACAGTTTTGGCCTTGCCTCCTTCAGCCTCTGCAAGCTGGAGATAATTTTGCCATCTCTTTGCACTGGAGTTATTCAGAAAGCAGAGATGCAACAACATCCCAGTGGGTGGACTCCATGCTTTGCACGCAGATGGTCCCAGGTTCTTTTCCCAGTATCTCCACTTAGGACAGGGAAAGACCTTCTGTCTGGGACCCTGATGGGGATCCAACTCCATAGAAGGCAGCTCCCTGCCATCTGCCATCAGAGAAGTTGCCCTCCAAAGAGAGAATTTTTGCAGAATTCACAGAAGCTGGGTCTCTCTGAGGGCAGGTGGCAATTGTTAACATGCTTTAACAATTGGGTGTTAATTGCTTTAATATGAGGGTGTTTAAGTGATGTATATTTCCTATTTTTATATAGAACCCCCCCCCAAGTTATCAGAAATTTGAGATACACCAATCTATTCTGTTATGCAACATGTCTTAGAATGGTGATGATGCAACCATTATTGTTATCCTCTTTTCTTTTTCCTGTATTTCAGCGAAGGACGTTCATAGTTTGGGCTTTCTTTTATTTTAAAAAAGAATGTTATAGGCTGTGTGCAAATCAGACAGTTCCCATTGTCTTTTGAGATAATAACTTTCTGTATATGATAGGCTTCAGTAATTTGGAGACCAATTCCTGTAAGACATTTGAAAGCTGTTTGGCGTTAAGCCATTTATCTAGATCGCTACAACCTGGAATTATTTCATCTTCAAATGCTTTGTACTTCCTATCATTTCATGTGCCAGTTTCACAGGTTTCTACAAATATTCTGCTGATCATTTCTAGTGGCTCAGGCATAATCGTGATGGTAATCTTCATTACAGTTCCTATTAGTGCCCTCATTTAGTTTCACTGTATGTATTTGGTGGTGGAGAAGGTAGTGACAGCTGACTTTAAATGAGGTTGAGGCTCAGGATCTGTGCGGTTATGGCCATTTTTTAAAATGAAGCAACGTGATTAAGAAAATAATGGTCAGATAGATGTTGGAGCTGAAGCAATATGCCCAAGGCAAACAAGGGTCCCTACATGAATGTGGCTTTGAAAGATGAGTTGTAGTGACTGCCTTTTTTATGGAAGGAAGTCTTCTGTTCTCAACTGCAGTCACAATATTCATTCCACATGTAGTGCTAGACAAATACAGAATTAGACCATGCTTTGTGCTTTTGAGATGCAGGTGGCGTGTGGGTTAAACCACAGAGCCTAGGGCTTGCTGATCAGATGGTCGGTGGTTCGAATCCCTGTGACGGGGTGAGCTCCCGTTGCTCAGTCCCAGCTCCTGCCAACCTAGCAGTTCGAAAGCACGTCAAAGTGCAAGTAGATAAATAGGTACTGCTCCAAGCGGGAGGGTAAACGGCATTTCCGTGTGCTGCTCTGGTTCTCCAGAAGCGGCTTCGTCATGCTGGACACATGACCTGGAAGCTGTATGCCAGCTCCCTTGGCCAATAACGCGAGATGAGCGCTGCAACCCCAGAGTCTGTCACGACTGGACCTAATGGTCCGGGGTCACTTTACCTTTACCTTGTGCTTTTGGAGCCTTCTAATTTTGCAAGTTTGCACACTGGTAGAGTACATTCCCTTCTTGGTTAAGAAAACCTAATGTTAAGTGTTAAACACAGACTTCTTCAAATCTGCTCAGACATGGAGCCAATGGAAACAATACTACAATCTTCTAGTGCAGGCATCCCCAAACTTCAGCCCTCCAGGTGTTTCGGACTACAATTCCCATCTTCCCCGACCACTGGTCCTGTTAGCTAGGGATCATGGGAGTTGTAGGCCAAAACATCTGGAGAGCCAAAGTTTGGGGGTGCCTGTTCTAGTGTAAACAAATCAGCCTGCTTGTAGGTTTCCCAGAGGCAATTATTTCTGTGTTATATTGAAGCCTATATTTGCAACAGGATGTTACCTGAAAGTGCAACTTGGTTAGGGGGATTCTCAGCAGCAATTATTGCAACGACCCATCCTGTGTTTTCCTCTGTGGCAGTTTCTTCCATGTGCGCAGGCTTGTGTTAACTGTTAATTGCAAAATCTGGTCCGTTGTAAATTAAAGAGTGGACACAATTCTGTGTGCAATAAGAATGCTCACCTTTTGACTTCGCAGAAGCATCTGTTCCCCCACAGCAATAGATGTTCCCGTTACTAAACTCCTATCAAGTCTGCAGTTACTAGGGCACGCTTTATGGTTAATAAGCAGAAAACAGGTGATGTGATTTGTTTCTGTTTTCAACTCCTAGTTAAATGTAGACTACTGAAGGTGAAGGTCTCTTATTTTAGGAGGAAAGACCCACAACATACATTTAAAGCACATCCTGAGAACTGAAGGATCCCCCTCACAGAGATACAATTCCAAGCATCCTTAATGAATTAGGGACACGCGGTTAGACTTAAATTTGATCCATTAGAAGACATCTGAAGGCAGCCCTGTTTAGGGAAACTTCTAATGTTGGACAGACTATTATATTTTAATATTTTGTTGGAAGCCGCCGAGAGTGGCTGGGGAAACCCAGCCAGGTGGGCGGGGTATAAATAAATTATTATTATTATTATTAGAGTTGAATAGCATTTTGGAAGGGAGTACAGACTAGTATCAGTTGGAACTTCTGTGGTTATAAATGAACACCTCTAAAACACATACACAGAGACAGAGAGAGAGGTGTAACAATGGACCTTTGTGGAGCTTTAAGTTGCCCTGAATACCCAAGCAACACAATACCTGTCCATCTTAGGAGCAGAGTATGGCTGCAGGAAGTATGTTGTGTATCTTAGGGGGATCCAGCAAAATGGAATCCTGACAATTTCAGGTTTTGTTTATTTAAAATGAAGGAGCATTTTTTTCTTTTTTCTTTTTTTAAATAACTTTATTGAAAAATGTTAAGAAAATACATCAGATCTTCAAAAATAAAATGTAGAATACAAATTACAAAAAGAAAAAATATCCTTATAATTCAAATATGGTTACATTCAAACTCAGAATAAATCTAAGATTATACAAAACCAAATGAAGTCTAAAAGTATATTCCAATTTCAAAAACCATCAATACTTCCAACCCTTTCCATTATACCTGGTTTTTCAGATTGATGTTTCTCACAGGCTTGATATTGTTAGATTTCCTTCTTCTGTTTCCTCTCTTTTTGTCTCTTTATTTATTTACCATTACAAATATTGTTCTAAATCTGTCAATAGTGAATTGTTAGTGCTGTACATTTTAAAATATTCTCTGGAGAAAATCCACTCTTTCGATGTCTTCTGGATACCTGTTCCTCGCACCCACCCCGTCAATTTTGCTAGTTGTAATTATTCAATCATTAAAACCTGCCATTCAGTGGTCGTTGGGAGTGTTTCATCTTTCCATTTGAAGGAGGAGCATTTTTCTAACCCTCATGGATTCAGAGGAAAGATTAGAACTATGTGAACTGTATCTGGTTAATCGAAATAAGGGCTGAAGGCAAGAATACTGGGAGTTTGGAAGCAGGACTGTAATTTGCTGTGTGTGTGTGTGTGTGTGTGTGTGTGTGTGTGTACTATTTCAATGGATAATATGTCCTGTCTGACCGACCTTGTTAGCTTTCTGGACTATTTACTCTTCCTTTTTCTCTGCAGCACTATTTTATAGCAGCTGGTGATGATGATGGTGGTGGTGGTGGTAATGATGATGTGGCACTACAAATAAACCATCCCCCCCCCAAAAAAATAATAACAAAAACCCTCAATTTTGGGTGCAGTGCAAAAATATGCCAAATTAGCAACTCTTTACAAATACGTTTCAGAAATTTGATTTCATTGATGCAATACTGAAGAGGGCGGCAGTGGCACAAAGGCGAATAGCCCCCACCTATTTCCCGTAAGCCCGAAGCAGTAAGCTTTGTACCAAAATAATATGCCAATTATTTCAGTTGCACTCAGTGTCAAAAATGATGTCCCTTAACTTCCACAATCCTCAGAAGATTAAAAAGCTGGTGGCTGTTTCCCCCTGAAAAAGCGCCTGCTCTTTTCATAATGCATGTGGACAAAGCATCTACAAAACCGACATGTCCTGATACATTTTTAAGTTATTTTGCTGAGACATTCTCTGTTTTGGCAAATGTCTCCAAGGAGATTAGTGTAGATTTTCAGAAGAGATGCATTTTATTTTTTAAGAGGTTGGTTCTGCCAAACAGCGTCTCTTCTGGATGTTTTTGACAGCATTGCTGCTGTTAGTTCTGCTTGCCTCAAAAGAAAAATTAAACCTAAAGGAGATCTATTGCCGTGTTTGTAGTAATCAGCTTTAACAAGAGATGTATTGAGACTACACATGCCTATAATATGTGCACATGCCTATCATATGCATATATTATATAATGTACTGTATATTTTGGATGTGAAGCTATTGGATATTTTCATTTGGCCCGTTGCTGAGCTTAATGCTCAAATTTTGAAGCACATGAAACGAACTGTTAAATGTTTGTTTTTATTAGCGTTATGTTGTACTGATATTATACTTTTTAGTATGTATCATTAATTTATTACTGGCTATACTGTCAGTTGTTTATGTGAACTATTTTGAGTTACAGGTGTTATCTTTGGAAGTGTGACGTGTGTACACACACACACACACACACTCACTGATTACTATGACTGTATATACTATAAAAACTGCAATATATGCTGCCTTCCCACCTGCACTTACTCAAGAGTAAGCCCCACTGAACATGGTCAAACTTACTTATGAGCAAACATGCATAGAATTGTGTCGCACTGATATATCTGATTGCAAAGATTGCAAAGGCCTCAGAATGAACAAGGACTGAAAAGGCTTGAGTCCAGTAGCATCTTTAAAACTAAATTATATTAATTGACTATAAACTCTCAGAGGCTCTAACCTGCTCCTTCAGATATCAAGCTAACAGACAGAAACTGAACACAGGAGACAGAAGGCTGAAATTGGCAGACATGTGGGCAAAACCACCTGATTGCCAGTCTGCAAACAATATATTTTTATGTCTCTCACTTGAAGCTAGTGGTATGAAATGTACCTCCCAATAGCGGCCAGCTCTCATCAGAAAAAGCAAAGCAAACGACGGTACACATGCGATGGAGCAGAGGGTTGTGGGAATTTCTCATTTACACAATTGAACCAGCTTTGGATTGGAAAAAAGGACTATCTATCATGACAGCCAGGCATGGATCAGGGGCGGAGTGACGGGGGTGCGATAGGGTGAGCTGCACTGGGTGCTACCACTGAAAGGGTGACAAACCCCGGGTGGCACCGCAGGGCCTGCAGCATGCCCAAGCCACGCTTCTCGAGAGACATGGTGGCTTGGGCACACGCAGGCTCCGCTGCTCAAAAGGTCTGCCTGCTGCCTCCCTCCAAGCTGTAGGGCAGCTGAGGGGGAGGAGGCAGCTGCCCTCCCTCACCGCTCCCCCCCCCCGCACCGCTGGCCCCGCCCCCATGCCACCCCGGGCACCTAATCGGATTGCTCCGCTGCTGACAGGGATGTATGCTTGCAGAGTACAATCTCGTCCCTGAAGTATTGGAACTGTTAATGCTAGCTAGAACGTTGACCCGTGGTCACAAATACTCTGTAGACTGAACATGGGACATTTCCTCTTGCTGTATGATTCTCATTTGCAACCTGGGACACAATCTCATAAATAACAGCCAACCAAGTGGAATTTACTCCAGAGAGGTGACATAATGGAAGGGGCATGAGTTCCACCTTTTCATGCTTGAAATAGCTTCTGCTTAGATGCAGGTCAGATTTCTGGTGGTAGCCCATAAGGATATGCTTACAGAATGCAATGTTTTTGTGTTGTGTGATATGCGGTGTGTTATATTGGGTGCTGATTTCAGAGAAGGATTGACTTAGCATTAATCTACTCTGAGGTGGGCAACCTTGGGCACTCCAGATATTGTTGGTCTATAACTCTCATCATCCCTGACTGTTGGCAGCGCTGGGTTGGGTTGATGAGACTTCTGTGTCTAGCGATATTTGGAGAACCACAAGTTTCCTACCACTGATCTACTCCATCCATATACAGCTTTCAGAACTTAAACTATATGGCATTCACTGCGGGTTTCTTTTAATATAATGAATTGTTCCATTCTTTTATATTTCAAGGATATTATATTTGATTTTCCATGTTAATCACTGAAGAATTGCACAGATTTGCAGGAAGATCAAGTTAGTTTTTTTATATATATAATAAAATAAAATAATGGATGAAGGCTAATTGAATTTAAATTATTGAAGCATATCCATAAATGAAAAGTTAATTTAAAGTTTTAAGGGGATGTTACATTAGGAGGATTTGGGCTGACATTCACTTTTTTTGTGGATAACACGTTCAACGTATAAATGTAATTAAAATCAAATACCGATGTTCCCATCCCAATTCATCACCAGTGGTTTTTTATCCTTCATAGCGCAAAATTTGAATATCTCTAGGCACCCGTTCCCTCTCTTCGATTTACCCAGTAAGGATAAATATCTCATTATTGCTATTATGTTACGCCTGTAAAAATAGCATTAACAAAATTATCTCTTTGAAGTGTAATATAACCAGTACTGTATAACAATACAATAAATAGATAGAGTGCTTTATTCCCCAAAGGCACAATCCACAGGCAAATTTCCCTGTAGAAATTTGATAGGGGCTGTGCATGTTCAGCATCTTCATACAGTATATCTTTCACTGCTAACTGACAAACTTGGTTAGCGTTAGACCTACTCATTGATATTTGTTGAATTGCTTTATGCACTTGCGTTCTGATTTTGGCCCACCCATCCCTCACAGCAACTCAGTTGCCTCCCCCTGCAAGTGCAGGTTGTTATTCTGAATGGGTTGCCAGCCCACAATGGCTTTTTTCTACTAGTTCACATAAAATTTTTGAACTGTCAGCCAGTACAAAGTTGCTTAAATTGGGGCCTGTTATGATAAACTAGAGGACTGCTGTTCATTGGCTATAGCTCCCTTTACGGTAGGGAACTCCTTGTGGAATGAAAAGAGCTTTACAGTGGTACCTCTAGTTATGAACTTAATTCATTCCGGAGGTCCGTTCTTAACCCGAAACTGTTCTTAACTAGAGGTGTGCTGTGCCGCCAGCACACAATTTCCGTTCTCATCCTAGGGCAAAGTTCTCAACTCGAGGTAACTCTTCCAGGTTAGCGGAGTTTGTAACCTGAAGCATTTGTAATCTGAGGCGTTTGTAACTCCAGGTACCACTGAATATGGAAGTCCCCCATGAGTTGTGGATTTTGGTGAATGCCTCTTTCCACTTGCAAGCATTTATAGGCCTACTTATCTCTTGAGATCTGCAGAGCTTAGGGGTTCTTCCATTACAGAGGTAATATTTGTGGAGAGCATAACAGAGCCTCCTTGGTGGTAGCTCTTACACTTTGGAATTATTTGCTCAAATTGGCCCAAAACTCTGTTAGAAAGAAATGCTTTGTTTTAGGGAGCTTACATTGTCATATGTTTTTAGTACTTCTGATTTTGATTTTTTTTTTTACATTTGCTAATAGTCACTTTCTTTTCTGCCCTATTTTGTTTAACTGGTGTGTGCTTAGTGCCAGGCTGTGGTGTTTTTTTTTTAAGTGCCTGTTCAGTTGGATTTTTTGATGCATAGAAACTATACCATGAGTTCTGTGAAACTCAGTGGAGAATAGGAGAGATAAACATTTTTATATTTGTGCATTATGAGGACAAGTACGCACACAGTATTTAAAGAGCTTCACAGTGGGTGTAAGCCTAGTTTTGAAAATTGCAGGAGAGGACTGTCCACTTTATTTGTGCATGTTTATTTACTTTATCCTTCATCTGTGTTGGTGGGCATTATCCAACTGGCACTCTTCACCTTTTTACCCAGCTTGAACTGAATCACATTGCAAACTTGTGGATCTGGATTGCCAGGGCTCATACCAGGACAGGAAAACGTTCTGCACCCAGTGATTACGCTTCAAAACCTGTCCCCCTGCTGTGGGGGGGGGGAACGTTACAGTATATCTGTTCAAAAGGTGCTAGCATAACCTTTTGATGCTTGGGAAGCAAGTCATTCCAATGTCCTTCTCTCTCTCCCTCCTCCTGATTTCCCCAAGCTCTGGTCTGCATGGGGGAGACAGTGTCACCAAATGTGGACCAGGAGGCCTTTCAGACATGAGACAAGTGCCAACGGTTGTGATCGAATGCGATGACAATAAAGAAAATGTGCCTCATGAATCTGACTATGAAGATTCTTCATGCCTCTATGCAAGAGAAGAAGAGGATGACGACGAAGAGGAAGATGAGGACAGCTCAATTTTTACAAGTAAGAGCTGCTGCTGATAACAACAACAACACAGTGTTGTAGACAGATTTGATAGCCTTGGCTTATAGGCACGAAGAAGCTCAAGGACAGCAAGGTGATTCGCTCCCTCTTTAAAGTCCTTAGGTTCAAGCCCACATATCATTCCCATCCGCAGGGTGGTGTGCGTTGTGTTAAGGACTGTAGAGCAGGAAGGTGAGTGTGAGGCTTGTTTCCTTGCCCCGCAGTCCGTCATCTAAACTGCTGTTGCTTTGATGCAATGGAGAGCCTGCCAGGGGCTTGCTGCCCTCTTGTATCATCATGATGGCAGCAATAGGTCTTCAGTGAAAAAGAGACACTTTTTTTCTGGGCTAAGGCCAGAGCCACTTCTGCATTCACACTGCCTGTCTAGAGCTGAGGTACAAAATAATAATTTGCATTTCCTTAATAAGTAGCTCACTGAACCAGTGGAAAGGCTTTTAAAAGAGGTTTCTAGTTTGAAGATCACAATAGCATCCATCTTCCTATGTAGGAAAGGTTTTTTAAAAAACAAACAAACAAACAGAAAAGTCTATGTTGCTGTGATCCTAGTGCTATAGATGAAGACATAGCACAGTCTAAAATTCCATTCTCAAAAGCTGCTTCTTTCTGCCCAAGGTTCCCTCGCCATGAAAGTCTGCAGGAAAGATTCTTTAGCCATCAAACTTAGCAACAGGCCGTCCAAACGAGAACTGGAGGAAAAGAACATCCTACCCATGCAGACCGACGAGGAGAGGCTTGAGCTGAGGCAGCAAATCGGGACAAAGCTGACAAGGTAAGAACCATGCAATTTCCTCCCTTTGACCCTCACCAAATGCATAAGGCGGCTTGAGCTATCTAGCTATTTATTCTTGAACTTAACAAGAGGATAGCGCAGCACTTTCAATCCCAGAGCTTTCAGTAAAAGAGCTTTTGTGGCACTTGTTCCCCACATTTCCTCTGAGGAGCTCAAGGAGATGTGTGTGGCACCCACACAGCTAAGTATCCCACTTCAGAATAATCCCTTAATTTTCTGGCCCAGCCAGTTTTCAGTAGCAACAGTTAGAACCCTTGGTCAGTTTCTTTATACTATAATAATATTTCCAAAACTTCATCATTCTTTCCTGATCACTAAGGAATTGGCACATAATGACATAGATCTCAAGTTAAATTAAGGGAGTAAAACCCTTCTGGTCCTTTGGGAGAAGTTGAGATGCAAAGTACGATTCCAGCTGACAATTTTAACAAGTTTTCTAACAGACTTTTACCATTCTAAAGGAAGCCCCCAGAGTCTTGGAACAGCCAGCTGATTAAATTACCTACATTATTTGCAGAAAGAACATAAAACATAGAAGAAGAATAAAGGCCCCCCCCCTCCACATTTTAGTACCAGACTCATTAGGAAATAATTACCACTGCCGAGACTGAACTAGATTTCTCCATCCTCACAAGAAAGCTGATTAAAATGTCTTATACAAATTCTTTCAGCTGTTTCAACTCAGGAGTAAGCACTAGTAGAGGCTTTTGACACAGCTGAGCTCCATGAAGACTGAGAGATTGCCATAACAAATAATAAGCTCAGGCTGCAGATAAACAACTAACTGACATTTAGAAAACATCTGAAGGCAGCCCTGTTTAGGGAAGTTTTTGATGTGTGACATTTTAATGTACAGTATTTTAATCTTTGTTGGAAGCTGCCCAGAGTGGCTGGGGAAACCTAGCCAGATGGGTGGGGTACAAATAATAAACTATTATTATTATTATTATTATTCACGTGGCAGCTTACTCCATTTTCCCAATGCTTCCCTAATGTTTAATTTCGGCATTATATTTGACTTTTCACATGATGTAAAAGCAGTTTCTGGAAAGCTAGGGCTCATTTCCTTGTTATTTGATTCCATTAAAAATCCATTCATGATCCACTAAACTTGGAAAATCTCAGGAATAAAGTGATAACATTTGGGGTGCAGCTCTTCCCTGCTGTTTTCATGAAGGAATCATGAGGGAACAGAAGCACGCGTGTGCGGAAAGAGGTAGGGGAATAGGGACAATGTCCAATGATGCTCATTGTTGTACCACACCACGCCCACTGGTGTGAACGGAATTTAGTACAGGCGGCGGCCATTTTAGGCATGTCCAGTGGAGGCACGATCACTGACACATGGGTCCTTTTTGATCCCGAAGAAGGCAGAACTGGGGCAAGTGGGGCATAACAAGGCAGGGCATGCTCCATCGATGTGTGTGTGGCCCGGGAACAGAATCCCTACGTGAATTGGTTGCCTCCTTGCCTGTATGACATGCCAGTATATCAGTCAGTTGTTCCATAACACAACAGATACTGCAGTATGAAAAGAACATATTTTTTAAAAAGAAGAAGAAGAAAAGAAGCACTAGCTTTATAAACAGGAAAACACAATATTCCCCACATTTAAATATACACTCAGTGGAGGATACATTAGAATTACTCTCTCTGCTACATTGCAAGGCCAGGGGCCAATTTCTCATAATTATTAAAATGACTGAAACATGAATCTGAAACAATACTAGGAGGAAATTCCTTTTTTTGTTTTATTTTATTAAAAAAAAACAACCCTACTGATAATGGCGCTGGGAGGAAAGTGAGCACAAGACATAGGAGAGGGGGAATTTGTGGCAGCAAAAGGTGGGTGGGGAGAGAGACATTGTCAGCCTGCCCTGGTGTGTGTCTCTAGGAGAGACAGAGAGGGGTCTGGAATCATACAGTCTCGTGTTGGCTTCTTGGTCAACAGTTTGGTGCTGGCTTCCAGGTCAGCATCCATGGAAAATTATTCAATGGGTGTGCCAGCCCTCATCCCAAACCTGTTGTCCTTCACATCAGTTTTGTAATGTCTGGATCAAGGCAGAATTTGAATAGAACTTTATAAGGGCCAGGCAGTCCAATAACGTCATGAGATATTTTGAGTCAGCCTTTGCTGCTGCTTCTTCACACCCATTCCCCCACCCTTTCTTGAACTTCCTTCTGCTTTCTTGGGTCTCCTGTACCAAGAGGAAAATCCCTTCTCTGAAGCTGGCATTTGGTGGGCAGATAAATCCCTTATTGGCACGGATGGGATTTCCTCCTAATGTGAAAAATACTTGCTTCAGAGGAAGGATTTTTCTGAAGCAGGGGAGGAAAGGGTTGCATTCCTCCTCTAAACCTGCTGTGATCCTGAATATTACCAGGCCCCTCTAGCTGATGTTGTTGTTTAATTCAAACAACAACAACAACAACAACAACAACAACAACAACAACTGCACTTTAAATGCAATGACGCATTTAATGTCAGGTCTAGTTGGATCTCCCCCCCCCTCCTCCATCCTCCAGACTTTGCAGTGGAACGCTAAAGGTTCCTGTTGCCACATGGAGAACTTGGTCATTGCCACTCATCGTCATCACTGCAGTCACTGCAGCCTCGTTGTGCTCCTGCGCCTTCCCCAACTGTGCTGTGAATTACTCAGCATTCTCCATTACACAAAAGGTTCTTCAAATTGCCCTGGAGGGAAACATAAACAGCCAAATGAGAACAGTTATGTTTACTAAAAGTTTGCAGCAATGAGGTCTGCGGCATTGGAGGAAATTGATTTTCTTGAATGAACGTTGAGAGTACTACTCAATGCGTGCACTGAGAACTACTGCAAGAATGACCTCTGTTGTTCATAGAATTGTAGAATTGGAAGGGAGCCCAAGGGCCATCCAGTCCACCCCCCTGCAATGCAGGAATCTCAGCTTAAAGCATCCACGACAGGTGGCCTTCCAACTTCTGCTTAACAGGGAGCTTTCTGGGGGTTTTTTTGTTGGTTTGCTACTAGTAGTTATACCTCACTTTTTCAGCCCAGAATGCTCCCCATAAGGCTTTAAAAAAATCAGTATAAAGTAGGTTGGCTATTCCTGACAGGTAACTGATTTTCAGAAGCGAGTTCAGGAGGGCCTCTGGGACTCTTATGGGGTGCAGGGTGTGGGCTGTTGAGCTGCCTCTTATTGAGCGCAAAATGTGGAAAGACAGGAGTCAAAACAAAATAATATAGCTGTGCCTGGTCGCTCTCTAGGGGAGGGTCTAGGTCCTACTGTGGAAAGCACCCCATCTCTTCTGCCGCCTTTTATGGAATCTCACATCCAAATCCTGCCTTTGAAAGCAGCTCTGTAAAAGACGCTGAAAATAATAGAAGCCTCAAGCACAATTCCACCTAGTAAAATCCCTTTCTATTCATACTGATACCCTTTGAATATGTTTGTATGTATATATAGCCAAAATGGGGAGACTTAGGTAGAGCATCTGCCTTGCAAGGAGGTGATTCCATCCCCAGCATCTTCAGGTGGGTGGGTGGGTGGGCGAGGGAGCATCAAACAGATAACCTGCCCTTACTGCCCAGCCTTGGCATCAGGCCACACCCCTCCCCACATGCTGGCTCCTCCCCCTGCTTGCTGGGGAGTACTGGCACTTTTTTCTTGGAAAAAATAGTGTATTTATATAAACACAGAGACATATATACACACACACAGCTGTGTAGATGGCTGCAGCTTGACCAGCCCTTGGCATAGGGCCAGATCCCAGAACCAACTCAAAACGGTCCTGAGCACAGCAGCTTATAGGACAGCCATCCCTAACCTCCGCCGATGATTGGGACACAAAGAGGTTGGCAGTGGTGGGAAAGAAGCTTGAAAGCTGATCCCTACCGACAGAAATAAAAGAAGGAAGAAGCTTTTCTTGTTGCTTTTGGCAGATGAAAGAGAACTCTACAATGATATTGAGAGTGTGTGGCAGTAACGATATGAAAGAGGTTTTGAAAACTGAGCAGCAATTCTCCCATAAAATACTGACTGATTGCTTGGGTTATTGTTGCTCTGGAATTCCCCCCCCCTTTTTTTTTTTCCTTTAAGGAGAGTGATGACTTTATTTTTTATCTCTTTGCAGTGCACTGAGAAGTCTGAAATCATTGTGCTCTAACAGTCAAAAACTTGCCAGAGTTATAAAACTGTCAGTTCACTCACTGAGTGTTCAGGACTAGATTCCAATTTTATAGATGTTCTTGTCAAATTTCTTGACATCACACAGTGCATGCTTTTAGTTAATGTCTTCCCAACCCCCTCCCAATGGTGCCTTGTTTATCCTGGGCAATTTTTTTTACTTTTCTATTATTTCTTCTTTGCATTTATATTTCACCTTTTTCTCCAAGGAGCATACATGGTTCTACCTCTCCTCATTTAATCCCCACAACCACCCTGTGAGGTAGGTTAGGCTGAGAGGCACTGACTGGCCCAGGGTCACCCAGTGAGCTTCATGGCTGAGTGGGGATTTGAACCCTGGTCTCCCAGGTCTTAGTCCAACACACTAACCACTACACTACACTGCTCTAGTGAGTGAATAAAGTCAACAGTCACGTAGCTTCAATATGGTTGAATATAGATCAGGTATCCCTTTGAGTTAGGATAGCTGCCGAAGGTTCACCAAAATCTCAAATATAGACAAAAAGCTTGGCATCTTTGTTGTAGTTATTTGGCGGGGCAGATACTCTGAAATGCTGTGGGTTTTTTTGCTTCTGCTGTGCTAAAAGCTAAAGGGTTCAGGACAATTGGAAATGGACAGTGTTAACATACTTTTGCAGTTGATGGTTGGCAGCCTTTACCTACTTTCCTTTTCTGCGAGGTTCAAAACCCCTTTAACATTTCCGTGAAAATGCTTGCTTCCACAGTCTGTGTTCCTCCTTTTAACAAGCTGTTCTAATAAGGCTTCTGAAAAGCCATTACATAACATGCTTGCTACGTGTTGCAATGAGCACAACAAAGCTACCCATTGCAGTGCTGAACTGTGCAGCTTTATATTTTTATTCCCAGGCCCAGCTAGATAAAGCCACGCGTCTAATTGCTTTGCAGTCCTAAGGTGAACTCTTTCAAACATCCTCTTTGTAACACTGGCTGCGCACTGTAAGGATAATAATTGTGATTAGCGGTACTTAAACAGAGCTGTCCCCTTTTAAAGCGTGCCCTTGAATATAGGTTCATTCTGAACACACGTGGCATGATCCTGACCTTTTTTAAAGCACTCTGCCAGTTTCTCGTATTTTCATTGATTCCAAAATTATATGAACCGTAACTCTCATCTTCTCTTACATTGGGCCTGAGTTATGTAGCAGGTTTATTTGTACTTAGTAACAGCCATGAAGGCTCACTTAAGAAGATATGGTTGAGGTGGATGTAGCCCTTTCTCTCATGCCATCACCCTGATGAAAAAATCTACTTGCAGAAGACAGCAGTGCCCACCATAATTGCAGAGGCTCTGAGACCTGGCAAGGTCTTTCCCATTGGGGATGCAACTGAGACTTCCTAAGTCAAAGCTGGATCAGGCCCGGGGGCCAGTTCCTTAATTACTCACCCCACAAGCCAACTTTTATGGTCGCCTGTCAGTCACTCAATCTCATAATGGTGTCAGGTGATTGATGCCTGTCAAAAGTTCAAAGGAGGTCACTGCAACTGCTGATCAGGTGACTAGCAACTGCTGTCGGACAGTGATATGGGGCATGCAGCTCCCATCAAATGACCAGGCCCCCTGAGGGCCTTCTCCTTTGCCTTCTCCTTTCCCACTGGCGATGCAACAGTTCCCAGTGTCCCCAATGGGGAAAATGCAACTGGTCTATGCAGCATCTCTCCTACCAGGGGTGTTGGTAGAATGCCTTTCCTTCTGCCAGCCTGAAGGTAAGTTTCTTCACCTTCAGGCTATGGAAGGTGCAGGTGCCACTTTACAGGACTGGGCAGAAGGCAGCCCTGCACACAAGTCTGTGTTCATCTCAATACTGCTCTCAAGCATCTGATGAAAGGCTTTTGGTCAGTGTTTGTGAGCACCCTTGATCAAATGCTTGAGGCATCCCCTAGTTTGAACTACAGGTGAGGGTCCCACTCGAACTGCCATTTCCCTTATATGTCTCTCTTCAGCCTTTAAAATACAAAAGAAAGAGGCTATGGAGCCAGCAAATGCAAACGCAATATGGCCAAATTAATCCACAAGGAACAATCTGCTGGGACGTTCTCTTACACACGCCCCATTGAGATGAATGGGAGCAGAGCAGGCATACCTTTCTCTGGTAGTTCCATTCATATGGTTAGGACTTAGCATAGGAGAACTTCCTGCAGGTTTGTACCCTTGGAGATCAAGCTTTGATTATATTGATAAACTACAGATGAATTATATTTGAGTAATCATTAGTGCTGTGCCAAAAAATTCTCCTGTGTTTCCCACCTCCCTAAGTATAGTCGCATCAGTTAGCGAGAAAAGATAACTGAAAATTATCAAAGGGAAGATAAGATTTCTGTGAAGTTCTCATGGGTAGGGTGCAAGATTTTTTCATCATGCTTACTTCACTTTTAAGGTGGCAAGGGCTGCTTGTTAAGTATCCCTTTTTCATTCTATGAATTACCGGTGGTCTGCACTCTGTAGCCTCCCCTGGTGCCATCGCTCCAATAGAAGGCCAGGGGATAACTTCGCTGAAGGGGATTTTTCAAATTGGGAAGCGAGGGCAGCTGGGGAGGCTGCAGAGTGCTAGAGCAATGTTTGCTGGAAAGTAACACACACACACACATCACCCTTGACCACCTTGCAACAGTAAGGCAAGCTGAAACCCCCACACCTGCTGAGAAATTCTAAGGGAAGCCTCTTAGGGGAAGAAAGCATTTGAAAACGTAGAGGACAGCTTTCAGCGCCACTAATAACCATCTGTGGCCTTAGGGAGAAGGAGTTACTTGAAGCCAGAGACAAAACTGCTATTGAATGTCGCAGCGGGTTCGGAACAACAGTGTTCTCAGCCATCTATGTTTTTCTTACCTCACTTCCCCCCCCCCAGCTCCTTGGCTGCTCTTACGTCCTAGAATATGCTTGCCCTTTACACCATGTGCTTGTGTTTGTTGTAGGCAAAATATACGCTGGCAGGAGAAAGTGCATTTGACCACTGTTAATTCGTCATTAAAAAATTGCATAAAGGTTTTCAGAGGGAAAGTGAGGACTGAGGAGGCAAAAAAGAGCCATTATTGTGCTAACCATGCTTCGGCGTCGTTTCTGGGCTGTTAGCCGCCTTTGTTTCACTGCCTCTTTGGACAAGCAGGCCACAGTTTGGAGGCTGACATAAGCGTAGAGAAGGAAGAGCACGGAACGGAGCTTGTCATGCTTGCAAGGGTAGGGAGGGAAGAAGATGACAAGTCGAGACACCTGCATCTTATCTCTCAGCCAGTTAGCCTGAGGTGGAGATGGTAGGAGCATTCCTGATAAGACACAGCATGTTTGGTTTCCCCTTGGTCAGCAGCGGGGAGGAACCTACCAGGGCACATCATGCCAGGGCAAAGTCATCTTCCCAGTTTCTGCATTATGGGGCAAAGAGTAACTTGGGAGCACACTGAATGTCCGAGGGCATGATATGGTCCAGAAATTGATCCTGAGCTTTTTCCGCAGACGACTGAGCCAGAGGCCAACTGCTGAAGAATTGGAGCAGAGGAACATTCTCAAACGTGAGTAACTACAAACTTGTGAGGGGTATGGGGAGATGGCGTACTTGGGTCTCTGGGCAAAGGGCCCCTTCCGCTCCACCCCTCTCTCTGCTAGGGACAAGCATGTTTTCGTTGCCCTTTTATTACTGTCCTCCTTCAAAGCAGATTTCCTGTGAAGCTATATTCACAGCACTTGTCTCAAACAGCTATCAGCATTTTCAGTTTGGTACTTAGGGGAGAACATCTTTGAGTCACAAGTTGTCAACCAAGGAAGTCCAGGTTATGCTCTTGTTCTTTTGCAATACACTCCTGTGCATGTTTACTCAGAAGTAAGTTCCACTGATTTAAGCAGGATTTACTTCCAGGTCAATGTGCATAGGGTTACATCCCTACAGTGCATTGGATACCACCCTGTATGTCTAAGCTTGATGTAGTTAGCAACTGAATTATAATGAGTAGGTTGTGCTTTTGGAAACTAAGGATTTGTCGAGAAACATGTGATTTGAGTGGCCTCCTTACTCTGGTACCGCACTCACCTCCTTTAGGTCAGATATACAAGTACATTTAAGGATTGCACTTGGGGGAAACCCACTCTTCCATTTTGCATATTAAGGATGTGCACAGTGTTAATTGGCTGTCCCTTTTGACAATTACAAAGCCTCCCCAAAGCAATTTTTCAAGTTTTTCTTTTTTGGGGGAAAAATACTGTTTAAAACAACAACAATGTGCTAAACAAACACTTAATTTTAAACGCAGAGGTGTATATCCAGGTACCTGCAGCTGGGCCCTGGCTATTACCTATTTTCCTGCTGTAGGTTAAAAAATAAATCAGCAAAATAGGCCCATTTACATCTTTTCACTGGCTGCATCAGCTGTAACCAATGGTGTTTGTAACTGCATATATTTGAAAGAATGTAGTGATGGGTCTCAGTAGGCATCATAGAGGATGCTGAGCGTTGAGACTTGCAAAGCTCAGTTCATGGGATCAGATGCAACCGAGCTGCATGGATGGCTCATTGCCACAAACTCTCTTCTTGTATGTGCAATGCTTCTGGGACTCATTCCAGAAGCTGTTCCCTAAAAGCATCAGACTGAACCCTGAGCTGCTTGCCTTATCCCTGTGCTCTGCACTGAGGCTGGCAGTGGTATCGTTCCTCTCTTCCCCCCCCCCCCCACAGCTGATAGACCCTGAGGCACAGAGGTAGTGGCTCAGGAAGCCCCTTGGCTCCCTGCCTAATAGTTGGCATGAACTGAGCCCAGTTAAAGGAATGAAATTCATGCCAGCACTTAGCCAGAGGAAAAAGGATTTGGATGTTTTGCAAGGTGTACAAAGGAAGGTGTTGGGGAAGAGGTAGCAGGAAGTTGACTGCTCCCAGGCATCCCTCGGAAGGGAAAGACCAAAATATCAATAACCCCATCCCAGTGCTTGCCAGATTTTTCATATTTCACGTGTACAACCAGTCTACAACACCGTAAATCTTTTCCAGCGCGGAATGAGCAAGAAGAGCAGGAAGAAAAACGGGAGATAAAGAGAAGATTAACACGCAAGGTGAGAAGTTACTGCTACTTCCTTCCATTCTTGGGGGCCCTTAAAGCTTTTAACTGAATCTTTTAATTCATTGCCATTTTTGACTCTGTTTTTGTGGTGTGCTTTTTTTAAAAAAATTGCTGAGCATAGTTTGTGCAAACTGCACTAGCTTCTTTAGAAAGAACCCTTGAAACATTTTCTGTAGTTACCTCTTTTGAAAGCTTCAGAGGGATATTCCTGGGTATTGCAATGCATTCATGTAGTTGGGGTACGTCTCCATGCAATGTGAGTCACCAAGCTGAAAGCAGCCAGTCAGGGGCTCAGCAAACTGCTTGGGGCTCCAAAAATGTCAAGTGCTTAGCAGGTCACCCTGGTTTGCACCTCATGGTAAGTCAAACAGGTAAGGCGTTGCTTTTCCCCAGTCCTTTTAGCTCAGCATGGTGTGACAGCTAAACCAAGGTTTGGCTTTGCATACTGTCCAAACAGCTCATGGTTAGCAAGAAGGTAGCTTAAGCATAAGTCTGATTTCAGATGACACACTCTGCCAAACCTTGGCGTAGCTGCCTTGCTGACCAGGAAGAAGCAAAGTTTCTCAGTGCTCCACTCATTCACTGGGGAAATTACCGGGGCACCGCTTTTCTGTAGTGAAAACAGGCTGCTGTTCCTGTAGGTTGGAGGGATATGAGACAGACAGACATAGGACAGAATGGAAAGTGCAAAAAAAAAATCTAAAAAATTAACCAGATAAATATGGCCTTGATGTGTCCGAAACATTTTCTTCCCTCCAGCCTTTGGTGAATGAAACAATCGATCACTTTTTAAACAGGGGTGTATTGTTTTTGCTTGTTACTATGTTATTTATTTTTGTGTGTTTTTTATATAGTAAATGGCCCTGCGATCCTCACATGAACGGCAGTATAGTAGTAGTATCAATATCAATATCATTATCAACATCAATAGGGTTTACCGCTCAATCCTATGGATGTTTACTCAGATGCAAGTTCCACTGGGTTCAGTGGGACTTACTCTCATATATAAGTGCACATAGGATTACTGCCTTAAGCTTAAAGTTGAACAATTTTAAGTGGAACTGTGAGCTGGTCGGTTTAGTCAGCGAGCCTATTCCTGACTGTAATCCTTCATCAGTTTTTCGAGGTGGAAAATTGCAGGGTTTAGTCATACATACAGCATGCATCCATTACACATTATCTTGTATGCATGATGGTGTAAGCTCACATGCAGCCATGCTTCTCCATCCAATATATAGCAGTTCCTGTTTTTCAGTCTGTATAAGAGATCACCCATTTATCTATTTGTGCATGAATCTTCATATGCTAAATTTATCTTCTCAAGATCAGACAGGCAGCAAAAAGCAAGCAGCACAGAGAGTACTACTCCAGAAGGAAAAGATGATTGTTATTCCTTTAGAGTAAAACCACACAAAAAGGAAATATTAGGCTGTGCAGCAGGAAATGCTTTGTGAAGGTTTAGTGTTGCTTTTTTCAAAAGCGCTCAGCGTTAGCCTAATTCTGTTCTTGTTGAATGTGACATCTCCCCAACGCCACTCGTGATACATTAAACTGAAGAATAGATGTTTAAGAATGAAAGCCTGGTTATTTGTCACATTTGAACCAGATGGGAATAAATCATTAGAGAACAGTGTAAGTTTTTTTGAGAGAATATTTATGTAAAAGATCGGAAAACCTTCTAATGCATGAAAATTACACCAACGTCAACACATATTTACCTGAACTCATGAAAACAGGCCTTTACAAACCACTCTTTCTTGTAAGCTGATAGATTTAGTTGCAACTTTTAATTGCATTTATTTCCTTTATTACATCTATATATACCACCTTTATCTTCCAAGGATCTCAGGGTGATGTACATAGTTCTCATTCTCCCCATTTCATCCTCACAACAATCCTGAGAGATACGTTAGGCTAAGAGATGGTAGCTGTCCCAAGATCACCCAGTGAGCTTCATGGCTGAGTGCGGTGGGGATGGGTTTCGAACCCTGGTCTCCCAGGTCATAGTCCAGCACTCTAACCATTGCGCCACACATGCATTGAGAGGAGAGGGAGGGGAAGTTCCACAGGACAGCCACAAGTCTTTGCACTAATGGAACTACTTTCTTTGAATGCTGCCCTAAGCATCTTAGAATCCTGTTGAGTGGGAGTGTTTAACTTTGGATTGACTGTGCACATTAACCTGCAGCCTCTGAAATTCAGAGCACATTTTCAGGATGGGTAAGGGCCATAGTTCAGTGATAGAGCATCTTTTTGGCATACAGACGATCCCAGATTCAACCCCCGGCATCACCAAGTAGGCTGGTGGAGAACCCTGTCTGAAATTGTGGAGAGCTGCTGCCCGGCAGTGTGGGCAGTAATGAGCTAGATGGGTCATTGGTTTGAGTCCATATAAGACAGCTTATTGTCTTCCTATTTACATAACTTTGTTACCCCCGCTGCATAAAGGCAGTCTCTTTCTCTCTGTGCCTCTGTTTCATTTATAAAGCAAAACCATGTTAGCAAATGATTTGCAGGTCAGTCATTTTCTCCGTTGACCTCCTGTTGTCTCAGAGCAGCGGCAGAGTGTTAGAAATAATGGGATCTTGAGAGTGGTGTGACCAGCCAGAGGAGGAGGAGATTAGGTGAGAAAACAGAAGCTGCTGTTAATTTGGATAAATTGTGTTTCTCATTGAAAACAAAGAAACTTCAAGGGGCAGAATCCCCTGTGCCACTCTTGGCCCCTGTCTTAGACACATTCGGCCTTCACCACCTTGTCTTAAACCCAAATAGGCAGGAGGTTTTTGTGCTGCTACAAATTGGATTTTCTGCCTCTGGACACTGACTCCTGCAAGAAACAGGTGTGCTGATGCAACAAAGAGGGAAGGGGTAACACGACAGGACATTATCAACACCTGAGTTGTTGTCATAGTAATAGCTGAAACGCCAAGGAAATTCTCAGCATGTCAGACGACGTTTCATGCTTCTCGTAGACATTTTGCCTAGGATGTTATTTTATATTCCTGGATTGTGGCTTCGCATGGTAGCCCCACCCATGTTGGTCTGCCCTGTTTTGGAAGCCGGGGGAATTCAGCTTTGTGAGATACTGGACTGGAAATTGGCTTAGTATCAACGTTTGAAATGAACAGCTTTCATTTATTTAAGCTGCAGCACAGGTGTGGATATTTGAGGGTATTTGTAGCCAGCTGATGACACAGACAGTGAGAGCTTGCATTGTTCCTAGTGGGCCCGGAAGGCAAACCGACTTGTCTTCAGCAAAGGCAGAGCATTGCTGCCTGGTCCCTGGATCAACAGCATAGTCAAGAGGCACTCCAAGGCACCGTGAGTGGGCTGCATATATTCTGTGCAGTATGTAGGAGCCTGGTACATACTTTGGCGCAATTGCCCAGAAGGTTGACCACCAATGAGTCATGCTATTTATAGTAGCATAGATAGCTCTGGTGAGATTTAGACAACTACGGTACTTTTCTGGAGGGGGCGGGGTGGAGATCCCATTGCAGTCAAGATGTTGCAGAACTACAGCTTGCATCATCCCTGACCATTGGCTATGCTGGCTGGAGCAGAGGGAAGTTTTAGTCCAACAACACCTGGACAAAGGTCCCCCAACACTGATTTATCACATCATAACTGTTGTACTATCTCATTTGGTGAATCTGGCCATTTGGCCAACCAATTGCCCATGGGGTCCAACAAAATGGAAAGCCAAGTACTATCACCACCTTCCTTCTCCGGACTTCTGTGGTTTTGTGGGAACATGACACTCAGTTCTAGCCATACACTTAGAACTGCCAAGTGAGGCCAATGAAACAGTGAGGGATTATCTGAATATACCCAGTCTGCTCGCTTCACTGGTATAGTCGTAGCAGAACACTGGGAGCATCTCTTGAACACACTTCCTTAAAATGAGTGAGAGTTGTGCCAAGGAAGGTTCTCCCGCACAGCTCCCTATTTGTGCCATAAAGCTTAGGCACCAGAAATCCCCAGTGGGTTGTGCTTATTTAGTGGTGTGAAAACAAAGTCAAGTTCAAGGGTGCTTTTTCATGATTGTCACAGGCATCAACTAAGTCAGTTCCTTACATGGAAGTGCTGTGAAAGCTAGAAAATGTCGGCTGTGTAAAGGCATCCAAGAGCTTACTTGAGAGAGAACGCGTTGCATTGATGTTTTTGCATGTGCTATAATATGGGAAATATGGACAAATGTCGCTAGCTTTGGCAAGAGTGCAAGTGGCCTTTGCTGTTTGTGTCCTGCGCTGTTAATACCTGCATACAAGCTGTTGCTGCGATTCAGTTCTTGCCCATATTCCTTCTAACCGCTGCTCTAGATATCTTGGTCTTGGGCAGAATTCTGTGCCACACCCTACATTTGTAGTGGAATCAGTGCTTCAAATATGCAGAGGGCCACAGGGCAGCCTAATGCTCAGTGAGCATATTATGGTTTTAAGGCCCTGGTAGTAACTTGTACTTGCTCCAAGCCTTCAGCCCCTGCTTGGCTATATTCTTAAGGAACCGTACCTGTTCCTTTCAAGCTTGCTTTTTATCTTGTTTATATATTTATAGTTTATTTTATTTATTAAATTTCTATACCAACTTTTGAGGATCACAGGGTGGTTTACAGTATTTAAAAAAATGCACAACATAGTAACAAGCAAAAACAATTACCCCCCACCCCAATTTAAAAGGCCATATAGATTGTTTAATTAGCCAAAGGCCTGGTTGTAGAGGAAAGTTTTTGCCTGATGCCTAAAGATATGTGACGAAGGTGCCAGGTGAGCCTCCCTGGGAGTACACGGGGAATTTTAGGGTCAGGTTCAGCTTGAGCCGTGCCACAATCTATATATAGGACATCTTCACTCCCAATCGTGTTCTAAAGCATTAACCCAAAATATCAGAAGCTTCCTATATGGATGGGCGATGAAAGCCTCAGTCAGGCAAAGGACAGGATGAGGAAGATAACTGGATAGAACCCAAGCTCATTTCCTTACAAAGCAGATTAAGCGTTTCCTCCTTTCTGTTCAAAGGCTTCATTCCGTTAGCGTTTTCCCAACCATCACAAGACACGTTAATTGCTTTAAAATCACAGTTGTAATTATTTATGACAAGGGAGTCTTGCTTTCTTAAGACTTGTTCACCTAGCCCAGTTTCCTCTGGAGCAGGGACTAAGCAATGCCCATAGGTCATATCCCTCCCACTAAAGATCTCCCCCTGGAGCAGTCAGTCCATGAATGAGTCACATGCCCAGGCTGGGGGGGAAACCCTTAATAGGTCAAATATAATCCCGCAGGCCCTAAAGTTGCCTGTCTCAGCTCCAGAGAGTCAGATCAGTGTGAAAATTCCTGCTGTCCTGTACTCAAGCATCACTTTTCTCTTATTCCCTGAAAACACAGAATGTGCTGATGACAGTAGAAAGTGACTTCACTATTCAGTCTAAATCATTGTTTTAAGTCTATATTTAGCTTACAAGTTCTTCTTTTTTGATCCCTTGTCATCACGAAAATATAAATAAGGACATTATGTTTTTCATTTGAATAGCATCCAGAATCTGTGACAAACAGCCCAAAGCTTTGAACTCCGTGATAACGCTGGCACTTCGTCCTTAATTTATGCTGTGGTGGGGAAACATCACATGAACAGAGAGGATGCAATTCCACATTTGCTTTTGAGTGCACAAGCTTTTAATCCAATCTTTGATATTCCCAGTGTCAGGTTTCAGGGGACTTGTTGCTTATTTGGTTTAGGACCACATGCGAAATAAATAATCATTGTGGAGTTATGATGATGATGGCAGTGGCGGCGGCAGCAGCAAAGATAAAAATGTCCTCTTTGTAGTTCAGTGATGTCTGCAACTCAAATTTAGCTGTCACTGTGTAATGGGGAAGCACAAGATGCACCCTTAGGCCGCATAGAATAAGGCTACTGTTTTGTACATGGGGGGGGGGGAATCTGCAAGCCTTGCACAGGGATGTTATAGAGCATCCTTTCTTGGTTTATGGCAGAGTTGGGAACCTCAGAAGGCCAAATATATCCCTCCAAGCCTGTCTTCTTGGCCCTCGAGACTCTCATTATACCACACTCCCTTGTATTTTTGCCTGGCTGGAATATATCATTGAACTCCAGGAATCTGGCTGGAGAATAAAGGCAGAGGTGTATGCAAACCAGCCCTACTTCACAACGCTAACATTTACATGTATTGCTCCGCCCACCTTTGCCTTTGGCTCCACCCACCACCACGGATCCTTCAGATTTCCCAGACGGGAATGCAGCCCTCTGAAAAACGGTTCCGTGCCCCTGGTCTCTGGTGAGATGCTTTCAACTGTTAGGATTCAAGCTCAAAGGAATGGGTTGGCAAACAGAGATTCCAGGCAGGCCTAGATGCATAGTTCATAAAAAAAAGACAAAGGTCTTTTTGGTGACCTATGCACCGAAGGATGAGAAATCCAAGCTATAGTCCCTGATTGTATTTATAACCTGCTTGGGGGCTTTCACTGTATTAGAGTAGAATTATTACTCTGCTCTAGGCAGCACATGGCTTCATAAGCGTTTCGTAATGCTTAGATAGGAAAAATGTTTTCCATCCAAGAGGCCTGTTGCATGCAGAATTTTGTGTGCAGCCGACAGCGAAATGAACTTTATGCATGTGCATTGTGACACAGCATTAAAAGACTTGGGCTTTATCCAACCCAGCACGACTGGAGTTCCACTCACACAGCTCTAGCTTTCCTCTCCTCTCCTTCCCCCTTCAGCTCCCTGCATGGCCTCAGAATCTCCTGTAGAGGCTCCTCCAATGCTCTAGAGCAGATTTTGAAGAGAAGTGGAGAGAGCTACATGGGGGAAGAGAGGAAGGGGAAGTGACTGGAATTCTGCTCACCTTAATACAACCCTGCATCTCTGAAAAATTCTGGGGGGGATTGTACCCCCTATAACAACCACTTTTGCTGAATCACTGGGACCAATTTTGTTGACATCCATAAGCTTCCAGCCACTTTTCCAGTTAATGGCATTTTAGTAGAAGTGGCATGATATTCTTCATAGTCCGCACATCCCAGTCCAAAAACACATTTAAGATTAGGTTATCAACTGCTGCACCAGTATCAGATCATAAAGCATGAGGCCATTGTTGGATTGACATTACAAGGTCATACTTATTTCTGGATGCAAGCATATTGCTAATGCCAAAAGGTACAACCCAAATCCTGTGAGATTAATGTATCTAAATCTGCTGGGTAGCGTGGCCATGCTCCCATGAGTAGCATGGAGTAGGTAAGCCTTTCCCCAAGTCCCAAAGTGAATTCAGCTATTTCATTTCAGGTTCCTCGCCTCTTCTATAGGCTGGGGGAAGGATTCTATTTTAGACAGCCCTATGGCTTGCCATTGAATCTCCACTGGCATGGCCGTGAAAGGAAAGCCCTTAATTCACCCATTATTGAATGTAAATTAAATTAACCGTAAAATCAGTCTAGATAGTTGTAAGATATAAGGCCTAGTATCAACAGAAGCTTAGGACCTAAGATCAAATTTAGGGTTGCAGCATTCTTCCAGAATTGTGATTAGGGTAGCTCCTGACAAATGGGACAAAAATGCTGCTCTTATCTATGGTTCCAAAGAAGAAACTGATTGGGCATAATTTAAGAGAGGCATTTATGTAACATACTGATCTCAACAGGTTGCCCCATTCCTTTGAAAATCCCTGTAATTCTGCTTTATTAAAAGTTCAGTGCATTCAAGGGGAATAGACGTCCTTTTCAGCCATACTCTGCTCTTGGGTAAATGCCTATCACCAGCTATTAAATATATGGACTTAACAGTATGTCAGAAGTATGACAAATTTGTGAAGACCTCTCTCAGCACTGTTGTCCTTTTTTTTTTAACATCACTGCATTATAAATAATTGTTTTGGTACAATGAAGATTGTTGCATGCCACGCACTCTTTCAGTTGGTTAGCCACCAACAGCATATCTGAATATTGCCCCATATTCTGAGTAAATGTGCATATAATTGGGCTGGAAGTAACAACTGGGGAAGCTTAATCAACATACTTCAGCCTTACTTTCTATGGGAAAACGTACACTAGCAATTGAGTTATTTTTTCTGATATGAAAAAAATGGGCCTTCCTTTTGGGTGTACCTTTACTGTCAACTTGGGGTGACATATCAGAGCTGTTCTCAGCAAAGCTGGTTTAAGAAATATTGTATTCACCTAGAATACTTTTACACCAACTCTGAAAAGCAGAAAAGCCTCCAGGTCCACCTTCAGGCCGTTGGAGATAGTTTGACAAGCTCTGAGAATGCAGCAAAACGTCCTGCCAACAAGTTTATTGTTAAGTCACTGAACCCAGGGTGATTTTATATAGAACACATGGCACCTCCAGTTGCTTGTGTCAGGTCACAGAATACAGTCTTTTTGAGATGCCGTGTCTCTGATCAGGCCATTTGTAATTGTGCTTCTTTTTCAGTCAGGTCAGAAACGGCACATCAGTAGTGGGTGAAGTGCAATATTTAATCAGTTTGGATGCATGTTCCAACTGCTTCAAAGCACCCTGGGAACAGGGCATCAGTTTGTCATGGAGTTGTGAGAATATTTGCACGTCCCTTGCTCAAATATATATTGGCATCGCTTTACCAATTGACTGTCACTTTGGGGTCTCATTGCACCGGTTAGCCCCTCCAAGAGTATGAGATACCAAAGAAGCAGCAGCAGCTACGCTTCTCAGTCAACTTTTCAGATCAATTTGGAACTGTCAGATTTATTTATTTTAATATTTACGAACTACCTCCTTGCCAAAATGTATGAAATTGAATAAATGGAGAATCATAAACAGCAAACAAGGAAAGCAGAGTTAATTTCCTCCATGTGTCTCTACAGTCTGACAGATCAGGTAAGTTTTCTCTAGTTTTTGAAAAGTGGGTGTTGCACATCCACGATGCCACCACCAAGAAGGCCCTTTAACAAGGTGCCCTGACTGGACTCCCTCAACGTTTGATGGAGTTATGAAGAATCAGTGGTGGGTGTGAAATTAACAAATCATGCATTCAGTCTAGCCATGCTCCAGTATTCAGAAATAATAGGCAGCCTTTTAGTACGAGGGATGTCTCTTGGTGGCCTCACATCTAATGTTAAGATGGCAGAAACAGCGATTAAAAACCAGCCACTGGACATAGATGAGGAACTGGAAAATAAAGCAGCATTTCTTTTAACTTTCTCTCTTCCCTTCCCTTTGGTCAGCGCAAGAAATCAGCATAGCGCTTTGGGGAAGAATGACATTTTGGAACACTTCTCTTTTTCCCTACAGCTAAGTCAAAGGCCTACAGTAGAAGAGCTGCGCGAAAGGAAAATTCTCATCCGCTTTAGTGATTATGTGGAAGTGGCAGATGCTCAGGACTACGACAGGCGGGCAGACAAGCCATGGACACGGCTCACAGCTGCTGACAAGGTACATAGCTTAGGGCAGTGTTTCTCAACCAGTGTGCCTCCAGATGTTTTGGGAATACAACTCCCATCATCCCTAGCTAGCAAGACCAGTGGTCAGGAATGATGGGAGTTGTAGTCCCAAAACATCTGGAGGCACACTGGTTGAGAAACACTGGCTTAGGGGAAGCCTTGGGCTTGAGCATTGGTCTAATGCAGGGGTAGCCAACGTAGGACTGTAACTTTCATTAGCCCCAGCCACCACGGTCCATAGTCACTGATGAAGGGAGCTGCAGCCCAGCACCCTCTGCAGTGCTCCACAAGGTCCTTGCATAAGTCTATTCCAGGCACGTCCAACAGGTAGATCATGATCTACCTGTAAATCACTGGTCGTCTGTGGTAGATCACTGATAGACCACTGGCTCGCCCCAAAGAAGCTCAACAACTTTGACTTCCCTAAAAAAAGCTCAACATTTTTGCCCTGCACCCCAAAGAAATTGGGCTTTCCTTCCCCCTAAAAAAGCCCTACAACTTTGACCTGAACCCCTAAAAAATGGGCCTTCCTCCTTCTTAAAAAAAAGCTCAACCTGAACCCCCCAAAAGGGGGTAGATCACCGCCACTTTTTAACTCTGTGAGTAGATCACAGTCTCTTGGGAGTTGGCCACCCCTCCCATCCCATTTGTTAATTAATCTATGGTTTCTTCGATGCACAGAAATTCATATTTAAATATGCATTTTTGAACATCTTTTCTCCCAAAGAACTAATGCTTAAGTGTGTTTTTAGCTTGATGTACACATTTTTATAAGCTGTTGAGCCAAAAATTGCATCATTTGGGGAAGTACAAAAACCAAAGGATGACTGTGTTCGGATCTGCACAATAGACTAGAAGGTGCAGTTCAGGTCAGCTCATACAAGGAATTTGCAAAAGAATTGCTTCTTAAAACATGCCTGTTTAATGGAGCCACAACTGGATTTTGTGTGCTTTTTCTGCCAAGTCTCTTTAATTTTTCCATCACAAACATTAGTTTACACTTGCTTAAATTTCTATTAATTTCAGTAAAATCTGTGGGACATTTACACCTCCACCAAACCTGGCATGAGGGAACTCAAGCCTGTAATTATTTGTGAAATACCTTGTTGACAACACTTACATGCATTTTTTTGCTGAGTACTTCCACCAGAGGAATAGATTTTGCAAGCTGTTTCTGTAAAGGATACCACAGAACTGAGATAAGAAATTATTCTGTGTTTACTTACCATGACACTCAGGCTTGCCACATATTCAGCCATGGAGTGACAATACATCAATAAGGTCTGTGTTTCTTAAGGTGATAGTTTAGGGCTTAGGCAAACTGTGTTTTGTCAATCTTTATTCTCAATCCCAGTAGTCTCTTTAATGTCTGGTTTAATGTACCAAGTATCTTGAGTTACAAAAAGAGGCCTTCTTGCAACACACCACCTATCTACACCTATCTCCCAAAACTGTTTGACTGGAGACAGTAGAATAAAAGGTATTTTTCCATGGAAAATAGTACCCCTTTCAAACCACACCCAGCTCTCTTAAAAACTGCAGTCTTGGTTAGGTCTGAGTTAGATCTGGCCTCTCAGGACACAGACTAGCCTATCAAGCCCCCATTGATTCTCTGCCATCACAGAACCTATGGTGAAAAATAAGCAGCATAGGAGATAACACAGATACATTATAAATCACTCAACATTTGTGTGCTATAAGAAGAGGTCATGTGCACTCTTCCAGAGAGTTCATCTTTGCAGCCTTGATTGTCCTCCTGCAGTTAGTGGCATGTCTATTCCTGTTTGTGAGGATACTTCATCACAGCTTGGAGGAAAGTCAAACTGACAGCTTTCACTAAAAGACCGTTAATGCTCCATGGTATTTGCCCATGCTCCTGACGGACAAGATTTGACTTCGTCTTGAAAGATGTGATATACCCCTTTTGAAAATTCTTTTGACACTATAAGATTGATGTAGAAGAATCTCTAGCAGAAATTGAAATGTGGTCTGAGGTTGTTGGGTCTTCAGCAGCGTTAGCAGCAAATCGTCGAGTCATCCCAATTACATTGTCGATGTCGATTACACAAACCCCCAATAAGCCCACATTATAAAATCATTAGTACCAAACTCACCAACAAAGGACAAGGGAACTCAAGAAGTATGTCTCTGCCTCATGGCTTCTTCTATGTCTAGCAGGCAAAAGCTCATGCAACGTGGACTGTCGTTCCCCCCCCCTTTTGAAATAAAATACAGCCATCATATGTCAAATGCGCACTCAGTATTTACAAGTGCATGAGTTTTTGCCTTCTAGAGCACAAGCCATTTTGAGGATCAAAAACTGCACGAGGTTCCTGTTTTCATATTTGGAGAGAGTACCATGGTCCATGCCTTTTGGGGGGAAAGTCTTTTATCTGACCTCCAAAATCACAAAACAAATCTATCTGAATTCGGCACTTGTTTTACTCTCACTAGATTTAACCCCAAATTCTACCCTTATATCTAAAGAATTAATTTCCTCCCTGTTCACAGCAGCTAGAATAGTTCCCCTTTTCTTAAAATAGCCTGCAATTCTGTGCATGCGTACTTGGGAGAAACATCCCATTAGACCGTGGCCCTTGCTTCTAGTCTATGTGTTGGATTCAGGTGCACAACACACTGACAGGTGAGCATCCCAAGTGTCACCCAGGCTGCTATAACGAATCAGATTCCGAGTGGTGGCTCTAGCAAGCTACTGATCTGGTAAGAGACGGACCACTTTCCATTTAGTGCCCATCTATTCATAATTTAGAAAATTGGAGTGTACCTCCACACTGCTTTTCAGCTGCATATTTACATGCTTCTTTTTGTCCCCTGCAGGCGGCAATTCGTAAAGAGCTCAACGAGTTTAAAAGCACTGAAATGGAAGTTCACGAATTAAGCAGGCATTTAACAAGGTGAGATGAAGCTTTTTAAAATAATAATAATAATAATTTTTAAAAAGACTGAAAAAGCAGGTTTCCAGTACAAACTCCATCAGCATAAGGCCCATATGTAGCCCTGACCAATATTTGGTTTAAAAAATAATAATCTCCAGGAGCCCTTCATTGTCAATATGTATTTTTATTTTTATTTTTTTTGTATACTATTGATCTGTAGTATTACTAGATGTAAGGCTTGCAAAAAGCCTTGGGCTATATGCAGTGAAACTTGCAACTACATCCACAGCTTCATTTCCATAGAAGCAAAAACATGGCGAGAATGGTGTATACATATATTTACTACTACTACTATTATTATTATGCAAGGGGGGTAGCCCTGGAACTTTTTCCAGATGTATAACAAAGGTCTACCTTTCTGTTTCTGAAAATGTTGATGTACCACTCAACTTTGTATCACAGAATTTAAGAACTTACAAAGAGTCCTGCTGGGTCAGACCAAAGAATTGAATGTTGCATGGAGTGTGTTTGTGTACGGACCAGTTACACTGGGAAACCCCTTATCTATTTGAACACAGAATCCTACCCTCCTAACCCTGTGACAGGACACCAGCGGGGCTCATTTTCCATGTCTATTTGTACCTACCCTCCCAACATCTTGATTTATATGCTGTTGAGTCATCCCAATTACACAAACCCCCAATAAGCCCACATTATAAAATCATTAGGAAGGTAATGAGATCTTTGTGCCATTATGGAAATGAGTAATGGGCAGACTTAATATGTGTGTGTGTTGCTTTTCTCTTATGGCAGATGAAGGAGCTCTTATGAGACTGAAATACTGTGTAAAAGAAAAGACCCCGGAAGCTCTTATGACATATTGCAGTGTAGTTCATACAACAGTTGCACGGTAGTTTTATGTATGAATGACTCTCTGGTGGAGGAATATAATTGGGGATTCTTAGAATGTGCAAGTCAGCTAGGACAGCCACAGTGGCTTTGGGTAGAATTAACCGCTTCCCTTCCCAGGAAGACAGCCTGGCAGTCCTTCGGCTACCCAGTTCTTCCCCAACCTGGTGCCCCCCAGATGCTTTCCACTACACACTACATCTGCCCCAGCCAGCATGCTGATGGTAGTTTTACTTCAAAATGTCTGGCGGGCACCAGGTTGGGGAAGGCTGCTATGTGCCATCCTACCTATCAGGATGAATTGTTGAGAGGTCTTCATTCCCACAGCCACTCCCAACTCACTTCTCCATGATTCTCAGGGCTGTTGAGGGATTAGGTTTTTATTGGATATTTCAGACCCAAAGCTCTGTCATGATTCTGAATGTTTGGAGGGGGGGGGAATGCAACAATCAAATTGGTTGACTCGTTGTTCCAACACAATTGGATTTACTTTCTTTCCCTGCTTTGTTCCCTTTTTTAATTTTAGGTTTCATAGACCATAGAAATTGAGCACTCCACCATCTTCAAAACATATCTGGAAAGAACCATAAGTGCTGGTACCATTCACTTCTCTGTTAATGTACAATGTAAATTTCCTGGACTGCCTTTTTAAAACCAAGAGGAGGAGGAGGAGGAAGAAGAAGAAGAAGACAGGGAAACTTGTGTTTTCCTGTATTGGTAGAACTACACCATGAGACATGTTGGCACAACTTTCAGCAACCGAAGCCACCCATGGCGAGAATCGGGCCAGGAGTTGGCACTCATATTCCAAACTCTGCTGTGTGGATTCCCCATCCCTCATCCAAGATCAGCCGTTGATGCATCCCGTCTTCCTTCAAGCATCTCCCATCTGACTCCAAAGAAAGCTGAAGGCAGTTGGTGTTGGACATAGATACCTGCTGGATAAAAGCTCAGGCGAGGCCTACCATCCTTCTGGGTCAACACTTTGATCAAACACTTCTTTCTGTTTGAGAGCACCTTAGAAAGATGCGGGGGAAGGCCAAGACCCGCTCAGAGGATCTACCTATCTTTGACACTTCACAAGAATCATCCCTGGAGGATCTCTTGGCTGGCTGGCTGGCTGTCACTCATTTGTTTTGTGAGGGAAACACCCAGAAGATTCCTTGTCACCCATCTCTTTCATTCAAGTGGAACCCCCCCCCCTTTGCTGCAAAAAGTGATGTTTTGAATTTGTTGCCGATTACAGGGATTTTCAGTAACATGCTTATTACCTTTATGGACAGAACGAGTCAGGATGCCTTTTGCCCTGCTTGGTAACTTCCTGCTTTCATTTGCACCTGCATAAAGAGGCTGGATGGCAGAGCAGCTCTGCCAGTTAACCGAACTGATACAGCACGCCAACTTTACTTAGATGCTGCAGGTTCCGTAAGGTGTGCAATGCAGAGAAGAAAGGAGCTCGAGATCATTGTAGGGTCAATTTTGCTCTGTGTGCATGGATACGTTTATTTTTTAAGAGCTGGGATTTCTGTTGTATACAACACTACCTGGTGTAAATGACAAAATATGTTGTCATGAATGTCCCAGCATGATACTGAGAACCAAAGCATTTGAATTGGATTTGTGGAGGGGGTGGTTTTGTTTGGTTTTTTTTTTTTTTGTTATTAAGGCATTGGCTCTTCTCTTAATAGGATGACCCTTGCACATTGGATAGTGTTCCAGATCCCTGTCTTTGAAAGCACTTTGGCTAAGCCCACCAATTTGATGCCTCCTGGTAAGGAACCCCCCATTCTCTTTCAGCAGCTGAGCCCTGAAAGCATGCCTCTCCCAAGCATGCCTGAGCATGCCTCTCCCAAGCAAAGTTCACTCCTCACACTTTTCCACTGGTGTTAAGAAAATAACAACAATACTGTCCATTTATTTGCTTCGGAAAGTTTGTATAGGGCAGCATAACTTTTCTTTTTGAACAGAACACTTGGTAACCTGCATTTTCTTCTCACCCCGAGGAAAAGGCCTTCTCTCTTCCTCAGCCCGAGTCAAATAAAAACAGGCCTGTTAAGCTGAGGAGGCTACACTGGGGTGATAAGGCGTTCCCCACCATCACTGGGCACCACAGCTGGGTGGGCACAATGCTGTGAAAAGCTTTTACCTATTACAGATCCTCAGTCCCTTGCATTTATCAACAGTTGTGTGGTAGCATGCCAGAGGATTCACAAGGTGTGGTTATGGGTCTGCTTTCTTCGTTGAAGCACAGGAAAAAGGCTCAGCATTCTTTACTGAGTGGCTTGGAGGACGCACAAGGGGTTGATTTTCCTGCTGGTATCTCCTGTGTGCCTCCCAGTTAAAAATACAAATTATGGCTACGGTTACAAACCAGACAAGGTAGAACATTTCCTCCTAGCAATAAGATTGCCAAATTCTGTGCAAGTAAAACTTGCACAGGAAAGTATGTCAGCAACCATTGGCTGGATCTGAAATGTGTCCGTTGCTAATACAGCGACACTTGCAGCTCCCTGTCCCTGAACTCTAGAGGAATCATGAAATATTATTTCATGGGAAGGAATTTTGGTACCACTTATTCTGGTTTTACTGTGGTTTGTGATGCAATTGGTTAAAGTAGTATGCTGAATCTTTCCTCACATTTCTGCCAACATTAATCTCCAAGTAGGCTGGGCTATCAGCTTAGCACTTAACACATGCAATTGGGGCGCCTATTCATGATACAAGTCTTGTAGCTTTTCAAGACCTAGCGCTCAGCCCAATGTTATCCATGTGCAGAGGAGCATCTTCCAGAGCTAGTACTCAAGTGGCACTTCTTTGAAGATGCCCCCTTGCCCTACATTAAGATACAATTGAGCTGATCTGGGAGTGACTACATACTGTGTTGCCGTTGTGCCCATTGGTAAATTTGGAAATAGATGGTTCCACTCTGCCAACCCTTAGCGGCTTCCTTTACCTGCATGCAATGGGATATTGCATGAACATTGGGTTTGCTTGTTTTCTGCAGGCAGGCAGGTTCCTAGCAGCCTTGTGTGTGCAAAACACCTGTTCCAAAAGCTCAGTGTCCCTACCATGCAAACAAACAAAGAAGCCAATTATTGGATCAAGGCAATGCACTGTATTCACTTCCAAAAAGTAGCAGTAAACAAATGGATATTTATTTCCCCTTGTAACGTAGAAATGGATCTAGCGAAACTCTCCTATGAAAAATGGCTTGCTTTTCAAGTCTGCTTAATGCTTGTCTTGTCTGGAGCAGAGCCATTCAGCTGTTCCCCTAGCACAGTGATCCTAGGTGACGGGGCGTCTGGTGTGCACTCCACTTACAAATGCCTAATGCAAACCTTTCCCTCTGAAATCTATGGAGATGGGCTTTGCTGTCGTCCTGCTTCCATTCATTTCAGCAGGGGTTGCCTAGATGTCTCATTTATTTCCCCTAGCATGAGCAGTGAACTTTTGCATTCACTTAAATATGCCTCTATGATTCACATGCAGATGACGGTTATCTCGCACAGAGCTGCCATTTCTCTTACTGGGTGGACAAAAACCATTTCCTCCCTCCCTCAAAATCTGTCAAGGGGTAGTGATTTGAAAAAGGGCACAGATGATGTTGCTGCATATGGCAAACAGGGTTGAAAATTATTCCCTCCGCCTGCCTGTTCGTCCAGCCGAACTTTATTCTTGTGTGAACAGAAAAGCAAGGGAAGGGTACGCCTGAGCATCTCAGTGATTCTGGAACCAGTGCATTTTCCAGTTACTCTCCAAGTCAAGTGTATGTACATAGTTTTGTCTTTGTATAGGAGTGAATGTGTTGACAGTCAAACCTGTGATCTTCCAGTATTGTAATTTAACAGATTATGGCTGTATGGGGGGAAAGTAAAAACCAGAACAAAATGTAAATACCTAGAGGAAACACTAAAACTGAATCTCTACATCCTAGGGTTTTTGTACATATTGAAACTGCATGGTATTTAAATTGTCTCTGATGTATGCAGTTTCTTTAAAAAAATCATTTTAAAAGAAAAAACATGGTCTTGTTTCTTGCCTGCTATCAATTCTACAGTTATTTATGATGCACGGCTGCAATCAAATGCCAAGCTGCCGGGAAGCGACATCTCATTTATTTACTTCGAATATGCTGCCTTCCTTCCTGTTTAGGTTTCCAGGCCACTAAACAGCAACTTGAGTCTCAGTACAAACAGTAAACAACAACAAACCAGAACCCACTGAATGCTGAATGACAAAAGGATAGCGGCTAAAAGCCTAAAGGGGCCTTTCTCTGCATAATTGCTCCCTCTAGCGTGCAGGAAACCTAACAAGGAACACAGATAAACAGGAAGTATAAATCAGCATCATTTGAGTGGCTGGCAGAGCAATCCAAACTATAGGAAGCCAGTGTAATATATGCCAAGGTAAATTATGCTGGTGTAATTCACTTACACATCTTTTTTTGACAGACACCCTTTTTGCCAGTGTAACTTGCTAGGTCATGTGACTGAGCCAAAAGGAGCCTGGAATAGGGGCAAGTCTCACCTGCTGCCGCCACTCACACTGGTGTAGCTCTGACAGAGCCTTACAGTGCTATTTTCCTACAAAAAGAGCTTCTCTTAGAATGGCAATGGCACCCACCTGAGAGGTGCCGGAGTTGAGCTCTAGTGAGCTCCAGCTGGGGGAAAAGCCCCGATTATTATTATAACAAGAAAATGTATAATTCTTTCAGAAAATGAAAGGCCTTGCCTCATTTAGAAAGAAACCCCCCAAACACTATAGTTAGTGCACTGATTCTACTAGGGTTGCCATATTTCAAAAAGTGAAAATCTAGACACAAACGTTGGCAAATATGTTTAGCTTTTTTCCTTTGAGATTTTGCCAAAAAGTTTCTGAGTATATGCCAACCCTAGATTCTACATAACTAGTTGGGTCTCCACCAAAAGGCTTACTTGCTTTCATCACCTCCCACCCCCAAACACGAAACAGAGTTGATGAAAGAACATGCCACAAACTGAATAACACAACGCAGAAAAGGAAAACGCTCTCCACAGTCTCATTCTTTGTACATACAACAGGGTGATTAGATATGGACTTTCCACTGACATTTAAATGGCGGCATTTGATTGACTTCTGGACACTGCAGAAGGCTTCTCGCAGCCTTTAAAAAACATTGATCTAAAATTGCTGTTGTTCGTGTGAAAAGTTCAGCACAGCTCGTTTAACTCATCGCATCAACTTCAAGTACCAGTGTGCCACAGCGGAAAAGGTTTGGGGGTTTCTGGGGTTTTTTAAATAGTCTGGCACCTGAGCTTTAAATAGTGGTTCACAGCTGTGCGTCTCAGCATTCATGCACTAATTGACGCAGTTGATGGAAGACGGTTAACACCAACATCGGTCAAACATAAAATGGGGATTTTATCAGAAAGCACCTACTGACCACATTCTCTGCCACATTAATCGGCGGTTTAAGCACACTGATTGGGAGAGCTGAGCATTCTGCAAAACTGACAGTTTCCCAAATTAATAAAGCAGAAGGCTGAAATGTGTGTGTATGGGGGGGAAGGGTGTCAATATTCTGCTAGCATCATCTAAAATGGGCACAGTTGCCACCCTGCACACTTCAACTGGTTAACCAGTTAGGATCTGTTACATGGTCTAATGTAATAATGGGTTATATAACACTACTATCGTATGAAAGTACTAACATTCTGAGGAACATCAATATGGAGGTGAGCACAGAGGACTGGGGCATGATTAAAGTTGACAAGTGGGTGGGATGGTGGAAGAGACTTTCCAAACACAAAGGGTGCAGGAAACATGAGGCTGGTTATCTAGGGCACTCTTCCCCAAGCTGCTGCCCTGCGTAAGTTTTGGATTCAAACTCTTGTGCCAGATAGGAGCTGCAGCTCAAACACTGGCAAGGCACACAGGGAGCAAAAGACTCAGGCATAGGGGGAACACTTCTCCTTGCTACATAAGATAAGGAAACAGAGTGGTCGAAGGAAGCGAAGAGAATAAAGGAGCTGTTGAGTGAACATTCCTCTACTTAAGTCCCAACTTTCCACATCACTGGGCATGCCCAAGGCAACTAAATTTTTAAACAATTTAAAATTAAAAGCAAACAATGATGCGAGGAAGGGCAGCACAGAGGGACCTTTTGAAAGGCAAAGGAACCTGGCGTTTTATTTTAGTTAAAAAGGACTTCACATACCAAGCCTGTGAGAATCAATATTTTATTGTCAGTGCTCAACTGCCTACCAGAACTGGAGGGATCTCCCAGGTTGGCTGGTGATGGTTTCACATGCTGGGTGGATCTGAAAAGGGAGTAGAAAACCAAAGTGATCAGGGGATTTGGAGCAACACTGCCAAAATGAAAGGCTCCGTCATCTGAGGAGACTCAAGTTTAGAAACAAGGCAATGAACCAGGGTCATGATTGAGGTGAATGGAGAAAAGGCTTTGCTCCTGCTTCATAATACCAGAACCTGTAGTCCAATGAAGCTGAAGGCTGGGCGATTCAGCACAAGCAAAAAAGAGGTACTTCTTCACACAGTGCATAGCTGAATGATGGAATTTGCTGCCACAAGTTGTAATAATGATGGCCACCAGATTGGATTGACTTTAAAATCAGGCTAATTCATGGGTACCGATGGCTACGAGTCCGAATAGCTATATACTGTCTTCAGGATCAGAGCCACTACACCACTTGGTCCTGGGGAACAGGAGCAGGAAGGAGAAGGTGCAATCATATCCTGCTTTCAGGCTTCTCACAGCCATCTGGAGGCCCATCAGGGCAAAAGGAATGCTGGACTGGCTAGGTCTCTGGCCTGATCCAACAGAGATAATCTTAAGTTCACAGTATCAAGAGCTGTTCAGAGAGCCGGCCAAACTGACAGGGATGCCCCCACATCATCTAGCTCTCAAAGTGCCCCCTTCCACAGGTCTGTCAATCCCAGAACTAAAAACCAGATAAAAATGGCTCAAGAGCAGCTATTTTCCTAGAAAATGAGGTGCCGGAGCTCACCCTGAACGCCTCCCTTGTTCTCTTATAATGGCAATAGCACCCACAGAGTTCGGTGAGTTCTGGCTCAAAAAATAGCCCTGGTCAAGATAATAAGGATAATTCAGAAGCCTACACAGTAGTCATCACCAGCACCTAGTTTAAAAAGTATGTATTTGGGACTCTTTAGCTGCAGCCAGGGGGTACCACTGAACATGATTTCTACAAACAAGCAAACAAATCAGGGATCAAATTTTGAACTAAACCTATCCCAAGGACCAACAACCTTAGCTGTACCCCCTGACACCTCCCAAATGTGAACCAAGGCACATGCAAAGAGTTCTAATCCCTTCTGCCCCAATATAAAGAACAGGAGAAACCAACATAATTACTCTGTTATGTACCTTGAGTTGCCTCCTCTTATTTCCCCAGGGGGAAGCTCTGCCAAAGCTGGTTTCTGTTCATTCCAGTGCAGTGGGGAAAGAGGATCCTCAGGAGGTAGCCCTGGAGGCAAGGCCTGTGTGGCCAGTTTCCTAACCCTATGGGAGGACCTTGCAAAGATCTAAAAATCTGCAACAGGGTTTTAAGAGGCAGCTCTTGCTCAAGATTTAGAAATCTCAGTTTAACCAGATTTCTTGAAGTAAAGCCAAATTACCGTGTTTCCCACATTTTAAGACACCGTCTTATTGCTTTTTTCCCTCAAAAAACCACAGGGTGGCTTATTTTTGGTGGCATGTCTTATTTTTTTTACGTTATTACAGTTTTTACAGCACCTTAAGGTCTTCTTGGCCGGGCCAGGCTGCTGGCTCGGGGCACTGCTGGGCACTGCGCGCCATGCTGCTGGGCTGTCTGAGCGCTGCTGGGCGCTTTGAGCAGCTGGGCGCTCCGCGCGCTCCAGCAGCCGTTTCCAGGCGGCGGGACGGCGACGGCGAGGCCGCTGGCTCTGGCGCTGAGCTCCGGGGCTGCTCGGCGCTCCGCGCGCTCCAGCAGCCGTTTCCGGGCGGCGGAGCGGCGGCGGCCGGGTGGAGGCGAGGCCGCTGGCTCTGGCCCTCAGCTCCGGGGCTGCTGGGCGTTCCGCGCGCTCCAGCAGCCATTTCCGGGTGGCGGGGCGGCGGCGGCTGGATGGAGCTGAGGCCGCTTGCTCTGGCCCTCAGCTCCGGGGCTGCTGGGCGTTCCGCGCGCTCCAGCAGCCATTTCCGGGTGGCGGGGCGGCGGCGGCTGGATGGAGCTGAGGCCGCTTGCTCTGGCGCTCGGCTCCGGGGCTGCTGGGCGCTCCGTGCGCTCCAGCAGCCGTTTCCGGGCGGCGGGGCGGCGGCGGCTGGATGGAGCTGAGGCCGCTTGCTCTGGCGCTCGGCTCCGGGGCTGCTGGGCGCTCCGCGCGCTCCAGCAGCTGTTTCCGGGCGGCGGGACGGCGGCGGCCGGATGGAGGCGAGGCCGCTGGCTCTGGCGCTCGGCTCCGGGGCTGCTGGGCGCTCCGCGCGCTCCAGCAGTCGTTTCCAGGCGGCGGGACGGCGACGGCGAGGCCGCTGGCTCTGGCGCTGAGCTCCGGGGCTGCTCGGCGCTCCGCGCGCTCCAGCAGCCGTTTCCGGGCGGCGGGGCGGCGGAGCGGCGGCGGCCGGGTGGAGGCGAGGCCGCTGGCTCTGGCCCTCAGCTCCGGGGCTGCTGGGCGTTCCGCGCGCTCCAGCAGCCATTTCCGGGTGGCGGGGCGGCGGCGGCTGGATGGAGCTGAGGCCGCTTGCTCTGGCGCTCGGCTCCGGGGCTGCTGGGCGCTCCGTGCGCTCCAGCAGCCGTTTCCGGGCGGCGGGGCGGCGGCGGCTGGATGGAGCTGAGGCCGCTTGCTCTGGCGCTTGGCTCCGGGGCTGCTGGGCGCTCCGCGCGCTCCAGCAGCTGTTTCCGGGCGGCGGGACGGCGGCGGCCGGATGGAGGCGAGGCCGCTGGCTCTGGCGCTCGGCTCCGGGGCTGCTGGGCGCTCCGCGCGCTCCAGCAGCCGTTTCCGGGCGGCGGGACGGCGGCGGCTGGATGGAGCTGAGGCCGCTTGCTCTGGCGCTCGGCTCCGGGGCTGCTGGGCGCTCCGCGCGCTCCAGCAGCTGTTTCCGGGTGGCGGGACGGCGGCGGCCGGATGGAGGCGAGGCCGCTGGCTCTGGCGCTCGGCTCCGGGGCTGCTGGGCGCTCCGCGCGCTCCAGCAGCCGGTTCCGGGCGGCGGAACAGCAGGCCTCCTCGGCCAGGCAGAGGCAGGGCCGCTGGCTCCGGTGCTCCTGGGTGCTCCAAGCTGCTGGGCTAGAAACTAGAAACTGGGCTTGAAGCAACAGAGGCCCGGCCGCTGGCTCAGCTCTCCGCCCGCGCTGCTGCAGGCATGGAGATACACTATGTCTTATTTTCGGGGTATGGCTTATCTTTCGCAAATGCTTAAAATTGCTGCCCTGGCTTACTTTATGACTACGTATTAAAAAGGGGGAAACACGGTAGTGCCATGAGGAATGAGTGAGAGAAAATCAGGCAGAAATCTATTCTAGAGAATAAAAAGTCAATCAAGTCCCTCATTATGGCTCCTGTTTTGCACTCCCCATAAGCAAGGTTACTTGGAAACAAACCCAACTCAACTGATATAAATGGGACTCCACTTGCAGGCAAGGGGTCACAGGTTTCAGATGCTGATAATAAATTATTATTATTATTATTATTATTATTATTATTATTTATTATTTGTACCCCGCCCATCCAGCTGGGTTTCCCCAGCCACTCTGGGCAGCTTCCAACAAAGGTTAAAATACATTAAAACGTCACACATTAAAAACTTCCCTAAACAGATGACTTAAAACCACCCCTTCTAGATACCTTTACAGTAATACCTCGGGTTACGAACGCGATTGTTCCGGATCGCAGTTCGTAACCCGAATAGTTCGTAACCCGAACGCGATGGGCGCCACCATTTTGCGCATGCGCAAAGCGCGATTTTCGCGCTTTGCACATGCGCACATTGCGTGATCGCGCGCGTGCCGCTTCTGCACACACACACGCGGCGAAAACACTTCGGGGTTTGCGCAGTTCGTAACCCGAACTGTTCGCAAACCGAGGTGGTCGTAACCCAAGGTACGACTGTATACACTTCCAAGTCCATCAGAAAACGGTGGTAGCAATTTTATTGCTACCCCATCTCCTTTGTTGAAATAATTTTAAGTACCGTAGGTTTTGTTGAGGAAGGACAAAGGGAAGGCAAATAAAATAAAAGTGTACCGGTTGGCAGCATGGTCTCAGACTGAGTGGGCAGGGGTGCCACAATGTTTGTGCCACAGCTCAATCGCTTTGCTCACTATTGCATCCGTGTTATCTTGAGGTATCTACAAAAGATAAAAAGAGATACTCAGTTTGAGGTATTTCAGTACTTCCAATACCTCAGCCAGCAAACCTAAAGGCAGCTAAAGACCATTCACCATAGGATTGCTCTTCCAAACTCCTGCCATATCCATTCACGCCAATAGCCAGGGCACTCTCTTTTGCCTATTCAGTTTCAAGTAACGAGTAGCTCCCTGCATGCAGTTTGGTGTGGGGAGGAGTTGTCCCCTAACAGTGAAGTGAAAGGAGGACTTTCCTCGCAAAAAAAAAGTCCAAGCGTGCATCAGAGCACACCTGGAAATCCAGACCGGGTCATCCATATCAAACCATTCCACTCTTTATTTTCCTTTACATTCCTGCATCGATTATATTCTTTCCCCCAACGCAGATGAAAATGGGAGTGTGCATTGAATGGCCATTCACGCAAATACAAAAAGATAAAGTGGCTTGATACAGTGTTGTCGTCTGCAAACTTGTTTGACCACGTGGTGGATTTGGGGGGAGTCGCAAGGCCAAGTGAATCCTGCAACCTGCTTAAATGTAGCCAACGAGTTCTATTTATTTAAAGCCCATTTATAGCCCATCTTTTCTCGACAAGCCTAAAGTGGCTAACAACAGAAGTTAAAATAATAACTTAAATGATTCTTTAAAAAAAGATTAACAACAAATAAATAAAAGAAATCAGCTGTAAGGCATTGAAACAGCAGAGAGAGAAAGGAGGGGGACCCACAAAACTGCTGCTAAACATAACTTAGCCAAAGCTACCCAGAAAGGCAGTGACTATTTATGGCTCAAAAGTGCTCCTATAAAAAGGAATGTTTTGGCCCATCTTATGGAAATCCATGAGAGAGGGGAGTGTAGCAGGAAGCCCTGTTCAGGTAAGAATGAGTTCCGTAGCCCGGCTCAGCCACTGAGACGATCCTATCTTTTCCACTCAGACAACAAGACAAACCATGGTCTGTTTTTATATCTGAAAAACATGGATACTGTTTTTTACAAAACATGGATACTGAAGTTGTGCTAAATTTGGTTTGCTGTTATGTCTGAACTGAGAAACCATTGTTAAAGTCTCTTACATTTGGAAGCTCAAACCAAACTGTGATTAGCACATATCATGGTTGCCATGGCTGAACTTTACCTTTTTAAATTATGCAAACTTTTAATTGCAGCTCTTGAACACTGGGAAAAATCTGTTGGATTTCTCTCGCAACCACCTCTTTCCCCAAAAAATCTGATACACAAAACAAATCCCTTATGTGGGGTTCCCCCCCCCCAGGGGGCGCAGTATATTAGTATGCGGAAGCGTACTTACATTTTCCAAAAACTGTTGAATCTTTCCTGTGCTATTCAAGGCCATCAACTTCATTTTAAAGGTTAATAAAATCTCAACAGCAACGAAGACAAGAATTTTGCAGGAGCCGCTAATAACTTTGTCCCAAACCCTAGAAAAGACAGAGTCATTAAAAACTGAACGCCTACAATTTTATAGCTATAATTTATATTCAGTACCAAAGTGTTTTCTTTCTTTCTTTCCTGACCAAAATAATATCTCAGTCATGGCAGGACCGAGACATTTTGCAGCAAATGGCAACTCACACCTCCACCCTCTGGTGCAAGATGTAGGGAACACAAGATGTCAAAGTTTGCATCACTCCCTATATAATCTTAACTGGCAGATTTTAGAATGTCAAAAAGTTCTGACTTGTCAAAACATATTTATGCAACATTCCTGAGTTTGGAGGTGAGGTTATAGGCATCTTGCAGCTAACATACTCCCAATATAAAAGTACTCTGCAGCATCGGTCAGGGAAGAGAGAACACTACTCAGAGTTTGTGGTATTGTGGGTTGTAGGCTAAAGCTGGACAACAGATTCTTTTCAAGGATGCTATAGTGATCTGATTCATCCAAGTTGGGCGGAGGGGAAAGATGCTTACCTTTGTAAGCTGGATTCAGGTAGACAACCCGCAAAACACTTTCGAAACCAAAGATTGTAAGGAAGATGGCTCATTGCTGAACACAACTTCAGATGCGTTAAGAGTCCGCTGTCTTCAAGGCTCAGGTACTGTTCCAAAAGTTTTGGCTGCAGGATAAATGTCAAGAGAAGTGATAAAGTATATCAATGGCCATAAATCTCGCTGTCACAGGTATTTATAACAAGAAACCACAAGCAGCAAGAAATAAAGATTCAGCATGACACACTGTGAAAAATGTCATGTCAGATAATGCTCTTCAAAGGTCAGATCCAAAATGTAAGGCTCGCTAAACATTTCCATATTCATTGGCTGTGAGACTTCAAAAAGAGTCACTGAATAATTTGAGACTTTGTAACGATACAGCAATTCTTAATTTAGTAAAAGAGGAGACAGGTGGGGAAGGAAATAGCACATACTGTACTAGGAAACTGTCACCAGCAGGGAGCAACTTTCTGTTTCTACCTGCACTTCAACCCTGTTGGGTAGCTTTTCGGCATCTTGCATGCTAGAGATTAGCCCAAATTTCCAAAACTATAGATTTCAGACATGTCAAATATTTGTGTGACATTATAAGCACACCCCTTCCACAAGTAAGAGGAAGTCCAGATTAAATGTAAGAAAAAAAGTATGGGCTGTCATTTTGACCACAGCAATGATTCCACAGTAACTTGCCATCCAAAAATTACTCTGTTATTTTGAATGACACTGACACACACATAGTTTTCTTCACTTCAGTAAAACAGTTCTCTCTGGACGCCTTCTGGACAAGGTTAGCAGAAGGTCAGGCATCCCCAACCTTCGGCCCTCCAGAAGTTCTGGACTACAATTCCCATCATCCCTGAGCACTGGTTCTGTTAGCTAGGGATCACGGGAGTTGTAGGCCAGAACATCTGGAGGGCTGCAGGTTGGGGATGCCTGATTTTATTAATAATTTAAAGAAATTCAGATAGGACTTGCACTAATGAGAAAAACTGGGTCTCTATGAACGTCATCTTTTATGTAAATCTGCCTCATATATCTCTCTCTCTGAAAAAATCACTTATTCTTCATTAGTCGAAAGAAATTGGCACATGCCCCTATTTCCAAGTGTCTTCAAAAGTGATGAGAGAGGACATCTCAGGAGGCCCAGAGGGTGACAACACAAGAATGGGCCTTTTCTGTGGTGGCTCCCCCACCTGTGGAATGCTCTCCCCGGGGAGGTTCGCCTGGCGCCTTCATTACATATCTTTAAGTGCCAGGCAAAAAACATTCCTCTTCTCCCAGGCCTTTGGCTATTTGAACAATCTATGGCCTTTTAAACTGTGGGCAGTATTGTTCTTGTTCTTGTGCTATGTGTATTTTTGTGTTTTTATATTGTACACAGCACTCTGATCTTTGGATGAAGGGCAGTATAGAAAGTTTTTTTTAAATAATAATAATAATAATATTAATAATATTAATAATAATCACCTAAGGGAAGGTCAAGCCCAAGTGTTTTCCTATCAAATTTTATTTACAGACGTTGCAAAAATTATTTTTACAAACTTCTCTTTCTATTAAAGCATGGAGCCTGGCATCCAGTTTGCATGGGAGAAGAAAGGAATGAAGGCGGTTCTGCAATGTGCAAGAACAAAGCTGAACCCCTTATCTGCCAAAGGCAACAACCTAAGACTCTTAGGCAGGGTGGATCTGATTTAAATCAAATCGATTTAAATCACTAGTCAGCAAGACTTGATTTAAATCTTCTTCTTTTTTACAGAAAGACTCATTTTTGCTGGTATAATCTTAATATTTACAACCAGATGAAGGTTTCATTTTTGGAATAATAAATTTTCAGAGCAGTTTTTACAGTTATATCAAAAATTATTGATTTGGTTATACTAGTAGAAATACATAGACAGGTACAGTGGTACCTTGGTTTACAACCATAATCGGTTCTGGAGATCCGGTTGTAAACCAAAACAGGTTGTAACCCAAAATTGGTTGTAATCCCCCTAAAAAGAGGGTTGTAATCCAAAAAAAAAAGGGACACGCACTTCCAGGTTTGACGTGGTTGTAATCCAAAACAGCTGTACTGTAATCCAAAGCGGTTGCAAACCAAGGTACCACTGTAATTATGAAATTATTGTGAGGTTTAATAAGTTAACTTTATATTTGGACAACTTTTCTGCTGTACTTTATTGGAAGAAGAAAATAATCATTTCCTTAATAACAATGTAAACAATTTATTTAACTAAAACATTAGGATTATAGCATATGTATCCATGTTTGTTAACTGATGTGGTTAAACGGGTTTTGTTTTGTTTTTTAAAAAACTTAGACTGAGTTTTAGCACACATGAGAACTTAAAACAAATCCTTATTTCCTGATGAATAGCCTGTGGACTATAATGTAAGTTAAATAGAAAACTATCTTTAGAAATATTTTTCCTCTAAAGCATTTTTATTCTAAAAATCCAATTAATTTTTTTTTAATCTGATTTACATTTTTAAAAATCTGATTTATTTTTATTGAAAACTGAATCTCTATATCCTAAAAATCGTTGATTTTTATCCACCTTCCTCTTAGGGGAATGAAGCAATGCAACTTCCTGCATTCAGTCAGTAAAGGATAGGCCACACCTAACCAAGGGGAGCAGAGATTACAGCAGGGGTCAGCAAACTTTTTCAGCAGGGGGCCGGTCCACTGTCCCTCAAACCTTGTGGGGGCGGCGGACTATATTGGGGGTGGTGGTGAAAGAATTCCTATGCCCCACAAATAACCCAGAGACGCATGTTAAATAAAAGGACACATTCTACTCATGTAAAAACACGCTAATTCCCGGACCGTCCATGGGCCGGATTTAGAAGGCGATTGGGCCAGATCCTGCCCCCAGGCCTTAGTTTGCCTACCCATGGACTAGAGTATGCTATAGGAAAGAATATGCCTTCTCTCCCTGTCACAGCACAATCTTCATCTTTCTTCATGCCCAGTTTTTCCACCCCTTTCCACATATTCAGTAGTCTCTGGTTTTGCTGCATTTTCCATTGCAGGCGCCCCCCTGGAGGACAGGGAGATGCACTGTGTCACAAAGCCATCACTAGCAAAAGACAAGATGTTGGCGACCGGTTATTAACTACAGTCGTACCTTGTGTTGCGTAACCTCCAGTTTACGAAATCTTCGGGTTACAGCCGCAGCAAACCCGGAAGTGGGTTTGCCGCTCGTGCGTTCGCAGAAGCGGTCCTCCGGTTACGGAATTTTCAGGATACGGCTGGACCTCCGGAATGGATCCCGTTCGTAACCGGAGGTACCACTATACACACAACTAAATATATGCCAAAACCTTGATTGCATTCCTTGTCATCAGCATTCCAATCCCCGTGATATTTATTAGAAGTCTGTTGGCCACGCTGGCTGGGAGATGGGAGCCTAGCCACATCTCTAGGGCTACAGATTAGTCAACCCTGAGCTACCCATTAGTCACTGCACTACTGTTCTAGAAACTTGCACTGCATTTCCCTCATCCCCTCCAAAAAAGAACCCAGAGCATAATTCAGTTTCCAAGTCCACACAAGGTATTTGTACAAGAACTTGTCAGAAACAGCAACAACATAAAAGATGGTGCTCAATACAACTTCTATACCTGTAATCTCACTATTCTGTTCCTGTGTGGGATGAACAGATATGTAAATATGTATGCATATAATATTCTTACCAGCTGTGGTATTGAATCCTTGTACTTATTGTTCAACTGGTTCACAAAGCTACTGATGAGCCAATAACAATCAATGTGATCTTCTACCATTTCTTCCATAGCTTTAGCAATGGCAAGGAATACTTCGTCCTCAGCTTCCTGGAAAGCAAAGCAGCCATGGCATGGGATTGTCAAGAGGCAACACATGCACGGAACAGCATTTTCCAATCAACTTATTTGACAACATATAGTAATTTTGCTCCTCTGTTGTAAGGTGCCACCATGTCCTGTTATGTGCTAAAACAGGGAGGACAAAGATGTAGCACACCAATATATTTCTGGACTACAACTCCCATCATCCATGACCATTGAAACATCTTGGCTGAGGTTTATGAGAGTTAGCCCAACAACATCTGGCGAGCTATAGGTTCCTCATCCAAGTGTTAAAGAGGGCTAATTATACCTTCTCCAGGGAGTTCATATGACAGGGATTTGCTTCTCATTCAAGGTCACCATACTGAGGGATATTTTCTTGGCAACCCAATCCTACTGTGGCTGCCAACTTTCAGCTTAGATGTCTGCCACACTTGCCACTAACTACAAGGGAAATTCATTCTGTGACATGCCCTAGATCAGGCATCCCCAAACTCGGCCCTCCAGATATTTTGGGACTGCAACTCCCACCATCCCTAGCTAACAGGACCAGTGGTCAGGGATGGTGGGAATTGTAGTCCCAAAACATCTGGAGGGCCGAGTTTGGGGATGCCTGCCCTAGATGGTACCAGAACGTGCTTTCCCTAAGCCCCGTTTACAGTATCTCTGGTTAAGGCTGAATTTGACCTCTCAAGATACTGCAGTTCATGTGGCCACTATACAGTTTCTTCACTATAGCAGAATTTCAGATGGAAAAGATTTGGACCTTCATACAAAGGAGTGTTGTCGAGGGCAAATTTCAGCACGACTAACCAGAGAGAGAGATGGATTCCGAGGAAGCTTTCCCGACTCCAGTTGGTATATTCGGAGGAAAACTTCAACCTGTGGGGTAGAATCCTTGATAAAGCGAATTACTCGGAGAGCATGGTGCACGTCCTTATACTGCTCCTTTCGGCATCGCATCACAAACCCGTGAGATTCATGGTGAGGAGGAAGAATTCCTGGAAAAAGGAAAGAGAGAAAGGCGACCTAGGTTTGCATGTACTTGCAAGTTCTGGTGGAAGGTTATATCATGCAAAGGCTTCTCCAATGGAGCATTCAAAGCATGGATTGGCTTTCCTTAGCATTACAGCAAGCCTATGTTCAAAGCTGCCCTTATGTTTCTAATGAAGAATCTGCTTTCCCCATATCATCTTACCTAGCAGCACCTTCCACACAAGGATCCGATACATGGATGGGAGAGGAAACCTCTGGCTAAATGTGCAAAGCTTCTCAATATCTGTTTGGGGGGGGGGTAAGAATAAACACAATTTTAGAACTCGGACGGTGTTATGTATCATCTCTGTTCTCAGCAACTGACACCAACCAGGACACATCTGTAAATGTACAGCACCAATCATGCTTCTAGGAGGCATCAAAGAATCATTCGGGCTTTTCAAGGATAACAAACCCAATTTAAAGCACGTGCTTTTTCCACTTTTAGTCCTTTTGCAAAATGAAAACCTAGCAGCAATATTCAAAAGATTTATGGTAAAGGGTAAAATAGTTTGTACGAGTTTTTGGTTGATGCATCAGCTGCTGTCAATTAAAGGTAAATAAATTTGAAACCACAAAATGGGTGCCTTTTTGAAATACACTGGTACCTTAGTACTCGAATGGCTTGGCTCCCGAACAAATCAACTCCCAAACGCTGCAAACCTGGAATTAAGTGTTCCGGTTTGCAAACTTTTTTTGGAAGCTGGACGTCCGACGCGGCTTCCGCTTGAGTGTGGGAAGCTCCTGCAGCAAATTGGAAGCCGTACCTTGGTTTTGGAATGGTTTCGGGAGTCGAGCGGACTAAGTTTGAGAACCAAGGTACCACTGTACTGGTTAAGTGTAACAAATCAATGATAACTGAACAAACACAAAATTAGTTAATTTTAAAATGAAGCCATTTTTAGTCTCTGTGTGTGTGTGTGCGTATACACATAAATACATACATATACTGTTTATACACACATAAGGTAAAGGTAAAGGGACCCCTGACCATTAGGTCCAGTCGTGACCGACTCTGGGGTTGCGCGCTCATCTCGCATTATTGGCCGAGGGAGCCGGCGTATAGCTTCCAGGTCATGTGGCCAGCATGACAAAGCCGCTTCTGGCAAACCAGAGCAGCACATGGAAACGCCATTTACCTTCCCGCTGTAGCGGTTCCTATTTATCTACTTGCATTTTGACGTGCTTTCGAACTGCTAGGTTGGCAGGAGCTGGGACCAAGCAACGGGAGCTCACCCCGTCACAGGGATTCTGTTTATACACACATACATATACATATATTCATTCTCAAGTTCAGTAACCCAATAGAATAACTAGTACAGTACCTATTTTTAAATAAGGCATGTGAAATCTGTGACTGGACTACAACTCCCATAATCTCTGACCAGTGGTCATATTGACTTGGGCAAATGGGAACTGGAGTCCCAGAGCAGTTGGAAATTGCCCACTCCTACTGTACTACCATATAAGTTATAGCTTCACCCAAAGAATCCTGGGAACTGTAGCTTGGTAAAGGCGCTGAAAATTGTTAGGTGACCCATATTCCTCATATTGTTCTATCACTATTTATATAGCGTCTTTCAGGTTTGTTTGTTTTTTAAAAAAATTAAGGCGGGTAACAAAGAATAAGCACACAAAATCGAATACAAACAATACACATTATAACAATTCAAAACAAAAAAGTAGCTTACCAAAAGCATTAAAAACCAAATACATTTGGATTCCTGAAAAAAGGGCCAAGGGCAGCCCCCCCACACACACAAAAAAAATGTTGGAAAGAGCAAGACAAACAAACAAACTACGGTTCCTAGGATTCTTTGGGAGGAGTCAGGACTGTTTAAAGTGGAAGTACACTGGTTTAAACGTATAGTACAGATAGGTCCAGAATCTCTTTCCATACAGTTATCTCAGGGAAAGCTGGAAACAGAGGAGCGATCATTCACATTAAGTCGTAGGTTACGCCCCACATGTTGTGAGAGTACAGGATGTTTTGTGTGAACTAACAAATAGGTGCATTTGTTCACACACAAGTATGTGTGTGTAACTATTCCATTCCCCAAAAAGGCATCACATAATCTTCAGTTCACACAAAACATTCTTCCTTAGAGAGAAATGAGAAATGTTTCCACACCCTTGTGGGTAGAATATACAGACTGAGGCAGAGTGTAAGCCAATCTGGGAAGAAAGCAAGTTACTCAGGTATTGGGATAGACAAATCTGTCAATTTTAGTTCCCTCAATTTGTCATTTTTCTAGTCTTTAATTCATTCAGTTCTTCACATTTCTGCTGCATTTTGTGGTTTTTTTATTTTTAAAAAAATCCCTATGAAAATTCAACATTTTGGTCAAATTTTTCCTAATGAAAACATTATACGCAGTTTTGCAAATATGCAAAATTTTGCATGGAATCTTCTCTAAGAAGCATTTTTGTACACACTGCTTAGCTAGAGCAGTGTTTCTCAACCTTTTTTGGGCCAAGGCACACTTGTTCCATGAAAAAAATCTCGAGGCACACCACCATTAAAAAAGTTAAAAAATTTAACTCTGCGCCGCCCTATATTGACTATATAATTATGACTGTAAGAAACACTTGCCAAAAAGATAGTAATTTGTGTTTCACTTAAGATTGTATTTTTAAAGTTTGGTTGTTAATTTAAAAGAAATAGTGAAGCTTTTGTTTCATTAGTTTGATGAATAAAAATGATGTCCTTTTATGATTATGTACTCAATAAATGGGGTTTTTTTGGGGGGGGGGAATTCCCTGGATGCGCACTTTAATGAAATGTGTGGCGTACACCTATGCAAAATTGTTTTGCTGGGATTCTCGACAGGAAGTGCTGTGTCATTAATCGAAATGATTTAGCCTGCCTCAAATGAAAATACGTGTTAATATCATGACAGACTTATGCTGAAGAGTTTACTTTTCATCAATAAAAGTTTAAACACACCTACACGGAGTTCAGAGCCCCGCCGAGGGAGGAGGAAGAGGAGGAGCAGACCCAGCGACACCCCCGCCCCGCGGCCGCCTGCTTGGAGCCCAGCCAGGTGCGCAGCGGCAGCCATGGCGGGAGAAGGGCCGGCGGCGGGAGCCGAGCACCTGCCTTGACGGCCCCTGGGCGCCCCGTCAGCTGCGCCGGGCTGCCAACGTCGGGAGAAGGAGACCTGGCTGGCAGAGTCGGGAGACCATGAGAGCGTCAGCCCTGCCCCCTCCCACACAGTGCGGACTCCGGCGGACGCCTCGCGGCCGTCTGGAGGGCGCTGGACGACTCCCGACGTTCGGGAGAAACCGCCGGAGTCCACAGCTGTGCTTTGCGCATGCGCAAAGGACTCCCGAACGTCGGGAGTGTCAGCGTCAGCCCCTGCCCCCTCCCACACAGCGCGGCTGTGATGATGGGTGCCTCGGGCGCCGCACGGCTCGGGAGTCGGGCGCAACTGCCGCGGGCGCCAGACGACTGCCGCAGGTGCAGCGGCTCGGCGCCCCTGGCAGCCCGGCCCCCTGGTGCATTGCGGGCGACAATCGCCCTTCTCGTCACCGCAGGTCGCGGCACACTAGTGTGCCGCGGAACAGCGGTTGAGAAACGCTGAGCTAGAGAACCGCACTGCAAATTCTGACAGGTGCTATGTTTTTCAATTCACACAGTGAATACACCTCTACTTACGAATTTAATGCGTTCCGAACACACATTTGTAAGTCGAAAAAAATTGTAAGTCGAATCCCATAGGAATGCATTGGGAGAAAAAAATTGTAAGTTGAAGCAACCCTATCTAAAAAATCGTAAGTATAAAAAATCCTATATAAACCGCATCCAAGATGGCGGACGGAGCTCCATTTGTAAGTAGAAAAATTCGTAAGTAGAGTTATTTGTAAGTAGAGGTACCACTCTATTGTTTTGGAAAGTGCAAACTTGATAAGTTTGCCTTTAAATGAGAAACAAGCCTCACTGGGTCAAATGGGCTTTTCCTTCAAGTACCGTAAACATGCACAGGCTTGCAATTAAGTGAGCTCAAACAGAATGTGTGGTATAAAATGGTCTTATACCAAGCATACCAAGCCGATCATCTTTCAGAAGAATTTCCAATGATTTCTTTTCTTCAACACCACGAAATCCTACTTTTTCATAATACACTGATCGGAAATTTCTCTGCGGGTCCTCAGCCATGTTTGAGTCTGGGGGGGGAAACAGGTAATTAATCATGATAGCTTGCCAAAAAAAGTAGTAGTATTATTATGACAACAAAACAATGAAAAGTGCAGTGTTCCTCTTTCAGAGCTTCAACAGTGCCGTTTGCACTCTTCCCATTTTCAGGCTCCCTTTCATGGACCAAGCTCCCCTCCATGACCACTGCAATGCAATGCAGGAATATTTTACATAATATAAACATACTTAGAAATAGATTTTCAGGTGCTCTTGACGACTTTTTCATGGCAACAGTCCTTTGTAGCTGTTTAATTTTTTTTATCAGCCAGTCACTTTAATGATTATCTGTGCTGTTTGAAATCGCATTTTGTTTTAATCTTGTACATCGTCTTGAATTTTCATACAATATATGGTTTTGATTTTGTTTAAAATGTATGTGCTGCTGTGCTTTAACTGCTTTTACTATACATCACCTTGATACAATTGTATGGAATCCAGCTAATATTATTAAAAAAAAATTACTAACATTTTAAGTTATGGCATTATAAAAATACTTTTGTATGTTTATTATAAATACATCATTGGAAGGTAGAAACTTCCTGAACAGCAGCCATATCCAAAAGCGATCTGTTGCAGCAAAAACAAAGAGTTTTTTTGTCACTTTAAAAGGCTACTCATTTTATTATATCGTAAGTTTTTGGGTTCTAGAGCAGGCATCCCCAAACTGCAGCTCTCCAGATGTTTTGGCCTACAACTCCCATGATCCCTAGCTAAGAGGACCAGTGGTCAGGGACTATGGGAATTGTAGTCCAAAACATCTGGAGGGCCGAAGTTTGGGGATGCCTGTTCTAGAGTAATGCAGATCCTAGGTCACCATAAATGTGCCAGAATGCAATCCTAGCCATATCTATTCAGACGTAAGTGCTATGGAATTCAATCGAGCTTACTCTCAAGTAAGTGGGGTTAGGATTGCAGCTGCACAGAGCAATCACATCCAGGCAGCCGCAAAACATGAGAGTGTTATGTCAGCCTGGAGTGTGTGTGTGTGTGTCTGTCTGTCTGTCTGTCTGTCTGTCTGTCTGTCTAAACAACAACAAAAAATTCCTTCCAGCAGCACCTTAAAGACCAACTAAGTTTTTTATTTTGGTATGAGCTTTCGTGTGCATGCACACTTCTTCAGATAATCTATCTGTCTGTCTGTCAGCCTAGGTCTTTTAAGGTGCCCCAGGGCACTTTATTATTTCTGAAGCTAAAAAAGTTCTTATTTCCATTCATATGGTACAACACTCTTCTCTAATAGACTACACTAAGCATCCCCAAACTGCGGCCCTCCAGATGTTTTGGCCTACAACTCCCATGGTCCCTAGCTAACAGGACCAATGGTCGGGGAAGATGGGAATTGTATTCCAAAACATCTGGAGGGCCGAAGTTTGGGGGTGCCTGGACTACACTGTTGTACTATAAACATCTGCTAACCATAATTCTTCCACTATTCTAACCCACATCTGAGTGTAAAGTGCCATATCTCCTCTGTGTTAAAATTCCAGAAGATTAACAATGTTTGAAAGTTTTTTGGGGGGAGAGAACAGTCCCCTGGCAACTTTAGTAAGTTTACAATTTCAGAATGGCATAATCGTTTACAGGCAAAGGGTCTAGTACATTGTGTGCATGGAACTTACTTAATGAATTTGCCAACCTGAACAGTTAACAACATGTTTAAATGTCAGTTTTCAACGAATCTGAGGCAAAGCTTATTAAAAATCTAATGCAAAATGAACATTCCTCCACACTGCCGAAAAGCTCACTAGCATCTTAAAACCCTCCTGTCTTATTTCCTCAGAAGAGAAACATTTTAGCTAATATCCATCTACAAAAGGTTGATACGTAAAAAATAATAATCATGAAAGTAGATAAAGGAGATACTAGACGCTTTTGAATCTCTGGCTGCAGGATAGAGAAGTGGGGAATGGAGTAATTGGGATGCTATTCGGAGGATGAGGAGTGGTGAGAGAAGATGGGTTTGTAAACACTTGGGAAGCAGCAAATGAAGGCAGTAGTGCAATACCAGATATATTTGCAAGAGAATATATTTGCAAGAGAAGACATTTAGGTTTGAAAGTGTGGCCCGTGGCTCACTGGCAGAATGTTTGCTTTGCAAGCATAAAATCCCTGGTTCAGGGACCTACGGTAGCCTATGTTCGAAACCCTGGTCCACGCCACTCAGAATATGAGCTAGGTGGGTCAAATGCCTGACAGTGCAGCAAAACAGTCTGAATCATAGGATCACAGAACTGTACAGCTGGAAGAGACCACAAGGGTAATCTAGCCCCACCCCCTGCAATGTAGGAATCTTTTGCAGGCCTTGGACTAAGACCTGAAAAGCCTGGGTTCGAATCCCTACTCAGCCATGAAGCTGAGGCAGTGGCTGCTTTCCTCTCAGCCTAACCTACCTCACTGAGTTGTTGTGAAGATAAAACTGGGTGCGGGGAGGGGGAGGGAGAACCCCGTCCCCCACCTTGAGCTCCTTGAAGGAAATGGTGGTATGGAAATATAACAAAAAAACGAATGGATGAAAGCTGCGAGTATAGGAAAGTAAGGGGCGTCAATACGCTACAGGAGATGAGGGAGTGCTGGAAAAAAAAAATATAGATGGTGGGGAGAGAGAAGCAGGTAAGAAGGCGGCGGGCCCAGAAATGGCACGTGGGAACGGGGAGTTGACAAGAACGGGTGGCTGGAAGGGGCACTGTACGTGAGAAGGAGGAGAGCGCGACGAGGGCTGGGGAAAGCGGCGGTCAGTCTGGGCACAACAGGGAGGGAGAACCCCGGGCCACCGCTATAGGAACCGGCCGGGTGAGGTGGGTGCAGAAGAGGAAGGCGGCAGGCAGCGGAGGCGGCGCTCGAGGGTCGTCAGGAAAGCGGAGAAGGAAGCAGGGAAAAGGGGGCGAGGCGGGTGAAGCGGGAGAGGGCGCTCGGGCGCCCCGCCGCCTCTCCCAAGCCGGCGCGCAAACCTGCCTGTGCAGAAGGAGCCGGCGGGCAGCGCGGAGCTCGCTCTCTGCCAGGGCCGCCGCTACCGGCCAAGCGGCGACGACGACTCGGCGCGAGGGAGCTCCGCCCGGCTCGGCCCGCGCAGCCGCCGGCCCGCCCAGCCAAGGGGTGGGGAAGGGGAGGAGGAAGAAGCCGCGGCGGCGGCGGCCTCGGAGGCCCTAGATTCGCTTGCCTTTCCCAACCCCGAGGCGCGAGCGCTGCGCAAGTGGGCGCGCGCGCGCGTATTCCCAACTTGGCGTGCGTAATGTTGCTTTTGGGATTTTGTTGCACTGGAAACGCATCGGACTGAAACAGCCTCATCCGACCTAGGAGCCTTCAACTTGTCTGGAGGGCACCAGGTTGGGGAAGGCTAGAATAAAGGTGAAAACTTTGCAGGATATCGGTTTGACTAATCCTTTTACTGGCCTACTATTTCCACGATGTAAGTTTAAACCTGCTTATTTATGAATAAATCCTACCTAGTGCAATCGTATTTACTCCCAAGGAGTAAAAAGTGGGCCACTTTTTAACTGTGTTCTAGACAGCAAATTAGGGTTTCGGATCGCTTGCCCTACCCAAAACACTACCCACCCGATTTTGCTAATACCACTGGTCCAGCAACACAAGGAGCAAAAGTGGCAACCCAAACTGTACACTGACAGCTTACCAAGTGGATCTCAGTTCCATAGCTGCCAAGTTTTCCCTTTTCTCGCGAGGAAGCCTATTCAGCATAAGGGAATTTCCCTTTAAAAAAGGGAGAACTTGGCAGCTATGCTCAGTTCTGTTACAAGCTACACTGCTGCTGAAATTTAACCAACTGCAGCACAGCCCTAAACAAACTTTCCTGGGGTTGGCTACAGCTCTCACTGTATATGAAATGCCCATCTAGTCTGGTCTAGATGCTGTTTTGGGGAGGCTGCTTGATGTTTTATAATCCATGTCCGGAGTTTGGATACCAAGACAGCAGTGCCAATCACACGTGGTGGGGGCCTTATTTAGATGCCTAAAGCTGCAGTTCTATACCACTTTCCTGGGAAATAAGCCCAATAGGTTTTCCTTTCCTTCTTAGCAATCATGAATAGTATTGCCCTGTAAATAAGAGGCCCAGTGATTGGCTATTCTTAAATGTATTAATTACGTTTCAAAAAATAATCCTGTCAGTCTTCATTTTACGTTATTTTTAAAACAAACCTGCTACATTCTTTTTTGTTACGAAAAGAGCTGGGGTTGTTCTGTTCATTTTGCAGTTTATGAGGCTTTTGCTTGAAAGAGACAATAGGTGGCAGACTTGGATCAGCTTTTCTTAAGTCTACAATGAACAGAATATGTTTAGGTGGCAGCTGTTGCTCAACACATTATGGACTCCTCCGGCTGTAAGAAACAAGTTTTATTGGTGTCACAAGATTCATAGGCTGGCACCCAAAGAGCTGCTTTGTTGTTTGTTGTTTAGTCGTTTAGTTGCGTCCGACTCTTCGTGACCCCATGGACCATTGCACGCCAGGCACTCCCGTCTTCCATTGCCTCCCGCAGTTTGGTCAAACTCATGTTCATAGCTTCAAGAACACTGCCCAACCATCTCATCCTCTGTCGTCCCCTTCTCCTAGTGCCCTCAATCTTTCCCAGCATCAGGGTCTTTTCCAGGGAGTCTTCTCTTCTCATGAGGTGGCCAAAGTATTGGAGCCTCAGCTTCACGACCTGTCCTTCCAGGGAGCACTCAGGGCTGATTTCCTTCAGAATGGATAGGTTTGATCTTCTTGCAGTCCATGGGACTCTCAAGAGTCTCCTCCAGCACCATAATTCAAAAGCATCAATTCTTCGGCGATCAGCCTTCTTTATGGTCCAGCTCTCACTTCCATACATCACTACTGTACTGGGAAAACCATAGCTTTAACTATATGGACCTTTGTCGGCAAGGTGATGTCTCTGCTTTTTAAGATGCTGTCTAGGTTTGTCATTGCTTTTCTCCCAAGAAGCAGGCGTCTTTTAATTTCGGGACTGCTGTCACCATCTGCAGTGATCAAGGAGCCCAAGAAAGTAAAATTTCTCACTGCCTCCATTTCTTCCCCTTCTATTTGCCAGGAGGTGATGGGACCAGTGGCCATGATCTTGGTTTTTTTGATGTTGAGCTTCAGACCATATTTTGCGCTCTTCTCTTTCACCCTCATTAAAAGGTTCTTTAATTCCTCCTCACTTTCTGCCATCAAGGTTGTGTCATCTGCATATCTGAGGCTGTTGATATTTCTTCCAGCAATCTTAATTCCGGCTTGGGATTCATCTAGTCCAGCTTTTCACATGATGAATTCTGCATATAAGTTAAATAAGCAGGCAGAAAATAGGCTGCTTAGGCATGCCTAAAAGGTAAAGGGACCCCTGACCGTTAGGTTCAGTCGTGAACGACTCGGGGGTTGCAGCGCTCATCTCGCTTTACTAAGGGAGCCAGCGTACAGCTTCCGGGTCATGTGGCCAGCATGACTAAGCTGCTTCTGGCGACACCAGAGCAGCGCACGGAAATGCCGTTTACCTTTTCGCCGGAGTGGTACCTATTTATCTACTTGCACTTTGACGTGCTTTCAAACTGCTAGGTTGGCAGGAGCAGGGAATGAGCAACAGGAGCTCACCCCGTCCCGCCGACCTTCTGATCAGCAAGCCCTAGGCTCAGTGGTTTAGACCACAGTGCCACCCGCATCCCTTATGCGTGCCTATGCACATCAATAGGTTGAGGAGGGATTTGGGGGGGGGATTTCACAACCCACTGGGGGTAGGGAAGAGGGAGACAAGGTGCTATCCTCATTTTCGAACTTGGTTTGGGAGAGGAATAATCAATAAATGCAAGTACAACTCAAATTAACCCTCATATTTTTAGTTTAGAAGTTCCTGACAGAGAGGCATTATTCTGCCTTAGTGGCAGAATAACATGACAACCCATCCAGAAAGTTATTAAAAGGTACAGAAAGATATTGCAGACAAGAGAGAGAACATAAAGGTGGATGAAATTCAGTCCCAACGGACACTCTGTAATCTGCAGCTAAAGCCCAACCTTAAAACATGCATACCTGCAGCTAAATCATATTGGAATCAATAGGACTCATTTCTCAGTGAACATGGGTATGGACTGGGCTGTAAGAAGTATTGCCACATTTCCCCATCCCCTTGAGAAAAGGCCCCAAGCTTTCAACAACTGCATAATGGGTAGAATAAATGGCTTTGTCCAGCAATGCATGTAGGGAAAAACTGCCTATTATGCAGCTTGTTAAAAGCTCAGAACACACACACACACACACACACACACACACACACACACACGAAGATAATGGCAGCTATGATTTAGGTTTGCCACCCCAGTGCAATATATATATTAGCTGCCATTATCTTCCAAACCCTGTCTACTCAGATAATATTATAATTTAATAGCCACATACTTTACTATATGCTTCTGTTGTGGCCAGATCTTTATTCATTTCTGTACTAAGAGCAAGTATGTGTGGTTTGTGTGTGTGTGTGTGTGTAAAGTAAAAGGGTGAAGCAAGGTTAACTTCATCACACACAATCCCTTCAGATTTGCTTTCATTTCTGGCTAGTGTTCTCCTCCTAATTAGCTCCTAATTAGGTAATTGGGCCTGGTTCCACACAGCCCCTCTGGCAACTTTCTCCAAGATGAAGCCGCCTCTTCCTGTGTAGACTGAGGGTGTTTTTGCAGTTCCAGAGTCTCAATTGCTGTTGTTCACATCCAGAGCAATTCAATAAACAATTAAAAAAACAAAAAAACAAAAACAACTCCTCCATTTCCTAGAATACAGTATAACTAAAACATTAACTTATATGCAGGCAGCATGGGAGCTGTTTTTAGTGTTGTACAGCATATGAAGAAAACATACAGTACTAATAGGTCTGTGCCACTGTAGATAAAAGCGTTAAGATAGTTAAGCCAAGGTTTAAACTATAAAGGATATCATGAGTTTTAGTTCCAAAAGTAAGATGTGTACACTGAGCTGTAATCGTCTAGGCATTACAACCTTAAAGGTAAAGGTAAAGGGACCCCTGACCATTAGGTCCAGTCGTGACTGACTCTGGGGTTGCGCGCTCATCTCGCATTATTGGCCGAGGGAGCCAGCGTATAGCTTCCAGGTCATGTGGCCAGCATGACAAAGCCGCTTCTGGCAAACCAGAGCAGCACATGGAAACGCCGTTTACCTTCCCGCTGTAGCGGTTCCTATTTATCTACTTGCATTTTGACGTGCTTTCGAACTGCTAGGTTGGCAGGAGCTGGGACCAAGCAACGGGAGCTCACCCCGTCACAGGGATTCGAACCGCCGACCTTCTGATCAGCAAGCCCTAGGCTCAGTGATTTACCCACAGCGCCACCTGGGTCCCTTAGCGCCACCTGGGTCCCTTATTACAACCTTAAATTAGTTTAATACTCATTCCCCCCTTCCCAAGGAACCTTGGAACTGCCCTTGTGCAGAATGTCAGGCAGAGAGACTGTGGCTGACCCAGTGAGCTTCCTGCCTGAGACCACCCAGATCCTTTTCCAGCACTCTAACCACTGTAACACACTGGCGAGATTTGCTAGCGGGGATGTAACATTTTCTACCTGCATGTGAAAATTAATTGGCAGGGCATAGGGGAAGATGATGCATGGTTTACTGAGTTCAGCTACAGTGATGCTTAAACTAGTTGCCCATTTCAGGTGTATTTACAGTACAATTCTGGACGTTCAAAGTCTGAAGAGCCAGTGGGTATTGCATACCCTCCAAGTTTCCCTATTTTCCAGGGACAGGTCTGGAATTGCAAAAAGCCATCCTGGTTTCTGATCAGATCTCAGAATGTCCTTATTTTCCCCACCAAGCTCAGGGAAGAGGGTGAGCCAGCGCTTTTCCCAAGCGATGGTGGCAGAAAGCATCCTGTTGCCTCTACATGGCTGCCACTGCTGGGCTCCTCCCCTGAGCAGCTCGTAGCGGCTGCTGGAGAGGAGGGTAAGGAGGAAAGGCTGTCGTTGGCAAGGCCCAACCTTGCGTGACGCACCAGCCCTGAGGTGCTGGCAGAGAGCAGGGCCACCCTAGGTGATAAGGGGAAGAGGAGCAGAGCGCAATATATACTTTGTGCATCTGCATCTAATCTGGAACCTTTCTAAAATTCATTTATTGGTGTGTGTTTCTTTTTGTAAATCTACAAAAGAATTACAGTAAATAAAATCTGGGGTAATTACTATTTTCAGGACAGTGGAGGGTGTGTGTGCTGTGTCAAATTGGTGTGGTGGAAATGATCTGAGGGGACAAAATTGGGCAGAAGGTCAGTTGTGGGGGCGTGATAAATGTCCCCATTTTCATCTGAGGAATGTTGTAGGGTATGACACTGCATGGTCGTTAAGTGTCGGACTAGGACTTGGGAAATAAGGATTTAAATCATTGCTCAGCCAGGAAGTTCACTGCTTGACTTTGAGCCACTCATGATCTCTGGGCCTAAATCTACCTCACAGAGTTGTAGCTGCAGACTCCTCTTACTTTCTGCCTTTCCTAGCCCAGTTATTTCCACTTACCAGATTACTTTCTATGCCCAAAGCAGGAAGACCAAAACACATCAGCAGAAAAAAGGATCCCCCCCCCCACTTTCACTGGCACACGGGTCTCTCTCCCTGCCAGCTGGGTCCTAGAAAATGTCACTGGCTTTTAAGGTTTACAGAAGAGTTTTGCATCCCCTATAGTTATCTGCAGTCGGACAATTGACCCATGTAGCTCAGGACACTAAAAGGCAGCGAGTATCCCAAAGCTATATTGTGGGATGGCAGAAACTGAGCCTGGGATCCTTTTGCATGTGAGGATAGAATCATTATAAATCATAGACTTGGTTTTCATTATGTGGAACTCTTTGTGTCTTTCCAAGACTCATTCCTCCAAACCAGGCATCCCCAAACTTCAGCCCTCCAGATGTTTTGGACTACAATTCCCATCTTCCCCAACCACTGGTCCTGTTAGCTAGGGATCATGGGAGTTGTAGGCCAAAACATCTGGAGGGCCGCAGTTTGGGGATGCCTGCTCCAAACGGTAGCATTTTCCAGTGAACTAGAATACTTTTTGGATGTCCCAGGTTGCCAATGAGAATCTTGTAGGCTACTTTTGACAAAGGTGGAAAAATAATTCATTGGAATACTCCATTTCAAATGCATTTTTCCACCATGCCAATAGCAGCAGCCCAACTTGCAGAAATTAAGCAGCTGAAACTTTCCTAATCACCTTGCCTCTGTGCTGGAAAACAAGCCATTCACTAGTTTAATTTTTTGTAAGCTACTCTGAGGGGGACATAAGCCTTGCCCCAAAGTTGGCAACTGAAGGTGCTGATTAAGGTGGCTAGATGGGAAAAGGAGAGAAGGCTCTTGTACACCTTTAATTGGCGTGCACAATTGAGCCCTGTTCTCACACTGATGTTAGCAGAGGAAGAAACAATTCCCAAGAGCACAAAACAACCAGAAACTGCCATTAAAGGTAGACCCTGGACATTTATTTACTTTTTTAAAAAGTCAACCAAGTAGAAACCCAACCATAAAATTGGGCAGGAAGGTTAGTTTGAGTCTCCTGCAGTAACTCTGGTCACCACATTTCAACAAAATGCTCAGCTGCGCCTTATTGCAATTGCTTTCTGCATCTTCACACACATCCAAGGCAGCTTACAACATACATTTCAATAATATTAAGATTAAACCTGATCAACAAGAACAGTAGCAGATTTAATTTGCTTACGTGTTGTTGCTCCAACATGTTCCATGCTACTGAAAGACGCAGAGCTCCCTTCTTTTTCTTTTCTTTTTTTGGAATTTCTCATACCAGCTGGATTGACTTTATGGGGGTTTGAAATCACACTCCTTCTCTAGTACGGCAAAGTGCTGTTTTCTCTCCATCTGATGGCCTTGGTGATTGCAGAATTGCAGTTAGTAGCTGGAGGTGGGGAGGGAGGCATTTGTTTATCAGCTGAAGCTGAACAGAGGCAAACTGGAGAAAGTCTACTTCCTCTCCCTCTGATTAACAGCTTTACACCAGCAGCTGGCAGTTTAGCTCCACACTGTGGAAAAAAACCCCTGCTTTTTGCCTGTTGTGTTGGTGTTAAAGACACATGAGCAGGCAATTTTCTTTCCTGGTTTGTTGGTAATCCCACCAGTAACTGTCCATATATCTTTATCAAAACAAAGAAAGACCCTTATACACACACCTTTGCACTTTGATAACCTTATTCCATTTCATCTGTCATTGTTTTTAGCATTTCTGTTGTGTCCATGTTTGCTGGCTTCACCGCTGATGCCGTACTGCGATTACATCCTATACATACAGCTGCATCCCCAGCACTTGTTTTCATTATGTTACCCCAGGGTTCCATTGAGAGTTAATGAGCTCTTGCCTCAAATATTAAAGGAGCCTTTGAATTAGCACAGAAAGATTGGCTATAAATATCATACTGGCCATTGCAGGAAAAAAAGTGTTGTGGAAGCATGTGCAAGTGTGTCTGCTTTCTCCAGCTTGAGCCCACCCCCCCCTTTGTTGGCAAGAGAAGCTCAGTTTGGAAAGCTGATAGAGGGCAATCAACTGTATTTAGAGCACCTGTAACCCCTGGCCAAGTAGAGAGGCTCCCAAACCCCTTCCCTTAGGAAAGCCAATCTCTTCCACCAACCTGCCCCCCCCCCCTGTATCCTCATATTGGGCCTACAGAATTTGTATGCCTCGCAACCACCATACCTCACCCTAAGAAATGGGTAAAGGTTTTGAGCATTTCCAGACAACCTGTTTATAGTGAGTGTTTATCCCAATTTGTTTGTGGGGAGGTTAGACAATGGATCAAGCAAGCATTATTCCCCCACTTTCCAGCACATTTCCTCATCACCTTCCTTATCATAAAACATCAAATATTTGGGGGATGTTGTTTCTTTTCACTAATAAACATATCTTTGTGCATACCTCCCCCTAATGTGTGTTATTTCTGTACACTGTTTTGGTTGGAGAAGTGTGGATTTTGAAAGAAAGTTTTGTTTTGATTCACGTATTCATGGAAATGAATTAGGTAGGTTGGTGTTAAAATGCAAGCTGAACTAATCCCCCCATACACACACACAAATCCTCTTTTCTGGGTAACGATGATGTTTCTGGGAGTCTTCTGTGCCTGCCGAATTTAGCCTACAATCAGAGAATCCTGGAATGTGCTAGAAAAAAGTGGCAACTCTTTAAAAGAAGGCAAATGCCTGGCAAAATTAGTTCCAAATCAAGGAATGGAAAGCTCAATTGGGTCCTGGGCTAAGTCAAAACACAATCAATGTTCTCTTGTTATACGAGCTCAAGCTTTAGCTCAGTAAACCTCTCTGATGGCACAGCTGTTTTGCTCCATGTTGAGGAGGTAACTGATGTGAAGAAGCCACTCACCGGTGAGTGTCTGGCTGAGAGTTTGTGAAGCTGATATGTATGATGGTCATTGGGTTGCAATGATATGCTGCAGGCATCTGCCAAGACCCAGATTAAACTTTCCCATACTCAATAAATTGGGGAGGAGGGGTGTCATGTATTAGTGTTACAGCATCAATCACCACCTCAAAATGGTAGTCTCTAGGATTCATCCATTACCCCACACCAGAGCCTCACACAACTCTGTTCCATACAGAACAGGTGAATAATATTGGGGTGGGGGTGTTAGTGATTGACTTACATTTTTCAGCAGAAGCTTTGGGACGGGCAACCAGTTAAAACCAGTTAAAACCCTTTTCTTACCTCTGTGCTTCCCTTCTCTCTTCTCTCCCCCCGCCAAAAAAAAACCAACCCAACAACTTTCAGAAGCAGGAATATTGGATATTTCATTTAAGTCTGTAAAATCAAACTGGTATAAGAGATGGCAGGAGAAAACTGAAAAGCTATTTCACTGCAGGAAGAAAACACAACTGAAGAACAGCCGACAGCTGCAATCCCATCTCCTTTTATGTCTTTATTCACTGTTTAGCTTCTCTTTATTCCAACAGTGCAAATATGTAAGAACAGCAGGAAACCCATGTTTTAAGCAGCACATATATGCCCATGGCTGGCTATAACTAACTACATTCCACAAGCAATGGAAAAGTAATACACGGATATCATCCTTTCAAGGAGGAGGAGGACAGACTTTGCTGCAGCCGAGAGCCACAAAACGCAACTTTCCATTAAAAGTAGCCAGGCTGTCAAAATGCTAGAAACCACCACAGGCCTTCCCTTTTCTTTAAAAAATACTCCCATATCCTCTTGCTATAATTTAAATGTGGTTTTGTTTTTGCTATCTACAGTATAGATATATAAAATATAGACTCTGTTTTATCACACACTTTTTGTTTGATAAATAACTTTTAAAATATCTACTGTACATAAAATGCCCATGCAATGACATTTTGTATATACCTAGTTTGCGTTTGCCTCTCTCTCTCTCTCTCTCTCTCTCTCTCTCTCTCTCTCTCTCTCTCTCTCTCTCTCTCTTTCTCTCTCTCTCTTGTGTATACACACACACACACACACACACATTTTGTCAAACACAATAAATATATACAGCAATAAATGTACACTTTGATTTAAGGTTAAAAAAAATAAAAACAAGGCATCATTTAAGATCCAGATTAAGTAGAGGGTTGCAATTAGTCATGCTAATTCTACACACAAGAGGATTTATAGAACTGGGAACTCTTATTTTACTCTTTGTTTTTTAACATTGTTAGTGCAACACCCTGACCGATATTCAGCATAAGAGAATGACAGGAAAACAAAGAGATGATTGAATTTACCAGACCTTTCCTCAGTGGTACAAAATGACACCAATAAGACTGATGGGTAATCTTTAAAAAAACGAGAATCCTATAAAATAGTATAAATGATACAGTTAATATGCTAGTCATTCAAGTGCTTTTCAAGAGGTGGTGGCTGGAAACACAGCAACACAAATGGAGAGCCTTTGATTATCTGTATCGTCAAATCATACAGAACAGTGTTTCAGTTCCCAGATTTCTTGGAACTTGCTACCACCCCTTCTAAACTTATCCTCCCTTCTGTGATCTGATGCCCCCAGTGCCATCTAGCAGAAATCTGCTCCTCTGCCCAGAAATATTACATGCATCCTATGTGCATCCTGCTGTTGTATATCACAATCAGGGATGGCTAGCACAGGTAACTTTTAGTAGGAATGCTGTTACCCACTCTTCCTTCATTTCATCTTTTAGTCTCCCATCTACTGCTCCAAATGCAGGCAACCTCTTCAGGTGTTGGAGGAGGGAGAAGTAGAGTCTGCATCAAGGCATCAATTTTTTTAAAAAAAAACTGGAATTCAATGATGCAAGGAAGTAGTAAGATAATGTATTAACTACCTACAACGAAATGAAATGGACTGAATAAATTTAAAGTCCAGTAGATACCAAAGGGAAAGGTAAACTCCTTTACTGTTCTAGAAGTAAGTACCCAGTTGGATTTCTCAGTGCAAGCTTCCATGTCATCTCAGCGATGATGTGCAAGCCAAGAAAAATTTATCTAGTAGCTGTTCAGGTAGCAGTCTCTACATCTCACCTAGACTTTGGATGAATCATGCTCTGTTTTTGTGCAATTTCCTCCCTAAACATGTTAGGTTTTGTTGAAACCTATGCTTTTAAAAATCTTGTCCTAGTGTGGGCCCTAAAGACCAAACCCCAAGTCAGAAAAAAGAGTCCCGTTGACACCTTAAAAAAACAATCAAGTTTTTATAGACCGTACGCACCTTGTCAGATGGGCTACTTTGTGCATCTAACGAAGTAAGCTCTGGTCCGTGAAAGCTTTTGTACAGTACTAAACATGGATAGCTCAGTTGGTTAGAGCTTGGTGCTGGTAATACCAAGGCTGCAGGCTCATTCCCCGTAAGGGGCAGTTGCATATTCCTGCATTGCAGAGGGTTGGACTAGATGATCCTCCATCTCTATGATTCTATATTAGTTTTGCTATGGCAGACTAACATGGTTGTCTCTCTGGAATTTAGCAACAATCCGAGAACATACATCTACAGATTGTTGTGCGTCGTATTGAATCCTTCCAGGACCCTAGGAGAAACATGCTGCTAATTTGAAGCTGCATGTATTTTAAAAAATATACATGTTTCTGTTTCTGTTACCTTGACAGGGGGGGAAAAGTCCAAACAGAACATAAAACTTCATTATTAACTATGAAAACCAAGCTGCCAAATTTTCCAGGTCATACAACACAGTCATACCCAAAGTGTTCTTATTCTGTCTATGAAACTGATAAAGGTGCATGGGTTACTGAATGATGCAGTAATCAATTAGCATGCTATATCAGCGGGGCTGCAAGGAAGTGTCCATGTCAGAAGGCAGCCAGTTTTGCTTTCTGCAAGGAAGGGCTTTCTGATAGGTCACCAGCTTTATAGCCTGCTAATTGGTGATGAATGTCTCAAACTGGACCTCCCCAAACCTTTTATTCACAGTAAACACAACTGCATCAGCTATGCAAATGTAGGTTGTAAATGGATGCTGTTCTACCTTCCTATAATGCTATTTTGTAAACAGTTAATGCAAGTTTCTCTTTAACAGAGTCTCGAACAACTATCAAAGCAAGCATTTCGAACGCATCTAATATTTCAGCACCAACTAGGCAATGTGGTTTAAATAGCAAGGATTTATTCCCGATATTGTCTTCCTTGTCCAAGGCCTGAGACACACAGCATGTGTTTTTCCGTTAGGAAAGAACTGCAATGATCCACTTTTTTTCTGAGAGGTGCCCCCCCCCAAACAAAACATCTAGCAGTATAGAGACATTCTGCTCCTGCGCATTGCTTCGCTGATCAAGTAAGCAGGGCTGAGCTCTGGCTCCTCAGTCATGATCGCAATGTTCTGCCATTCACCCAGCTGGTTCGATTTTTTAATGGTGTCTACCACACACAAAGCATAGAGACAGTCGTCGAAAGTCGCAGCCATTGTGAGCGGCTGCCCATCCCAGGTCCGCCTGTCATCTTGATCCTCAAACGCTTGCCGGACAGCCTGCACCATCTTTATAGTTCCACGGAGGTAAGGGGAAGGGATGTCGCTGAAGGCCTTCTCGGGGAGCAGGGCATTGCTGACAGGGGTGCAATCCTTCAAAAGGAGCTCTTTTTGCGGCGAGCTGTTGCTCTGCCCGTACAAATCCGTGCCTATTACAGTCAGCCTCCCACTGGACCCCACCACAACAATATCTTGCTTAAATTCCCCGGGCACGTTGAAGTTGAGGGTGACGGTGCAACACACCCCGCCTTCCAGGACCATCTGAAACGTGCAAAAGTCGTCGCTCGTGATTTGGCGGATTCCCTTGATGTAGTCCGTCTGCTTCACAAAGGTCTTAAGCAGCCCGTGCACTTTCACAGCCTTCTGGCTAGTGAGGAAGGTCAAGAGGTCAATGATGTAGGTACCAACTGAATGCAGCCCCCCGCCCCCCATCAAGTCATCGCAGCTCCAGTTGTATTTCTTCCCCAGCAGGCTCCCGCTGTGGACTTGTACCTCGCATACAAGCAGCTCTCCGACGTAGCCCTCTTGGATCAGCTGCTTCATCTTCACAAAGGCAGGCAGGAAGCGGAGGACATTGCCCATGATGCTCATGAGCTTGGGGTAATAGTGCGCAGCCGTCGTCATCCTAAAGGCATCCAGTGGTGTGGCTGTCCTGTCGCAAATGACGTTCTTTCCGATCCCTGTCAGACATTGGAGAGAAAGAGTAGGTGAGGTTAGGACATCTCATGGCCCTATAGTAATCCAGAAAGGTTTGAATCCATTTAAATACAGTGTGTGTGTGTGTGTGTGTGTGTGTGTGTGTGTGTGTGTGTGTGTATGTGTGTGTGTGTATGTATATATATATATATTGGGGGGGGGAGGTAATCATTCACGCACAATCATTGCTTTTGTTATGGCTTCCAGAAGACACAGTGAAGACATTCCATTTTAGTTTCACTTACAGAGAAAGTGATGTGAGCTGAATTCAGGGCTTCTGACCATCACCACGTGCAAACAGCTTTATTTCTTGGCATGCAAGAAAATGTGATGCCACTTTGAAAAGGGTTACTATGGAACTCATGTCGTCGTAAGAACAAAAACCACTGGTCTATGCTAAACCTTTTGCAAGAGGTTCTCATCCTTTATTAGTGTCTGATTTTGTATCATCTTCAAATTTTGTTAACTATATTCCCTACTCGTTAAATATGCACAGGGAAATCTGGTTCAGTCTGAACCCAGCAGAGTTCTATCAACTTACTTACCAATGTAGCTGAAATGTTATTATTCTCTGCTACGGTACTAATAAATAGAATACAGTCTTTAAAAGGATGAATATGCTGTTCTACATCTTAGGATTTCTGTGAACAGGTGGCATTACCTCACAGAAAACAACCTGGGTATTATCTCAGGGGTTATGATTCACTTCCTTGCATGTGTACTGCCTATCCATTGAATTCTCTAGCCATATTTCCGTCGTTACAATAGCTATGTTTTTCGAAAAAGTTTCTGAATATATACTTTGAATTTATTGTACAGACCGTAGATTTAAAGCACATTCCCCCGCCTGCAAAGATTCCTGGGAACTGCAGTTCACCCCTCACAGAGCTGCAATACACAGCATACTTAACACACTACAGTTCCCAGGATTCTTTTGGGGGAGGGTGCTTTCAATGTCCAGCTTGTATGCAGCCTGCATCTCTTAAAACTACGAGTGTTAACTCCAGTTCATGGTCACAGATAGTAAGAGGAGTCTGTCCTCTCCAAAAAGAGGCATAATTGAAGCAAGCGAGCCCATCCAACAGGTCTAAAGCCTCTTGGTTAAACTGAACAGAGCAATGAAGTGCTTCTAGTTCAGCATGGGCTATGTAAGTGGTGGCGAACCTTTTAGAGATCGAGTGCCCAGACTGCAACCCCAAACCCACTTATTTATCGCAAAGTGTCAACACAGCAATTTAACCTGAACACTGAGGTTTTAGTTCAGAAAAAAAAAACAACTCATACATTAGGGCAGTGTTTCTCAACCAGTGTGCCTCCAGATGTTTTGGGACTACAACTCCCATCATTCCTGACCACTGGTCTTGCTAGCTAGGGATGATGGGAGTTGTAGTCCCAAAACATCTGGAGGCACACTGGTTGAGAAACACTGCATTAGGGTTAATGTAACCCTTTCCATTGATATATAATTTTATGGTATAGCTCAGTGCTTTTCCTCTTAAAAAAAAAAAGTTTAGGGATACTCTCATTTTAACTCAAGAAAATCACCATCAAGGAAAATAAATACAGTTCTAATTGGGGAAAATAAATACAGTGAATTTTCTTCTCCTGTTAAATTCACAAAATGTTTAAGGTTATGTGTCCCCCTGTGTCCCCACAGAAAAAAGCACTGGTATTACTCCCAAAAAAGTAGTGTTATGAGCATCAAATCTTGGAAATACACTTTTTTTCCAGAAGGTTCACTGGAGGGCTGCAGAGAATCTCCTGCTCACGTCCTTCAGGAGCCCCTCACCTAGAACAGGGGCGCTGCTCCTCCCTCACAGCCCGGAACAGGAGGTGTGGTGGACAAGTCATGCGCGTGTCCCTTCATGTGCGCTCTCTCTCACCCAAAGACCCATCACTTCCCTGCTCCCCTCCCCCCTTCCGTGCCAGCTGGTTGGTGGGCACACAACTCCCCCCCCCCAATGCTGCTGCGGGAGGCGCACGCTCTACGGAGCATTTCCCGCCCACAGCAGCGTGGGGGGGGGGAAGCGACTGCCTACTTCGCCAACACCCAGCAACGGCCCTGCTTTGGCGGCGGTGTGCATTCCCACAGAGAGGACTCTGCATGCCGCCTCTGGCACGTGTGCCATAGGTTCGCCACCAATGGGCTATATCAGGCATCCCCAAACTGCAGCTCTCCATATTTTTTGGCCTACAACTCCCATGATTCCTAGCTAACAGGACCAGCGGTGGGGGAAGATGGGAATTGTAGTCCAAAACATCTGGAGGGCCGAAGTTTGGGGATGCCTGGGCTATATCATCTCAGTAAGATTACCAAATAACCCTTTATTTAAAACAGGCCACCCCTGATTTAAAGAATTGTTCCTTATTTGACAGTATTGCAATCCTACACAACAGTGGTTTCTAAACTATTTCCTGGAGAGTTCCTCAGAAGCTTATCAAGGGTTCTTGAAAGAGGAGATGGGTCATGGAGGACTCTCCTTAGTTATGGAAGGGTGCTAGTGAGATGTTCCACACACAATTCATGATAAAAGAGCAGGAGACCTGCTCAAGGTCTAGCCAGTGTTCTGAATGACTTAATGGTGCCACACCTTGCATAACTTGCTCCAGGATTTTTTTTTGCTGGGTGAAAATATTCCCTGGTGGTAGCATGTTTGAAATGGCTATAGAAGATAAGGGATATTGGATATTTCAGAATATTCCCTGATCTAACAGAACAAACCTCTCTGATTTTTAGTACTTTGATCTGGCAACCATAGGCATGTTTATTTTCTACTGAGCTTCTTCCTCAAACCTCCAGGTCGCCTGTTTAGTGCCTCTGAACCTTTGTTACTAAAAAACAACCATCTCCCACTGTGTCTTCTTGATTCATATAAAATTAGGTTTGTTTGGCTTCAGAGAGAGAATTCATGTAGCTGACCTACATTCCTTTAATAGGTAAAAGTTCCAATTGTACCTTTGGCTGCAAAGCTATTCAGTGTAAATCTGTGATCTTAACAAGTCTTTGTCAACAGAATATGTCCTCTCCGTAGGGCTCTAGGATTGGGATACAGCCAGAAATGCAGAAATCCTGCATTTATAGAAACCTGCAACACATTTTCCAAGCCCCAAAGGCACATACCAAACTATTCATATGGCCAAGGGGGTAGAAGGCTCAGCACAGCAGTTGTTAGCAGCAGCCTTCGCAAATACATGAAGATTTTGTTCCATTGCTTCTGGGCTTCCATTGGCAATGCTCCTTTAAGCCCTGCACTGCTCAGGAATCACAATGGGTATGGCCCAATCCCAGAGTGGGTAGGCCACTTCCTGTTAGAGGCGATGATAACTTATCATCTGCTATGAGAATTCAAGTATCAATACATAAAGATCTTGCAAACTAAAATTAAGTACTGCAAAGAGCAAACGTTATGGTATGAACAGACCTCTCTGGTAGTGTCCCTACCCACCCCAGGGAGGGTGGTGAAAGCCCCAAAGAGACCAGAGGTGTCAGGGGACTTTATTTATGCTGCTCAACTTCCCTGCCTAAGAGCTGCTATGCAGGGTAGCGCAGCCGCCGCCACTTTCCCACATAGCCTCCAGCCAGCTCCAGAGCTTTGTTTTATTTGTGGATATTTTTGGACACAGTATTTTTGGTAGGGATTGAAGACAAAATGGCAGAGAGGGCATTTAAAGGGTGTTCAGAGGGTACTCCCCACTTTACGCAATTTCACTTATGCACGGAGGCTTAGAACGCAACTCCCGCCTAAGTGGGGAGTCACCTGTACCAGGCAAACATGTTTTTATCTACCCATCTTTTTAAGTTAAGTTAGCCTCCACTGTGGTGCTCGTCTTTTAGTGGGTTGGGGTAGTACTTGCCCGTATTGTGTTGGTGGGTGAACATTTTAGGAATTGTTTTACATTTGCTAGTTTTCAATTGATTTTTACCTATTTGCATTTTATCTTGTTGAGTCGCTTGGAGACCTTTTTTTTTGTATAAAGCAACTACCAAATGTAAACAAATAATAATAATAATAATAATAATAATAATAATAATAATAATAATATTGCCACCACAACTCCCATGAAGGTTCTGGTTTACTGCTGTAGGGCTGCTGAGAACCCCAGCAGCAGGGGTTGGCAACTGGAAGCCCAGATATTGTTATTGTTATTGTTAATACCCCACCCATCTGGCTGGGTTTCCCCAGCCACTCTGGGCAGCTCCCAACAGAATTTAAAGCACAATATAACATCAAACATTAAAAACTTCCCTAAACAGGGCTGCCTTCAGATGTCTTCTAAAAGTCAGATAGTTGTTTATTTCCTTGACATCTGATGGGAGGGCGTTCCACTGCCGAGAAGGCCCATTACCGAATTTCAGTCACCTGCGTACAAGAACCAGCAAAATTTCACCAACTTCTCTTAAAAGCCGCCAACCCTTGCCTTAAAAACAGTCCAGGTTTCTTATGAGCTCTGGATCAAATGAACCCTGCAAATGTGGTTTTCGAGGGAAGGTGCTTCTGAGAACAGCATTTGAAAACAAGTGGGAGGAAGATGCAAAAGACCCATGTCATTAGATACTGCCTCAACTTGCAGGCATGGGGTGCAACTGCCTAGTACATTGTTAGGCAACATATTTCAGTATTTCAAGATGGGTGGGTCACATCACCCAGTGGCATACGACTGCATGGAGTGAGTCACAGCAGAAGCTCAGGACTATAGATTTATAGAAATGTGCATATGTATTTAGAAAGACTGGCTGTGGCCCTGAAATGAGTTGCGAGTGCTTAGTAGACTGAAATGAGCCAGCCCTGTAAGCACATGGCACTGTTTTATACTGTCATGAGTTTGGGGTGGGGGAGTAGACTGTAGGTCGAGACCTTTCTTACCCTTGGATCCAGCAAGTGTTATTATAAGCAAGGGTTCAAATTCCTGGTGAGGTGATAGCCTAGGTAATGGGCCATTGAGGGAACAAAGGATGTGAGGCATAGCTGCCAAGTTATCCCTTTTTTACAGGGATTTTCCCTTATGCTGAATAGGCTTCCTCGCGAGAAAAGCAAAAACTTGGCAGCTATGATGTGAGGTGGGCCTGCTCCCTCAACTCACTGGTAGTTAGAAAGGCAAAAACTACAGTTGAGAGTTGGGTGATTTGAGCTAGAAACTAGAAGTGGAAAAATAGCAGGCTAGGAAGCCAGAAAGTCACAGCAATGCTTGATTTCCATTTGAATTCAAGGCTGCAGCTATAGGAGAAGAAAGTTCCTCTTGGGGTGTTAATGCTGTGAACCCCTCCATCGTAGGCTCAGGTTATGTATATGTGCAAATAAACAATATATCTCCGCTGTAACTAATTCCAAAGGAAACATGAACCCTGGGTAACCGCCTGGAACTTTGTACCACTGAGATTGGGGTGGCATGCAACAATATTCTGAGAAACAAACTAGACTTGATGTTAAATGTGTCTGCTTTTAATGTGTCATTTGCATTTAAAACAAAAACCATACATTAGTTGAGGAGAGGCTAGTAATTGTTAGGTCCATCTGACAAGGAAAAATCCTTCCCTGCAGCTTCCGTAGTAGTTTGCACTGGAAGGAAGTCTCTTATTGGCACTTAGGCTGGATCTACACACATCAAAAAAGCGTTTTCAGAAAATACGTTGCAAACTTCATTATGCGAAATCACGTCGTCAAAAGATGGGACTCCACAGCGCCATCTGGTGTCACAGCGTTATAACGCATATAAAACACTTTTTGTTTCCTAATGTAGCTGAGTCCTAAGTTTGGCCCCAAGTCAAATCGCTGGTCTATCTATCCCAGGGTGCCAGGAGGGGTCTTTACCATCCCCAGTTCCTGAGGTTCTTAACTGGTGGGGATTGAATTTGCGGGTGCCTGTATGCAAAACAGACAACCACTGAGATCCCCTTCCTGTATAATGTAACCAATGTCTTTTATAATCTGGATTCAAAACTATCTAGATTATAAAAGCTTTGCAAAAATTTGCAATTTTCAGGTGGTCCACAGGAGTACCTGCGGTATAAGATTATGAAGGGCACAATTCTTTCAGTTTGCATTGAGTGCAGCGAGGAAGTTGTGATAATTTGCTCTGGTAAGATAAAAAGTTGATTTTTCTGCCTGGAGACAGATGGGTGGGTGCTCCTGGCCTATCAGTTATTTGGACTGAGAATGGTTGTGCGGTACAGAAAGCTGATTGGCCAGAGAATGAGAGATTGACAGAAAACTAACCAGGATTCTCTCTACATTGAAATGGCTCATGGAAGGATATGTGGGACAGGAAAGAGTATAGTTTTGAAATATTGGGGATAACCTCTTTTTTTTGAAAAAAATGCTGGCCATTTCACCTGGTAGGGCTGGTTGCCCTAAGAAACCAGCCTCCATAGGTGATACATTTTTAATTTTTTAATTTTTAATTTTTGTCTTTTAGGAACACTTTTTGCAGCCATCTGGTCAACACTGAAGCTTTGTCATGCCTCAGTTTGCATGATCATCTGCCAAGTGGTTGGCTTGCTTCACTAGCAATAGGACTACAGTTTGGGCATTCTGATTTCATAAACATTTGGGATTATGTAATTTGGGAACAATGATCACTCTGTCTTTTTAGGAAAGAAATGGTGGCATGTTGCTTTTCCCTCCCCTCACTGAACAAGCTGTTGCTGGTGACCTGAGTGTGAGCGCATTTATTAAACACGTTGTTCTGGCCCAACATAATAAGCAACCCTATTGGTGATGTGGGCACCAGTGAAGCAATATACAGTCCACTGGGTCACTTCAGCATTCTCCGGCTCTTGAAGGGATAATCTGGGTTATGGAGCTCTTGAATCACACAGGGTAGCTACTGGGGCAAAATGGGTGTTATTCAGCTAAGATTTACCCAGAGCAGAACCCCAGTAAAGCTGTGGCCTTATAAAGCTCACTAGGGAGAATCCCTGAATTACAGCAGGTACCTCTGAAGTATGTACCGTACCGGTTGCCAATTTAATTTGGGGCCGTTTCCCTAAAGAATTGTGCAAATTTTAGTTCAGTGGAAGTGAAGGCCTAAGTGTACAAGAAGGCTTAAATATTACACCAGTGCAGTTTATCTTCACCAAAGAGATTTCTAGCAGGCATACTGATGCAGAAAGACCATTGACCAAATCACTAGGATGGGTGACTATTTAATTGCATAGCTGTCAACCCTCCATTTTTTGCAGGAAATTCCCTTATTCCAGCGCCATTTCCCGCTGCTATCCTGGATTGTTAGATATACTGTAGACTGTCCCCAGGACGGGTGAGGCTGCTGATCCCTTACTGTATTTTCAAATCTGAAAGTTGACAGCTATGTTTTATTGTTTAAAAAAAACGAAACAAATTTGCATTGCAAACCAAACTATGGGATTTAAAAGCATGCCTAAAGGAACTTTGGTAAAATCAAACCTTTTCCCAGAAAGATCTATGTCACTAGGGAGCAGATAATTTAAAAATAAAATAAAATACATTTAATAAACTGGCATGGCAGTTCCCGGAAGATCAGGCATTCTAACCCATGGTGTCAAAAGATTACTTTATGCTATATTCCCCCCTTCTAGCTTATCCACAAATGTCTGAGGCAAAACCAGCAGAACACAGACATCTGGCTGTGCTATTTTAGCTGACTCTGGCGATGTCAGCTCCAGCTAATTACTTTCTCTTCTACCTCCATCTCAGAAAGGAATCAAATGCCTCTCTTCACTAATGGAAAGCAAACATTCTCAGCATGTCCTCATTACATTATTAAAATTCTTGCTCGCTCTGCAAATGAAAGCGCAAGCGTTCAACATATGGAACTAAACACCAACGACAAATGAGACTTGTGCTCTGTGTGCTGGGGACTCATGCCTACAGACTCAGAGGTTTTTGTGCGCCCAATGTAATCCCATCAAATAATTCAAAGACAGAATACACAAGATTTTGACAACGTAGGAAAGTCTCTTCCAGAAACTAGTAAATTAAATTAAACATAAGGTAAAGGTAAAGGGACCCCTGACCATTAGGTCCAGTCGTGACCAACTCGGGGATTGTGGCACTCATCTCGCGTTATTGGCCGAGGGAGCTAGCATACAGCTTCCAGGTCATGTGGCCAGCATGACAAAGCCGCTTCTGGCGAACCAGAGCAGCACACGGAAACGCCGTTTACCTTCCCGCTGGAGCGGTACCTATTTATCTACTTGCACTTTGACATGCTTTCGAATTGCTAGGTTGGCAGGAGCAGGGACCGAGCAACGGGAGCTCTCCCCGTCGTGGGGATTCGAACCGCCAACCTTCTGATTGGCAAGCCCTAGGCGCGCCACCCCGTGTCCCTATAACATACACCAAAGACTCACTTACTTCATCTCATCACCCTCCCTGCCCCCTGCCCAATCTCTGTCCACTATTAGGCAGAAGTGTTTCATTATTCCAAAATTTAACAATAGGAAATGACTGAAAATATCATGAATGGGTTTAATCCAACGTCTTCATTCTGTGAGCAGAAAGGACTTCCATACTCCCACTCATAGAAGGACCCATTCAGTGACCAGAACTATCTTTCCATGAAGGACAGTTTGAGGACCCCGTGTGAGAGGCGATGAAGGGGAGAGGCCACAGGGTTAGAGGCTGTTCGAAATTGAGGAATGTGCCCAGGTGAGAGCTGGGAGGGCACACCTTCCCCTGTAGGGGATGAAAGTTAAGATACAGTGGTGAGAGATGATTTTGCAGTTTCTTTTTCTTCTTTCTTTAGTTTCTGTCTTTCTTTACTGCAGATTAGTTTGTTCTTTTAATTGTATTGTGAAAACTCCAATTGAAAAATTCCAAAAAAGAGAGAATAGAACTATCCTCCCATGAATGGAAACTCCTGCAGTTCAAAGAGTGAAGACTTTGAATCCAACCCACAGAAGTTTGTCCAAAGCCATTCATGGCTTTGTGAAGTATGAACTTTGCAGCCCAACCCGACGGATTATTATTTCAATTCCAGTCCCACTAATTTCAATTGAATTTCTGTCCAGGTTACAAAGGTTAAGCCTCGCAGGTCCAAATTCTGTATTTTTGTTATGACTAATGGTCATCTTCTCCCAAGAGTTTCCATAAAATGGTTTCCCATTTAGTATCACATTATCTGTTAAATGATGCACTAAGGCAGAACTGGAGATTTCTCTTCCAATTGCATCCTGCTTGACAACAATGCAAATAATGGCTTGCTTGTGATTTTTCCACCATGTAAGTGTGTGAAGCACAAATTTTAGGGTGGAAAGTCTGATTAACTCTTATGTCCAACGTTTTAGTGATGTGTGATTGCACAGACATAGAAAGTTGCCTGCGAAGTAAAGGCAAAACAAGGCACTTGAACAACGGGAGGGGTGGGGGGGAGCCTGTGGGCATATCTCTTTCTACTGTAATCTAATCAGAAGGGTACAGAAGATGCAACAGACACACTTCCAGGTCTCAGAGAGAAATGAATGCTGTAGAAGGTAGTTCAGCAACTGCCCTTTGTCCTGTGTTGCAAATCTACACATTTGCATACATGGGGGGGGGCATGTATAATCCGTGCTAGAAAAATCTAAATGGCTTTAATAATTATATATATATATATATATATATATATATATATATATATATATATATATATGTATGTATGTATGTATGTATGTATATGCTTGCACATGTGCATGTATTTGTGTTATCCAGGGCAGACAATAGAATAGCTATGCATAGTCCCTATCTGGCTATACACACACCATATTTTAAAACACATGACATCCCTTGGGAAACGTAGTTCAGGGTGCTGGGAATTATAGCCCTGTGAGGGGTAAACTAGTTCCCAGGATTCTATGGTGGGAGGGGTGTGTGTGTGTGTGTGTGTGTGTGTCCAATTCAAGACAACTGTTCTGAATTTAAAAGAGGACCAAATATGCTATTAAATATTTTAGAAGGATTTTTAAAAAGAGAGACTCTCCAGAGTGAATTAAACAAAACGACAGCAGCAATGACATTTTGCTGTAATTCATTCCAGCTTTCCTTTCATTTTTGTCCAAATTGAATTAGTTTTTGGCTTTCGTGAGAATATGGACCTAGAATATGTAAGAATATAGTCCATGCAGAGGCTGTGTGGAGGCTGGCTTTTTACTTGAACAACTGGACAGAATACTTGCCTGTGCATTTTCTTTTATTGTTTACAGACTTACAAAGGGATAGGTTATACCTTTTTCATGAAAGCTACAAATCAGGGCCAGCTAATTCACTAAAAATGGGTATCAAAAAGAATATCATTCCAGGCACTATGAAACCCTATGTGAGTGACCCTACAGGTTAAAAAAAGCTCACATTCTATACTGGAATCAGGGCGAAGAGTTCAAAAGGAAATTTTAGCTTAAGTGTATGTGCCCATCCATTTCCCTGCAGGCTTTCGTCCTCACATAACCCTTCCCATTGCCTCCCATTACCCTTCATGGACTGTGCTTTAGTGACATACTTCATGTGATGTGACAAGTTGACGTGCCCAGAATCCAAATTCATCCCATAGTACAGCCCTGAATTACCCAGTGACAGTCACATTAAAGACATCAGCAGGGGGCAAAGCTCATGGAAAGCCATTCCCTTTGGCTGTTCCATAAAAGGTCACGTCTGGCTGGAATAAGTAAAAGGGAGGAAAGCACAGAATATGACACACCACAAGACTGGTGAACAGTATAAGTGTGCAGTTCACACATACTGTAAGTGCAGTTCCTCCTATCTTGTAGAAATACCCCTTGTCATTAACAACAGCTTCTCAGTATCCTAAAAATCAGTTACAGGTGGGTAGCCGTGTTGGTCTGACGTAGTCGAAACAAAATGAAAAAATTCCTTCCACTAGCACCTTAGAGACCAACTACCGGTAAGTTTGTCATTGGTATGAGCTTTCGTGTGCATGCACACTTCTTCAGATACACAGAAACAGAAGTAACCAGACCCTTATATATAGTGAGAGGGTGGTGAGGGGTATTACTCAGAAGGGTGGTGGGAATGGGTGATTGGCTGATAGATGTGGTAAAGATTCTTATCTCATTATACATGATAAAGCTATTTTTAGCCATCTCACCCATTGCTTTTTCCTGTAAGACCAATTGCAGTCGTTAACAGTCGTCAACAGGTTTACCACACCTATCAGCCAATCACCCATTCCCACCACCCTTCTGTGTAATACCCCTCCCCACCCTCTCACTATATATAAGGGTCTGGTGACTTCTGTTTCAGTGTATCTGAAGAAGTGCGCATGCACATGAAAGCTCATACCAATGACAAACTTAGTTGGTCTCTAAGGCGCTACTAAAAACCAGGGCTATTTTTCTAGAAAAAGAGGTGCCGGAACTCAGATGCCTCCCTTGTTCTCATCTAATGGCATTGGTGCCCACCTGAGAGGTTCAAGCGAGTTCTGGCTTTTAAAAGTGCTGCTTTTAAACTAAGATTGTCATATTTCAAAAAGTGAACAGAAAAGTTGTTGAGCTTTATTTGCAAATTTGCAAATGTCCTGGTGCACATGTTTAGCTACATGCACCAGGATTTTCAGGTGCCACCAATCAGTTGATCACCTGTGCTTTCAACCCCCTTTTGGCCCATCCATACTCCCCCATACCTGACATCATATATGGCATTTAGGGCAAGTGGGCTTGGCTTCGTCACCTGTAAGGCTGGGCAATATATTGACATATCGTCCAAAACCGGTTTCAAGTACATATCACAATATTGGTGTCATAATTTTTGACCTGGTGATATATATATTGATATATATATTGAGATATATATTGATATATATATATATATATATATATATATATATATATATATATATATATAGTGTGTGTGTGTGTGTGTGTGTGTGTTTGGGAACCACTGCAGTATAAGATTATACCCTGAAACCAGTCAATTCGTCTACATAGCTCCATCCTTTTTTCAGACGTTGTGGTATATTAGCATATCACTATGTTTAGCTGGTGATATATCACCATGTTGAAAACCAGGTATCACCCAGCCCTAGTTACCCACAGGCTGAAGGTTCCCAGCTGCTGAGCTATGGTTTCTGTGTAGGAGAAGCAGAGATATCTTTGGAAGCGTACAGAGAAAAGCTTGGGGGGGGGATATTATTACCAGTGGTAATGTGTGACTTGGCCACATGAGACCAGGGTTAATGATGCCCTCAAAGTTACAGCTTTTGCCTAAAAATAACTGTGCACTTTACTGAGATGTGAATCAGATCAACATTTCAAAAAAAAAAAGACAATAATAAAAATCCATAGCATCTCTGATTCTGAAAGAGGAAATTTAAAAAAAAAAACATTTCAAAAGCTAACAATGCTTTGAATTTGTGCTATTCCAAATAAATAATCTTGTAAGCCACCTCAAAAACATATTAGCTAGAATTGGTGGCAGGAAATAAATAAATAAATGACAGTCGTTATGAGGGGCAATTCCTGTATGATCATTGATTTTATAAAAATAAGGATCTCAGCCAAATATGCCTGAAGCTAATTAATGTTGTTGATACAGTATATTGGTCTGTCCATAATGCTAGAACATTTGGGGCTTAGGTTTGTAGAACTTCCCATTCAATGTTATGAATTACTGGTACAGTAATTGCATCACTTTTGCAAGACAGAGCTGTCCTTGCCATGTCAAATGTAGCTGCACAATCAGGTTTATTCATCCTTTACGTTGGATTCCATCATCATAATGAAATGAGGAATGACAGAAAATTGAAATGGAGGAGGCAGCAAGGATGGAAAAGCTTGATCCTTTCAAAATATGTTCTAGTATCATGATCTAACCTTTTAAAGGACTGGAAACTCTATACGGTAAGGAGGCCACATTGATAAAATGCCAGATAAGCTACTTGGATGCAAAATTTGAAACTGAAGCAAAGTATTGATTAATATACAGTAGTCAGTTTCCCTTGCCAAAAGAGGAAGTACAAGTGTTTGCTACAAGGAATATTCAGTCCTCTGTGTCCAAAGGCTGCAGTCTTATACACACTTAAGCTGCTAAAACCCACATCCATTTTCTTTCAACATTTAAGCAGTTCACTGCGCACTTAAGCAAGTGAATTAGGATATCTGGACTTCCAATATATTTTTTTAAAGGTTCCGACATAACGTAGGCTGCTGATTGTTTCAGGGGTCAGCAAACTTTTGCCGCAGGGGGCCGGTCCACTGTCCCTCAGTCCTTGTGGGGGGCCGGGCTATATTTTGAAAAAAAATATGAACGAATTCCTATGCCCCACAAATAACCCAGAGATGCATTTTAAAAGGACACATTCTACTCATGTAAAAACACACTGATTCCTGGGCCATCCCCAGATTTAGAAGGCGATTGGGCCAGATCCAGCCCCCCAGGCCTTAGTTTGCCTACCCATGGACTTTAAATGAATCTGGTACAAATAAATCATTCTTACTATAAATGAACTCAAGCAGCTACCATGCAGAGAAATTCTACCTATTCCCACCTTATGCCTCTTCTTTCTCATTTGCATTCTGCTACTCGCTTAATTTCCGCATTCAATTATGATAATTTCTCTGTTATTGCAAAAAGGAAAAAGTAACCAATAAAGAGAAACACTTTACACTTCTGTTCCTTATTACCTTCAAATGCATGCATTTTCTGGTTCCTGCCTATGTTCTCTCTATATTCTTCCATTTGTATTGCTTCTTTAACCCTGCAATTGTTTCCCCGTTTTTCTCTTTCTGCTTATTCTTTTACAGCTCTTTATCAGTGGAGCTCTTTCACAGCCAATGTTTGTTTTAAATCATTGAGTTCTTTTTTTTTTAAAGCGCCTTCAGATGGATTAATTCCAGGTAGCCTAGATATAATCATTTTTGACCCCTCCAGCTTTTAATGTGATTAGTCATGCCCACTAGCTTACAATCTGTCTCCTTTTTTTGTTATAAACAGTGACTATGGCTCCCCCACCCCAAAATGGGCCAGATTTACGTAAATAGTAGCACTAGCAGGTGCCAGGCAAAGGACAAGATGGCACCCTCCTCCATCTGTGTACAAACCCCAACCAAACTATGAGCTAAAACATACTTCAACACTGGCAATGGAACAGCTCCCTCCCCCCTGAACTTGGAGGCAGCTAGTTGAGGTGGTACAGTGCCAGTTGTGTGGCACAAACACCGCTATCTACTTCCTCCTTCTCAACTTCTGCCACCTGAGGCAGCTGCCAAGGAGTGTGGTGGAGTCTCCTTCTTTGGAGGTCTTTAAGCAGAGGCTTGACAGGCATATGTCAGGAATGCTTTGATATGATGGTGTTTCCTGCTTGGCAGGGGGTTGGACTGGATGGCCCTTGTGGTCTCTTCCAACTCTATGATTCTATGACCCTGCCTAATGTCCTGGGAAAGATGCTTCCCAGATGAAAAGTGATACAGGTCAAATGTGTTACTCATGATCATGTGCACAGAAAATGGAGCCGATTCAGTCATGTTGAAGTACTTAACTATAAAAGCGTACCAGATTACTGTAATAAACTAAGCTCTAATTCAGTTGCAAACAATGTGACATACTTAACATGAAAACACTGACTCTTCCTATGTTGGACCTCAGAAACCTCACTTCATTTCCTGTATTTCCATTGCTTTCATGTGTCCCATTTGGAAAACTGAACACAAGAATTATAACCTCCAGGTTCTGCAAATTGTACTGAAGTCCCACCACCACCCAATCATGCTACCCAGAAGTTCCATAACAGTCTCTAAGAATAAAGATGTGTCACCCTAATGTCAAAGGAAGAGGTGGCAGAGAACAGATGGGGGAACAAGTTCTTCCTGTTTCATATTATTAACATCTGTTTACCACACAATGTTTTCACTTTACATTTATATTCAAACAGGGGGGAAATGACCTTTTTTGGGGGGGATGAGAGAAGTTAAATGTAATTGTGAACCACAGCAGTGACAGGAGCAGGAGAAAAGGGATAGCCTCAAGGGAGGAACTGGAAGCAGATTATGTCACTTCAACAATTATAGAAGCAAGAATTTCCTGCTTCACTTAATACATCATACATCATTATTGTACAAGACCAGGAATGGTCATCCACTCCTAATTTGTACTTCCGAAAGTGACCATTCCCAGAATACATGGTCCAGACAGAGTCACAAGAGGAGCTCTTTTAAGTGCTATAATTTACATCCCAACAGGGAGCCTTATGTCCTTTCAGACACTAATGATTGGTCTCCTTTGTTTATACACTAGGGTTTCCTCTGAAAGCTACATGGAGAAGAAAGAAAGTGGCCCTGTTCTTTCTCATTAAATTCTCTGCAGTTTAAAGTGTGCTGTGTTTTGTGTGGCCTACAGAAGCTGTGAAATTCGGCTCTTAGGTACCACCTTTTCTGTTCATTAACCTTACCTCAAATTGGTTAAGTTGGGATTCTGGGGCCATTTTGCTGGCCTTGTTTTATAGCAAGAGTGAGGAACCTTTGGCCCTCCAGATGTCTAACCCCATGTACCTGACAGTGAGCCTCACTGAATTCAGTAGGACTTACTCCTGAGTAGATATAGGTACAGGACTTCATTGCAACTAGCTTCTCAGTGCAATCCTATGCAATTTTCATGGGACTCTCAAGTATGTGTATACTGCAGTGCTTTCAATAGGACCTTGATGCAACCAGCTTTTGCTGGATTATGTCCTTTGTCTATGCCAACTGAACATAACATTGTACTGAGGGCCTTAGATATATGCCACTCCTAAGGAAGCTACTGTTTTCAATAATTAACCTTTGTTGACTATAAATTACTCACATCCTTCCCAAACCTCAAACAGGCTGTAGATACCAAATGCTTCTTTTAATTACCTCAACTCTAAAATATCAAAAACTGAAACAGAGCCTGAAACTTTTGAGGACTATTCAGCGTGGTGGTGGTGGCTGCGAGGGCTACGGAGAGGCCTGCCTCCCTGGGAGGTCTAGGTCTCGGGCGGCGGCGAGGGCTACAGAGAGGCCTGGCTCCCTGGACGGTGCATGTCTCGGGGTGGTGGTGGCGTGGGTTGCAGAGAGGGCTCCATCCCTGGACAGGTTGGCTCTCTGGCGGTGGTGCAATCTCCGGGGTGGGCTGGGTCTCGGGGTGATGTGGGTGTCAGGTGGTATGGTGGCCTCTGGGACAGGCTGAGTCAGGCCGGGCTGCCCCTCGGTTTGAGATGGATTTGGCACGGTGGCGGTTAGAGGATGGTGTGTTGGTTCACGTGACGATCCGCCCCCCACCCTTGGAGGAGTTCCCGGGTAGAATTCCCCAGCATCCCCAGCCCTCTAAGTTTAGCGTTTTGAAACACTGGGTTTTACGTGGTTTTCCTGCCACAGGTGTGACACCTGACCAATCTAAGTTCATGGAAACACTCGCGTATTCCCATCTGACATTGTGGCCAAATTTGAACGCGATCGGGCAAAGCGGTTTTGGAGAAAGGTGTGCTTTAACAAACATGGACCCTCTACATTTACTGTATATATAGATAGACAGATAAAACTGCAGGTTATTACATAAATCCTGCTAATGTTTTATCTGTTTGCAATTTATCTGTAAATATTCAATAAACAGTCTCACTTAATTTACCCAAGAAAATGTTCCAAGTCCTAAAGCAGGTACACAAAAACACACACACACACACACACACACACACACACACAACTACTATAATAACTATAAGAAGCACAAACAATGAGCAAGAATATTTAATGCAGAGCGTCAGCGAAACTCAATTTTACTGAAGCGAACAGGCTGTTTCACAGCTCAGCAATGATTATCCCAAAGGCACTTTCCGTTGTGCTTATCAATCAACAGACTATCTGGGCACGAGGAAGAGATTTATTTGAGATTTACAAAAGCTAAGCTAGTTCAACTCTAAAAGAGATTTGCGGGCAGGGGGAGAATCACACACCTTTCTGAGCCCCATCTGTTTGCATACGCAGCATGCAGAGGCGTGCCGTTTTGAGTCAGGCATTATTTGACTTTGCATTAAAATGCATAGCAGAGCATGTCCCTGCCTTTGCAATTTTGTAGATGCACCCCAGGAAGCTTAATGCCGAAAAAGCTGTTCGAAACGCAGCAGTCTCTTCCCTTGCATTCTCCCCTCTGAACACATCCAATAACAAAAGGATCTTGTATGGAGCTTGAGTGAGAATATATAGAATTATTTGGGCATCTGGAAGACTTGAGAGATTTCAGGAGCAGAGTGATGTTCTGAAACACTGATTATAAGGACTAATTTATATGTAGGCAGAAACCAAACTCTGGCACTCAAGAGTATGCAATAAAATGGCCAGGAATAATGGGTGTAGCTGCAAGGACAAAAATGAGTACAGAAACTACTTTATTAAAATTACGAGTCTTTTCTGGACCCGCACTTGTTCACAACCCTCCCTAGCTACACTCATTCATCTCTGATATTCCTCAAATATACATACTATGCAGGTGGACTTAGCAGAGTAGCCGCCGCCAACATCAGCCGCTGACAGTAGTTCTGGAGCCTGCGATTGGCCGAGGGTCAAAACCGGGGGCGGGGCTGCAGGCGGAGGCCGGGGCGCTGGAGCCGCGCTGACGGCCTTGGCCAGGGAATTTCAATTTCGAATGAGGCTGAGGGAGGCGGTGGCACAGCGGCCAGACGGGGAAGTGAGATGGAGGAGGAGGAGGAGGAAGCCCGCCGAGGAGGTAGGAAAGCCCTACAGGCGCCGCCGGCAAAGTTGGTGCCGGGACGGAGCAGAACTGGATTTTTTTTGGGCGGGCTTTGCTGTTGTCTCCGAGAGCGAGTGAGGCGGCACTGGGGAGCCGCCGCCCGCCACTTCCCTTCCTCTCCTCGGCTACATCCAGGAGGTGGGCGAGCGAGCGGGCGAAAGGGACGCGGAGTGAGCCTGAGGGGGAAGTAGGCGAAGTGCAACAGCCACTCTCTTGATGGAGCCAGGTTTCTCTTCCCTCTTCCCCCGTTTTCTCCTCATAGACACTCGGGAGGGTGCCTGGCTTTTGCTCTGCCCCCCACCCCCGAGCCGCCCTTTGGCTTCTCAGTTCCGACGGAGCTGCTCCCCGGGGGGCGGCTGGGAGGGAGGCGGAGGCGGCGGCACGGGTTCCTGCTCTTCCTGCTCTGCTGCCGCCTCCTCTCAGCCCCTCGTGATGTAGGGCTCCAGATGGAGTCGCCTCACGGTTTGAGTAGGTGGGAGGGGAATTTTTTTGGGGGGGGGAAGTTTTCAAGCCTCCTCTGCCTGCAGTCCCAGTAGGGAGAGGCGGCGGCGAAGACGACAACAGGGGAAGAGCAGCTCTGAGGCGAAGATGCACGTCTGCTGGGGCTGCCGCCGCCTTCCTACTCGGGAAATCCGCTGCCCTCCCTCAGCGCGAGGGGAAGGGACTCTGGCGCTGAGGAGGGAGGATGCAAAAGCAAAGCAGGTAGTTGGCGCTGCACCGCATGTTCCTGCCCCTCTCCAAAGCATGGGGTGGGTTGCAGCATGTGGCATCCTGCCTAGCGGGGTTTGGGTGTGCGCAGGGCGGGAGGGGGAAGCCCTCTTTCCATCTGCAGGTTTTTAATCCCAGCAGTGGCTTTCTCCTTCCTGCCGAAGGTTTAGTTGAGCCCCCCCCCCCCTGGAAGCCGTCGATCCCCACCTTTTGTTCAAATTTCCCTCGTTTACATCCCCTCCCACACACGCGCCACGACGCAGGAATGTGATCCGCGTGGGGGCGGGAATGAGCTTACATTATTACAAAAAACAGTAATAATTGAATGCAGTGACAATTTATGATAATATAAAGAGTGGACACATAGTCCTACAGACACAACCGGCCCTTTGAGGGTGACCAAACTGCTGATGCGGCCCCCGATGAATTTGAGTTTGACACCCCTGATCTAGGGACACAAGCCAGGCAAAGTTTTTTTGTTTTGTTTTTTGGGGGTTTTTTTTAATCGGGTTCTACAGTGGTACCTCTGGTTATGAACTTGATTCATTCCAGAGGTCAGTTCTTAACCTGAAACCATTCTTAACCTGAGGTACACTTTAGCTAATGGGGCCTCCCGCTGCCACCACTGCGCAATTCTGTTCTCATCCTGGGGCAAAGTTCTTACCCAAGGTACTATTCCCGGGTTAGCGGAGTCTGTAACCCAAAGTGTTTGTAACCCGAGGTACCACTGTATAAACAAGAATAATGTTAAGCCAGGCAACGTTAAATGGGTGATTTGAGAACATGTTATAAAGTACAATTCTAAGCATCTTTACTCAGAAGTAAAGGCCACTCAGCCAATCCTTGGTAAAGGTGCATATGACTTTAGCCTAATGGTCTCTCCAGTTGACTTTAATGCTTAACACTGGGGGCCAGTAGGACCAGTAGCAATCTGTGTGACAGGAAGTGTCATAAACTAATTTTAATTCAGCAGGCCCTTCAAAAGCACAGCCTGTCCACGAGCTCTCAGGATCTCTGTTTCCCCATGTGTGCAGGCTTAGTGCACCACAGTTCACTGAGCACCAAGTAGAACAAAGCTAATAGCACAGAAAATGTTCTGGGGTTGACAGCAGTACAATGTGCCTCTTTGGCTCATCAAGACTTGTACCAGAGTGTTTTTTTTGGAAAAACAACACAAAAAGTTTCCTTCGAAGCCTCCTCAAACAGGAGTATATGTGTGTAGTATTTTTAGAAGTTTATATGTGTGTAGTAGAAGTGTATATGTGTGTAGTATTTTTAGAAGTTTAAATTTAAGAATAAGTGTAAGGGTGACACCCTACAGGGAGCCAGCCCTCCATCATCCTGACGTCCACCTCGTCAAGTACAGAGAGCACCAGTGGTTCTGAAGCAGCCAGAGGGGGAGGAAAGATACTTGGAGGAGGAAAGAAATCAGAGGGAGGAACAATGGGAAAGCTCGGGGGCGGAGGGATGAGGCGGGTCCTTAGGGATGTTGGAGAGCCAGGGTACCGACCGCTCAGGGAGGAAGCTGAGAGGGCATCGCTCCTTCCGGCCATAGCTGCCAAGTCTCCCGTATTCCCCGGGAAACCCCCATTTTTCCAGCTGTCCCCAGCCCAAAAAATGGATTTTTTTGTTTTTCCCCGGTTTATTCTGGTGCGGCGGCCATTTTGGAACTGGGCGGAGCATGCTCAGAAGCGACTTTTGATGCTGCTTTGCCCAGTTCCAAAATGGCTGCAGCGTGACTTTTGGTGTGGTGGCCATTTTGGAACAGGGCAGAGCAGCATCAAAAGTAGCTTCTGAGCATGCTCCGCCCAGTTCCAAAATGGCGGCAGCGCTACTTCCGGCCTGCTACTTCCGGTCCAGTCCCTTATTTCTCAGGCCGGAACTTGGCAGCTATGCTTCCGGCGCAAGAAGGAGTGCGCCGCAACGCAGGTCTAGGGGGCGGTGTTTTGGGGTGCCCCGACCACTTTGCTGGCGTAGGAACAGATGGACGCCATTGCTGGATTCTGATTCGGGATGAGAGGTCATGTTTTAAGCTGTCTCTACACTGTAAATAAGTAGCACAATAAACGTCTTTGAAGACAAACTGGACTCAGACGGAGTTACTCTAGAGTAGCCATGATGACCCTCTGACAATAAGAAAACACCGCTTCTCCAAAATGCATTCTAACTGATCCCTCTTTTCAGTTTGAAATCTCTAATTTTGGCTCTGTTTGTATCACAGCAGACTGGAAAGCAAGCAACTGCAAATATACACTGCACTGCCATATTAAGCCATCCATAGAGTGGTAAACAGAAGAGCTAAACATGTCCTCTTGATGGTAAACCTGTCAGGCTTTGGACAAGATATTAACCTACTGTTCCCTAAGATAACTTGCAGCAGCAGCAGGAGTTCCTATCCAACATCCTTTCTGCTTTTCTTTCTTTTCATTTTTCTTTTGCACCAGCCATTTAATCACTCAGTTAAATGATAAAAGGAGAACACCCATATCTGCAGTGACTCATTAGCATACTGAAGAGGTCAGAGCTAAAAATTCACACACTGCGGTTTATTGATCACATGTTTTGTTTGCTGAAGGGAAGGGCGGAGCTGTGCTAATCTAAATATGGACTTCAAAAGCAGGATAGCGCCTAGACTTTGAATATTGTTCCTGGAGGCAGGGCCAGTCCGAGACATTCTGCCGTCCCAAGCAGCTCCATCACGTGATCTGGAAGGTATCATCTGCCATATACAAAAGGCTCTTTGGGGATGCTTCTAGGACCACGGACTGCTTCACTGTCACCCCTACAAACCGGACTGCCTCAGGGAAAAAGATTCACCTGCTCAATTTCTGCTCGTTGTGCAGCTCTTAAAGTCACAGGAGCACTGACAAGCAAAATGTTGGCAACCTTCATAAAGAGTTTACAAAAAGTCCTTCCCCAATCTGCTGGATTGCTAACATAACGCCAGGTGATGCAAGCTGGGAGGAAAGCTTAACAGTGTTACCTCATGATATGGTTCTACTCTCTATCTCAAGCCAAGGCAGCTTCCTAAGAGACAAGTGCATTGCCCAAAATTAGGTCATGTCTTACAGACTGCCAAGCCTATTGTTTCCTAAAGTAAATGCGTATTATCCTTAAAAAGCAATTCTTCTTCCTGAAATCAATGGCTCTAAGGCTGTGAGGGGAAATACTGTGCCTGTTTCTCAAAGGAAAGGGGGTAGGCAGCTTTTGTATTCTTCGGTTGCTATAAGGATTTGCCCATTATTATTATTATTATTATTATTATTATTATTATTATTATTATTATTATTATATTCCCCCATGGCTATCTGGTTGCTCACTGTGAGAACAGGATGCTGGACTAGATGGGAGACTGGCCTGATCTAGCAGACTCTTATTTCTAACCTGCCCTTCAGCATGAGAGCTGGTGGGCCGGTTACAAGGCCTGATTTTTTGTAATGTGTTCTACAATCAAAAAGTATTGTTTCTGGAGACTTATTGAGCTGTTACTCATCAAAGTGGTTAAAGAGCACAATCTGTTTTAACTGATCTTAATATTGCCTTATAGCAACCGAAGAATACAAATGTCTAGTTGCCATTTCTGGGTAAGATGGCTCTAAAGTCTTATTTTTCAAATGCTGAACTGACTGTGAATGATTCTCAGTTAAACATCTGGCTAGTTCAGATGACAACTTTGAGCTAAGTTAAGAACTTTGAGAACTTAACAGAGAAAAGTCACTTGATCCAGGGACAATCCACATATCTATTGGCTTCTTTCGACCTCCTTTTCTCAACGGTGACAGCTCCTTCTCAGGCTGCACAGAAAAATGCATCTTGGTTCCTGAAATTCATTCCCATTGTGCAGGTAAAATGTAACTGATAGAATTCTACAGGATCTGGTATTATTGTGTGAAAGCAGTTTAGATCTAATGATTTCCAGGCATGCACCTCCAGATGGTGGAGATGTCAGGCCCAAGCATCTTTAAATGGTTGATTGCCAAGTGCAAAATGTGCCTGGCACCTGGTTAATTTCAAACACTGGGAGAAGGTTTAGGGAACTGTTGTCAGTGGGTCTTAAGTGCCCAACCACAACAACCCTTGATGCCTTTGTTTCAGTGAGTCCCTTACTCAGCAACTTTCAGCTGTACAGTTATCCAAAGAATATGCTCATAAGATAGCCAAATGAACCATTCATGTGTCCTTCCTGCCTGCCAAGGGGCAGGGGGAGGTGTGGGTGCCAAATGCCCATTTCACTGGCCTTATTTACTGCAGTTTTTAAAGCGTACTTCTTACTATATGCGTACTGAATACTATAGTGTTCAGAATTTAAAACTCAGGGCTGTACCCAATGCTAGTCCTACAGAGTACAAACCCACTGAAATTAATGCACCCAACTTTGTTGTGCCCATTAACATCAATGGGACTGGTTCGGATACAACCCTCAAAATATACCAAGTTGCTATTGCTGGTACACAAACCCTAATGTACAGATGCAACTGGAAAGGAAAATGCAAATATGTTATGCAAAGAATTGGCTACTGGCAAACTACCAGCTGAAAGGTAAATATTATCATTAAATGCAAATGCGTTACGCATGCTGAGCAAACAGATATTGTGACTATTAAACAGGCGCACTTGAGAGAAAATGGTACTCTCAGCACTGCCTGTTATACCAACAGGGTAGATCTCCATTCTTAGTGGACGCTATTACAGTATATATCATGTTGCACTTAGCACATTTCCAGCACATGCTGCCTAACGATCTATATTGCCAAGGGCTTACTAATCAGGCAGCTGTATGTTAAGTGCTATCCGTCTGTCCCTTGGGGCTTCTTGATGTGACAAACTGCAAAGACTCCCCTCTAAACACAGCTCTCAAGGCCATGTGTATGTGACCAAAGTCTCTACCGCCTCACCCCATTTGAGCTGTCTTTACACTGCCATTCTAAAGAACAAACATCTCAGTTTTAAAGTGTGCGCTTATGTTGACCAGCAGCCTATTTTCCTTGGTCCCAGGACCCTGAGCGAAATACCACTCACTTGAGAGACAAGAGCCAGTGTCGGCCTCGCAAGCCAACAGAATGTACCATTCAATAAGGAATGTACAGCCATGGGCTTATTGTCTACCTCCCAAACATGGCTACAATCAACGGACATAGCTCACCCCAGCTGCATCCTGTAGGCTTGTGTTATATGTGTTGTAACGAGAGAAAACAAAGCCAAGCATGGCATCATCCTTTTTAAATGGAATAGATTTATTTCTCTTAAAACACTCCCTTGTTCTGTCTGATGTATTCCAGAATCAATTTCATTTTGCAGAGGGTACAGAAATTAATTACAGAATCCTTAATATGGGATTAAGCCCTTGCCTACTGCACTGTAAACATGGGAACTGGAGTAAAGGCAGGCGAGACAAGCATGTCAATTAGGATAGACGCATCCTCAAGTAAATATAACAAAATGAATTACTTCATACATTCTTCATGTTGCAGATGTAAGATTATAAAAAAAAACATACATGCAAAAAAATCTACCTTGTCAAACGAGTTAAGTGGAATAGACAAATAATAGGCTTGCCTTGCATGAGTTTTAAATTCTGCAACCTTATTAAAGACAAAAAACAAAGGGTGAAATTATTTTTGCTGCTGTAGGTTTTTTTTGTCTGCTGTGACAGATATGTACAGCACAAATAAGAGTTTTTAAACAAAAAAGTTCTAGTGCTCCTGCCCTAATCTACCACATCACAACAATACTACAGATGGCTCTTGATTACAGATATATTGCTGGTTACTTTACTGTGTGGTAATGACAATGACAAAAAAATATAAGCTACTTCACAGTCCGGCGGCATCAAAGGAGTGTGCATTAGATCACTAACTGAGTGCGACTGAGGGAGCAATTATTCAAGAGTGGCTGAGGGGCAGTAGGATGTTACACACTTCACTCTTCCTGCTCAGAGTTGGAGTTGGAGGCCTCCCCTCTGAGGAAAGTCCCACCACTGGCACTGCTAACTCTGCTGACACAACCTCAGTAGTCCCATCTTGGTGAAAGCAAAAATGAGACATTGCAGGTTAGGCAATCACAGATCAGGAACAGATGTTAATTCACTGGATCCGAAGCCTCATCATTTCCCAGACATGCCTCCAGAATGATTTATCTAAATAACTGGAGAGGATGTTGTATTGGGGTGGTTTATTATTATTATAGCCAGGGCCGTCTTAAGCGCCCCTGGCGCCGTGGTGCACCAGATCCCTCCGGCGCCCCCCCCATCCCGTTTCCCAGTGTGGTGGGCGGGCAGGCGCAGCACGGCTGCCACAGGTGCTGCTGCGCGGTGGGCGGGCAGGCACAGCGTGGTTGCCGTGGGCGCAGCTGCGTGGTGGACCGGCCCGCCGGCCGGCGGGCACAACTCACAATGCCCCCCTAGCGGGCTGGCACTGTGGTGCCCTGCACCACCCAGCCTGGCTGTAGGGCTGGCCCCGATTATAACCTATCTTGATTTCAGCAAGGCCTTTGACAAGGTGCCCCATGATATTCTTGTAAAAAAGCTGGTAAAATGCGGGCTTGACAATGCTACCATTCAGTGGATTTGTAACTGGCTGACTGACCAAACCCAAAGGGTGCTCATCAATGGCTCCTCTTCATCCTGGAGAGTAGTGACTAGTGGGGTGCCACAGGGTTCTGTCTTGGGCCCAGTCTTATTCAACGTCTTTATCAATGACTTGGATGATGGGCTTGAGGGCATCCTGAGCAAGTTTGCAGATGACACCAAATTGGCTAATACCCCAGAGGACAGAATCACACTTCAAAATGACCTTAACAGATTAGAGAACTGGGCCAAAGCAAACAAGATGAATTTTAACAAGGAGAAATGTAAAGTACTACACTTGGGCAAAAAAAAAAATGAAAGGCACAAATACAGGATGGGTGACACCTGGCTTGAGAGCAGTACATGTGAAAAGGATCTAGGTAGACCACAAAATTGACATGAGTCGTCAGTGTGATGCAGCAGCTAAAAAAGCCAATGCAATTCTGGGCTGCATCAATAGGAGTATAGCATCTAGATCAAGGGAAGTAATAATACCACTGTTCTGCTCTGGTCAGACCTCACCTGGAGTACTGTGTCCAGTTCTGGGCACCACAGTTCAAGAAGGATACTGACAATCTGGAACGTGTCCAGAAGCGGGCAACCAAAATGGTCAAAGGCTTGGAAACAATGCCTTATGAGGAACGGCTTAGGGAGCTGGGTATGTTTAGCTTGGAGAAGAGAAGGTTAAGGGGTGATATGTTCAAATATATAAAAGGATGTCATATAGAGGAGGGAGAAAGGTTGTTTTCTGCTGCTCCAGAGAAGTGGACATGGAGCAATGGATTCAAACTACAAGAAAGAAGATTCCACCTGAACATTAGGAAGAACTTCCTGACAGTAAGAGCTATTTGACAATGGAATTTGCTACCAAGGAGTGTGGTGGAGTCCCCTTCTTTGGAGGTCTTTAAGCAGAGGCTTGACAGGCATAGGTCAAGAATGCTTTGATGGCGTTTCCTGCTTGGCAGGGAGTTGGACTGGATGGCCCTTGTGGTCTCTTTCAACTCTATGATTCTATTATTATTATTATTATTATTATTATTATTATTATTACCGGTATTATTATTATTATTATTAATTTTGATTATGTACTTTGTGGTTTTATATTCTGATTTTATCCTGTGAACTGTCCTGAGACCTGTGGGAGTAGGGTGATATATAAAAATATATTCTTAAAAATATAAAGTGGTATAGAAATGAATAATAATAATAATAATAATAATAATAATAATAATAATAATAAATATTTCTACTCTCCTCCTTTGGCTGGGGATAATGTCCTCAAGGTGTGTATATGAAAGACAGGTTGACAATATTTGGGCTGGAGCTGAAAAAAGATAGAGGTCTGACTTGTCCTCTGCCTTAAGAGGGGTAGGAAAGGAAAAACATGTAATTTCCATCCATCCAGCCTGAAACTCACTCTCTATCCCATGAGGCCTGAAAAGGACATCAGTGTCGTGAGCCCTGAATAAGAGCACTCTTCTTAGGAGGTGGGAATAAAATACAATGTTTTGCTGCACATGCCAATTATACAACATACTAAGAAAGGGTACAGGATCATCATGCTATTTTTACAACATTTTAAAATGTGCAATAGACAACTATAGTACATGAGATTCAATGACTGCATATTTCCGAAAGAAATATTTGTATCACAAATAATGTTGAGAGACTCAAGGAGAGAATGGTTGATAGAATATTATTAAAAACTGTCTATCATCCACTGCGGTGTAAAATGGCACTGAGCCCAGCAGCTCTGACCTTTACTAATATAATAGTCGCAGCAGCTCTTGGAACATGTCAACTCCTCCTCGTAAATTTTATCAGATTCAAAATATTTGTGTGTGTGTTTCCGTGTGTAAGACTGAAGGTAGGAAACCGTTATCAAACATAACAATGGATTAAAACATAGTTGTAGAAGAAATTGCTTTGTTAATAAATGATAAGATGTTCAGTTTGTCAAGTTGAGAAGGGAAATATTTGTGATAGCCAAGGAAAACCAAGCAGGTCCAACAGATGGATATAGATGAACTAGATTCAAGTCCTTGCTCAGCCATGAACTAACATAACTTTGTTGCTGTTGCTGACATCTGTCTGTCTCAAGAGACAGTGGAGTGCACTTCTGGGGGTGAAGTCAAACTGCTGCACCAAAGTGACCTCTCTGGGGTGCAAGCCTGGGCAGTGTGTATGGAGGTCCTGGGCTGCCCAGACAAGAAGACACCCCCTCTCAGCCTCACTGATGTGGTCCAGAGGAAGGCAGAGCAATACATCTGGCACCCGCTTGGCTGCAGGAGATGCCAGAAGGAGGAGAACACAGCACCATCTTAGGGTCTCTGCTCTGGATGTGTGTAGGGCTTACTCCTTAGACTTTTCTTCTTCCAAAGATGTCTCGCAAGGCAGTGGAGGTTTAGAAGCGGAGTTTTCTTTCTCCTAGATGGGCTACCTTCCCAGGTTGACAAACCCCATCTCTGCCCCTCACTTCCATCTACAGCACATGCAGAAACTGCTTTCTTGACTGTTGGACCCACTATTGGTCCCACCCGCTCAATCTGCCGGAACCTGTCTTCTCATGCGGGGGAACTATAGTATCTTAAGGTGTTGGCAAACGTAGCTCTGAGAGGGATAAAACTACCATTTCAAGGATAATTTGGGGAAACATGTGCTTTAAAGGTATGGTGTGGATGCAACACCATAGTCATTAGTTCTTCTTCCCATTTTGTTTCAAGGATTTAGAGTGGCAATATTCCCAATCTCTTATCTTCACAGCAACCTTTGGAAGTGCATTAGGCTAGAAACTCATGTTAGCCCCTTCTCTTTATAGGACAGCTGCAGCAACAATACTGAACTGCAACCGGAATTCTTTGGAATATAAAATCACAGTCCAAGTGAATGAGAAACAAACACACGGAAGAACTGGGCAGAGGCAGGGGCATAGGAAGGGGGGTGATAGGGGCGCTCTGCCCCGGGCAGCGTGATCCCGAGGGCGCCATCGCGGCTGCCCGCCCCCGCAGGCGATCCCCACCCCCAGAACGCGCGCCACGTCCCTACGGGCGGCGCACATCACCAGAACGCACGCCAGCCCCGCCCCTGCCTGCTCTCTGTCCCTGGTGCTGGAGCATGAAGCTCCGCCACTGGGCAGAGGCATATGTTGTACAGGTGTAGAGAGGACAGGTACTCAAGAGAAAGAAACAGCCTTCTTTCCTATTGTCTGCATTATAATGGATCTGAATTTATGTACAATTTGCCATCTTCACAGATTCCAGGGATAGGTGATAAAAGCATTGACTATTGCCTGCAACATTTGGAAGCATTTTAACATATTTATTATTATTATTATTATTATTCTTTTAAAGAATGGCTATCTTGCTATCTTGTCAGCCTCCCACCTGCTTTGTTAGAATTCTTCCCCAAAGCTGTGAGGTATGAATAATTTCACAGCTACCCACAGAATTATTTGCATAAAAACTGCACAGTGACAATCTACTCATTTCCCATAATTATTTCCATACACTTTAAAAGAAATGATATTCAGCGCCATCCCACAGTGCAGTTTTCCCGTGTGGAATTGCTTTACTCTTAACCCTCTCTGCTTCTTATCAAACAAGTTAAGAGTACAGAACGAATGATCAAAGATGAGTTTATTCATACAGTCATAGCATGTTTTCCAGTGTGCAATAACAAATAAAAAGCAGTGCATATGTCTCTTTCCGGAAGCTATAACTGTTCTTGTTTCCTGGGTGTTTTTCTTCCCAAGCATCAGCAAATGGAGAAAACATAGCAAAATAAATCAGAAAGCTTTGCAGACCCAAACAGTGCCCAGAGTCAAATCTCAGCATCATTTTAAACCTATGAGCTGCATAAATAGAAGCCGCATGCCTGAATGTGCTCCCCTGGGCAGAGATTTCTACTAAAGGGTTGTTTTACAGCCAATTTCAAATCACATGTGAGCTTCTTATACTGTATATCAAACCAGGGTTCTCAACAAATGAGATAGGCTTCTAGAAGGAGGCATTGTCAATTGCCAAGCCAGGAAATATTTATGCTACACACACAACCACTGCTTCTCCCAACTTCAACACAGAGATTATCTAGTTCTTCTGCATATCTCTGAGCAAGAGGAAAATTACTACCATTGCTTAAGTCAGTGCCAGTGCAAATCCAATTCCAAGAACCTGCCAAGCTTACAGGGCCCCGTCTCTGTCAAAAATGAACCATAAAACCTTACTAGAGCTGTTGCCAACTGAGGCAAAAGGCCCAGGCTAGCATGAACATTTTGGGGAGACAGAGAGTAAAGGCAACATGTGTAGGACTAGGCCAGCAAATAAAACAAACCAGGAAACTGCAGTTAAGCTTGGCTTCCCATTACAGTATGTCCAATCATGGTTTGCTGCCTTCTACTAAGCTTAATAATAGGGAAGCAGGTGGCGCTGTGGTCTAAACCACAGAGCCTAGAGCTTGCTGATCAGGAGATCGGCGGTTCGAATCCCCGTGATGGGGTGAGCTCCCGTTGTTTGGTCCCTGCTCCTGCCCACCTAGCAATCCGAAGGCACGTCAAGTGCAAGTAGATAAATAGGTACCGCTCCGGCAGGAAGGTAAACGGTGTTTATGTGCGCTGCTCTCCTTCGCCAGAAGCGGCTTAGTCATGCTGGCCACATGACCCGGAAGCTGTCTGCGGACAAACGCCGGCTCCTTTGGCCTATAGAGCAAGATGAGCACCACAACCCCAGAGTCTTCCGCGACTGGACCTAATGGTCAGGGGTACCTTTACCTTTAAATAAGCCATTATCTGTAAGGAACCAGCAACCGATAGCTGGGAGTAAAGCAACCCTTACAATAGGGTACCTCGAACAGGGAAGGAGGCAAAGGACAGAAAGGCAAACTGTTCTTCCTCCGCAGTGATACCTTCTCTTTGAGTAGTAACTACTTGTTGGCAAGTACAGTAGATCACTTCCTTTTGACCTGTACTTTTTTCCTGCTCTTCTCCAAATTTAGTCAGTGTGAGCTGGTCTGCATTAGTGTTTTTAGGTAAAACCTATACAGTACTCTGTTCGTCATGGCTATATCTGCCATGAGAAATAAACCTTGAGGGGTTTTGAAAATTCCTTCAACCAGTAGTCTTGTCAGATTATTTCTTTTTGGACACCAGTGCAATATATTTACCATACCTAACAGGTTTAAAGCTGGCTAGCAATCATGGCTTGTTGTTGTTTAGTCGTTTAGTCGTGTCCGACTCTTCATGACCCCATGGCTTGTTAGGGAACAATAAACCATAATCGACATTAATGGAAGCTCAAACATGATTGGAAGCAAAGTTTAACGGTTTAACGGTGAGTACCTGATTTGTTTCCCCTGCTTCTGTGTGGGTACGTGTAAAGCAGGTGCAATCAGGAGGTGTGCATAATAAACCACACTAAGGCATATATTCTGACTTATCAAGATATGTGAATGCAGCCTCTGTCGCGTTTATACCTTCTTGGTACTGGTGCCTGCCCTGTGGAACGCCCTCCCATCATATGTTAAGGAAATAAACAACTATCTGACTTTTAGAAGACGTCTGAAGGCAGCCCTGTTTAGGGAAGTTTTTAATGAATGATGTTTTAATGTATTTTTAATCTTTTGTTGGAAGCCGCCCAGAGTGGCTGGGGAAACCCAGACAGATGGGCGGGGTATAAATTATTGTTACTATTAATATTATTATTATTAGCTCCGTTTTTTGTTTTAACAATAGCAGACCACAAGTCTTTCATAATGTCTTCCAACATTGTCAACTGATCGTGTACATCTTCTGTGCAAATAAGGCAGAAATTATCTGTGCAACATAGGGGAACAAATAGTGCGCTGAAGTGCACAAGAATGTCTTCTGGCATTAAAAGGCAATGCAGAAGTCCCTTGACTGTTGAGCCATCACTGCTAATAGGAAGCTGATGTAATACTACGTTCCCAACATCCATTAAGACAGACTCATGAACATATGACCGTCACAAGGTCGTTTGCAGGCGGACTCCACAGCAAAGGAAAAGGTCACGCATGACTTTTGTTTCTTAGAAAAACTGGGATTCCCATGGACTTGATGCAATATTCATGGGGATTCCTGCCACTGTCCTATTTCTCTTCTGCTTCAACAGATGAGTCAGGATTCTTTGTTCCCAAGGGGGCTGTATATAATCCCTCTCAAATCTTACAGTTCAAGAGGAGTGAGTGGCAGGAGGGGGAAGTCTGGTGCAAAAAAGGGGGAGCTTTTTCCTGACTTCTGAGAAGCTAGTTCACCACATAACTAAACTGTGACCTTCCACCACAAATAAAGAAAACCAATCCAACGGATTTGGTTGCCTAAGAAAATGGACCCCAGAGTAAACCTGGCAGATGGCAGCATGATCCAATCAGGTCCTTCAGCTCATGCACAAATGGCATGCGTAGAACATATTAGCCCTACCTCCCAGTCATTTTACCCATGAACAATCATCTCTGATGTTTCACAGTGTTCCAAGCACACCACATACCTCCCACTTCTCAGCACCATCTGACAAGCAAGCGCCCACAACATCCCACTCATAAACTGCTCTTTGTTGACGGCAACAAAAACGAAATAAGCACCCCAAGCCGGATATTGCTAATTCTCATGCATTGCTTGACCACAGGGGAAGGGAAAAAATGGTTAAGAGTGGTTAAAGTATGAATGTGGTGAAGTCAGATGATTTAGTCTCTTTCCACAAGTGGCTCTGCCTGCGTCGGTATCATTATTTGTGAAAAAGAAGAAAACACTAGGCTCCACCTGCACTTCCAGGTGCAAATTCAACACCCAACTCTTTATTCTTAATCATATGTGTTCAAGGCAAAGAAGTATAGTTGGGGAAGCAGAGGGGGGAAATGCAGCTCTGTTCTTGGGTTGTACTGGCTGGGGCTGCCCAAGCTTTTTTGCTGCCTGAGGCAAAGGACAAGCACCCGGTGCCGCCTCCAAATTCTTCAACAGAAATAGAAAGGACTAGCAGGTTGAATTTTTTTATTATTACAAAATTTCAACACTGGTGACAGGATAGTGTGTCCTCCACCGCACAGCATCTGTTGCCTGAGGCGAATTCCTCACTCTGCTTAATGGTAGAGGGGGCCCTGTGCACACAACTGCCTTGAATTTGCTGTCAATAGGAAATGAATGAATTTATTGTTGCTTTGGTTTGGTTTGGGGTTTTTTTGTCTGTCTGTCTTGCCCATCCTCAACTACACACACACACACACACACACCTTTAAAGTAAAATCTTATAGGGATGCTAAATTAGCTGGCCTTTGAAATTTGACCTGTTGGATTTTTTTCACCCTACCCTAGGTTGTTTCTAGCTGTTGCTGTTTCCCTATCTCTCCGAGAAGCTTTTTAATATATATATATATGTATAGTGTGTTAGTTTAGTGGTGTTTCTTGCTGAAGACTACATCACAGGAAGCTAGATTTCAGCTAGACCACAAGGGGAAAATTTCTAAGCCATGGCCACAGAGGAGAAAAAGAGTATGACAAGCTGGCTTAAACTTCCTCTCTTGAAGGTGCAGGAAACCCCCCCCCCCGGCATCTGGACATCCTAATGTACCACACTGGGAGCTTCCATGTACTTTGTGCTTTTCAAGCAGCAGGCCTCCCATGCTGATTAACAAACCATTTCTGAATCTTAAGTCATGTTAGAAGCTATATTTAATACAGCATAGCAGCCTGCTTTTCCAAGATAAAAAGTCAAACGTTTGGCTATGTACCCGCCTTAAATAGCTTTCTGGATTGTTGTGGTCTGTAACTGCTGCTGAGGAACAGAAGCAATTACCTGTGGAGACCACATAACACAGGTCTTGAAAGACCTGCATTGGCTCCCAGTACGTTTCCGAGCACAATTCAAAGTGTTGGTGCTGACCTTTAAAGCCCTAAACGGCCACGGTCCAGTATACTGTACCTGAAGGAGCGTCTCCACCTCCATCGCCCTGCCTGGACACTGAGGTCCAGTGCCGAGGGCCTTCTGGCGGTTCCCTCGCTGCGAGAAGCCAAGTTACAGGGAACCAGGCAGAGGGCCTTCTTGGTAGTGGCACCCGCCCTGTGGAACGCCCTCCCACCAGATGTCAAAAAGAAAAACAACTACTAGACTTTTAGAAGACATCTGAAGGCAGCCCTGTTTGGGGAAGCTTTTAATGTTTGATGGACTATTGTATTTTAATGTTTTGTTGGAAGCCGCCCAGAGTGGCTGGAAAAACCCAGCCAGGTGGGGGGGGGTATAAATAATAAATTTATTATTATTATTATTATTATTATTATTATTATTATTATTATTATTATGTGGATGTTGTGCAACCTTTATTTTGTAATCTATGACCTATTTATCAATATGAAAGTGTTATGCGTATGGAGTCACATTGCATATATGCTTAGATTTGCCTAATTTGATTTTTTTTTTAATGACAGCCTTAGGGATTTTGGTTGAAAGCTTTTGTTCTGAAAGTTGGAACCTGTTACTTCAAAACTCAAGAGAGCTCTTTGAGATGCCATTCTATCAGGAAAAAACTAGTCTACGGGCACTACTTTTTTAAAAAGGTACATTGACAATGTGAAAGGTTACATGCCTAGCAGATGACCATCAGGTTTTGTTTTGTTTCACAAAGCCCCTTTCCAGTGACTAGCTGAGTATTTTCTAGAAGTTCCTCAAGTGATTTTCCATCCTACTGTAAGGAATTTGGAAAAACTGCCTTGTTTTTAATCACATGAGGAAATGAAGGATAAGGTGGAACTTCCAAGCATTGTTAAATGCACATTTTTTTCACCATATCCCTTTGATATGGTAGCTTAGTTCCACAGCGGTATTAACAACAGCGTGTTTGAACAGGTAATATAGACAGCTTTGTGAATTTAAATGATTCAACACAGAATTTTTTTTAAAAAAATCATTTATTCATTTTTAACATCTGGTTAAGCATTTCTATTAGAATACCTGCGTGCCTCCATGGTTAGTCCCCACCCCCAAGGCTTTCATCTGTGTTTATAATGGCACAAGCAGCCAGGATGTTCCACCTTGTTCAGCACTAAGCAGGGCAGGGGGAATAACTTGCAAGTCTCCTGCTAATGTGAATATTTACCTTAGGTATACATAACTTGCGAGCCACAAAGATGAACAAACTATTGTGCCACCAGGCATACACTGTGGATTGTGGGGTGAGCATCTTATTTATAGAGTCGAAGGCAGAAAGACTAACAAGTTCATTAAGCTCTTGGAAGCCCACATTATATGACTGGAGCGCTATGCTTGGCTTTGTGCACCACAAGTTGCACAGGTCTGATTTATTTATGCATAATTAACTTCACTAGGTGCTGCTTCAACTGCAATAGCTTGCGGAATAAGGCTAAAATTGCAAAATGGCCTTCAGAATTACGGGATCTGGGGAAGGAGGGGAAAAACCACCCAAATTTACTCTGGTCCGTTTACATGCCCATGAAGTGCTCAATAGTTATATCACGGTTTTCAAGCTCATATTTATATCCAATAGATTTAAAGATTCAGGGGCTGGGGGTTAATTAGCAAAACAAAACAAAAACAAAAAACCCTGGACTTCTCAGGTTACTAACAAGGTCACAAACAATGCCTTGGGACTTGAAATCCAATGCCAGCTACACCTGAGCTACAGACCATTTTCCATAAGGAATACACTTGCTGCCCATTAAAAACTGCATAATCAAGAGCTTCTGCCTTTATTTTTAATTGAGCTATGTCAGTTCAGGTTTTCAGCAAGAAACAGAACCCTCTAGTGGCAATTCATCCATTCTGGCAATACGGCAATTACCGAATGGTGGTTTAATAGGTTCCAGAGGTGGCAGACCTCAAAAGGAGAGAAGGATCAGCAAGGTCTGTTACAAGTATTTCTGCTTAATATTTCAGACTGTACCAATTTCTAGCAAGAAAACAGAGGTAAGTTGAATCAATACATGTGAATGGGATGATGGCGATTTAATTAGCATGAGAGTACAGTGGTACCTCGGGTTACGAACACGATCCATTCCAGGACGCAGTTCGTAACCCGAAACGGTCGTAAACTGAAGCGCCATTTTGCGCACACACAAACCGTGATTTCCGCACTTTGTGCATGCGCAAACCGCGCACACCGCTTCTGCGCATGCGCAGATCGCGCACGCGACGAAAATACTTCTGGGTTTGCAGAGTTTGTAACCCGAGGTGTTCGTAACCCGAGGTACGACTGTGGTCTGAGGTGCAGCACCAGCAATACATTAAAGCATTAGCCATCAAATGCAACCTGCTTAAAGTTCTTTATACTTTTGCACTTAATAGTGCTTTTACATTAAGTGCATCACTCTAATCCATCCCTTTCCAACCTGGTGTCCTTCAAATATTTTGGACTACAATTCCTAACAGCCCCAGTCAGGACAGCTCTGTTGGCTGCAGCTGATGGGAGTTGCAGTTCAAAATCATCTGCAGTGCTTCAAATTGGAGAAGGTTGCTATAGGTCATCCTTGCGGATGGTGTAAACAGCTTAATGAAATCATTCTTGAGAATACAAGGGGTGTTACAAGTGATAGCTATGAAATGTGCTTTTACTGTCCGAGTATGCACAAACAACTAATGATTTTATATAAAATGGGAATGATAAATCAAAGTGAAGTAGCAGCACTGTGTTATGACAGATTATTATTTACTTACATTTATCCAAGTGGATTAAAAAAAAGATGCTTGGCTGACAGCTCTGGAACTAAGGTCAATTAGCTAATTTAATGCATCATAATTTCTCTATTGATGTTCATATGCAAGCCCTTTTAATACTACACTTGGTTAGTGAGATCGATACGCGGCACTATGAGACCCATTTTAAAACGTGGCCACAAAAGAGTGCTGCATAGTTTTGAATCATGCATCTAAAAAGCTTGTGCTGAATCAGCATAACTTTAGTAAGTAGACTGGCGATATCCAAGAATGCAATACACAGTTCAGCTAGAAAGGAGGTTTCAGAAGAAAAAGAGGGCTATGCCTTAAACCCGCCACGGACTGGAGGACTGGGAGTGTGACAATCCTATTCTCTAGAAATGGTTTAATTAGGAGATCCAGTACAATGCAATTTGCCCCAGTCCGTCTATAGCACAGTCGTTCTCCACACTGGGTGAAGAAGCATGCAATATGAACCATAGCAGCAACACGGCCAGAGATAAGAAGGACTGTTACCCAAGTGCTACAACTCTATAAAGCTCAGAAGTACCAAAATACTCACTGGGATCGAAAACATGCAGCCTTAATTATTACAGAAATTTAGAGGCACAGTAGCAAAAACAAACGAACAAACCAAGCCAGGAGAAAGAATGGGGATGCACACATATTACAAAACAAATGAACTTGCAACACTTTGTATGTGGTCTGCATATGGATAAAGGGCCCCTCCATACGTCCTTTGTATTGAGCGTTCATGATGATTTAAGCTCATGAATAGTGGCTATACGTGATCCCACTTTCAATACTGCATATGGCTCCATTTCCAGTCGGTGCATATCCTATTTGACATCCTGGAATACTCTAAGTTGCTATAACACAGGTGTCCTGCAGGGTTGTTGTTTTTTGCCCTGCTTCTGTTGCACAAGAATGCACCAGGGAGGGGGGGGGGAGAGCGAGAGCTGAAAATAATGCCCAAAAAAATCACATCTGGCAACCAATGTGCCACTTTGGTTCTGGATAGTACATAGGTAAAGGTAAAGGGACCCCTGACCATTAGGTCCAGTTGTGACCGACGCTAGGGTTGCGGCGCTCATGTGGCCAGCATGACAAAGCTGCTTCTGGTGAACCAGAGCAGCACACGGAAACACGTTTACCTTCCCGCTGTAGCAGTACCTATTTATCTACAGTGGTGCCTCGACTTACTAATTTAATCCGTTCCGAAGGCACCTTCGTAGGTCAAAAAATTCGTAAGTCGAAAAGCACCATTGGAAACGCGATTTCCCATAGGAATGCATTGGAAACGGAAAAAATTGTAAGTCGAAGCAACCCCATCTAAAAATTCGTAAGTTGAAAAAACCATATCTAAAACTGCCATGGTTTCCGTTCGGATGTCGAGAAATTTGCCCCGCTAGTAAGTTGAAAAATTCAGTTGTCGAGTCGTTCGTAAGTCGAGGTACCACTGTACTTGCACTTTGATGTGCTTTCGAACTGCTAGGTTAGCAGGAACTGGGACTGAACAACGGGAGCTCACCCCATCGCGGGGATTCGAACCGCCGACCTTCTGATCGGCAAGCCCTAGGCTCTGCGCTTTAACCCACACTGCCACCCGCGTCTACATAGGTAGACGAGTCTAAAAATCCTGGGACACAAATTTTCACGGCCCTCTGGTGGCTCATTTACCAGATGTAATGTATTTTGCATTAGTTTATACTCGATTCTGACCAAACTATGCCTCCTAGAGCAAAATAAATAGCTCTCCAAAAATATATATAATCGAACCACAGAATTTTAGAGTTGAACCCAAATCTCCTCTAGTCCAACCCCCTGCAAATATAACCATAAAACCTCACCCTCCGATTTAACGGCATCAAATATGAAAGAAAAGAAAATACTTAGAGTGTACTTCATGATTCAGAGAGAGAGAAACACCCCTCCCACTGTATATAGCTCTCATGATTCACACTGTCACTAAAGGAAAAAAAATCAAAAAATAAACTGTCTCATCTGTGCCCGAGTGTTACATAGTGCATGAAGTATCAGCCACAGTAACAAATGTACTGGTTGCCAGATGTGATTTTTTCCCCAGCTCTCCTACCCCACAGCTCTGGACAGATATAATGTTGTATCACTGGAGATGCATTTTAGGTGCAGAATGATGCATGGGCAGTCCTATCTAAATCAACCATTAATGTGCTATTATTGCATCAATGACCTGTTGCAGAGCACACCCGCAAAAAAGCCAGTCTCAAGCAGTCCTTAAAGAAGTGGTACCAGGTTTTTGGATTTTGTCTTCATCATGCCACATGCACAAACATGCTCAGATTTCACTGCATACACAATGCAATTAATTCGTATCCACAATGTGTTTCTGCCAAGGTTCAGCCTACATTTCTGCTACCCTGTTATCCAAGTATCAAGGTAAATTATCAAGCATTTTAGCTATCAAGATACATTATAGAATAGAATACAACTGTGCAGCGTAAAATGTCTTTCTTGGTTCCCCAAGAGTTATCCTTTGGTAAGCGTGCTTAGGATGGCAATGTTTGGGCCTTGTTTGCAGTTGGCTTCCATCCACACTTCTGCAATTGGATTTCAACTTGCTCATGTTAATCAACAAACTTCAGGCTATTAGCAGAAACAATACTATTCTCTCTAAAATGATACCAGGTGGGGATTTAACCCTACTTTCTTTGGGGTTAATTGAGCAATTACCGTAGATCTGAATTACTGAATGGAATGCACAAGATGTCTGTTTAAACAAGACAACACAGGGACTGATACAAATCAGCATTACATTAGAAAATTCTATTAAACTGCTTCACAAAAACCATTAAGGCTTCTTAAGATAGTGCTATGAACACGTTGTGGCTACGAGCATCAAAATAGGACCTTAAACACATACCCTAATACTTTTCTGTCATGTGTCTGTTCATTAAATGTTTTCGGCCACAATCCTACACTCATTTACCTGGGAGTAAGCCCCATTGGACACAATGGGATTTGCTTCAAAACAGGCATGTACAGGACTTTTTGCCAAAAACAACTGACACAGGTATTACGACATTCATTTTCTAGTGGACTAAATCCACAAAGGTGTTTTGAGAATATTGAGATACTATTGTGGCTCAAAACTGGAAGAAAGAAAGGAACAGCTAAGTATTGAGGATTTGTTCACTTTGCTGGGTGCAGGGAACCGAGCATCCTTTTGCATCATGACATTGTAGCCTTGGAAGGAACCCCAAGGGTCATCTAGTCCAACCCCCTTCAATGCAGGAATCTCAGTTAAAGCATCCATGACAAAATGACCATCCAACTTCTGCTTAAAAACCTCCAAGGAAGGAGAGTCCACAACCTCCTGAGGGAGACCATTCCACTGTCAAACATGTCAGAAAGTTCTTCCTGATGTTTAGTCGGAATCTCCTTTCTTGTCATTTGAAGCCACTGGTTTGAGTCCTACCCTCCAGAGCAGGAGGAAACATGACTTTTTTCAGACACATAAAAATATTTGCTGTTTGCAAGTATTTATTTGAACCGCAAAGATAAATAATTTCTGGCATAGATGAACTGGCAGCATCTGGAGGCTAGGGATTAACTTCAGACACATAAATTATTCCAACTTGTCTTGATCCTACTGATGTACCTAAGGTATAATCAATGGCTGAACCACAGCAGTTGTTTAGAAGAACAAAGCCCTATTAAAATATGAGCCTGGTGTGTTTTTTAAAGGACCGAGGAAAACAGTCTGTATTCAAGTTCAGACACAAAAGGACTCTATTAATATTCCAGAATGAATGTTCTGAAAATACTTAACCTTAGTAAAATGTAGCAACTATTTTCATTGAGCATGTAAATAATGATAGCTCCTAATAATATAACAGGAGACCATCATTTTTAGTCAATTAAATAATGGCATTTCAGTCCTGCACGCTAACAGGAAATTTGGAAGTAATTAGAGAACCAATGAATAGTGATATGGGTTCAAATGAGGCCCACAGCAAGACATTATAGATTGGTGGAACCGAGTGTACAGAGAATAAGGAGTGTGGGACCATAAATTAATTCAAAATATCAAAAATCTAAATATAAGTAGCCTAATGTATTTAAAATGTTAATGATATATGTTTCCTTAATATAGTTAATCATAAGCAATATACAGAACTTAAAATAACGTTAATTTCCAGGTTAATGCACAATGCTAAACTATAGTTTATTAAACTATCATCAGTTGATTAAACTATGGTTGAGTAAATCATAGTTTAGCATTATGTGTGAACCCAGTCCAGCAGTTTAACTATGGCTTGTTTACTGCCAAAAAACACAGCTGTTTGCTGTTGGCTGACAAATCTTGTTTAATTTCAACTATGATGTTTACATGTGAATCCAGCACTGTTCCTTAACTATGGTCTGTTTGACGTTCACCAAAGTACAAAGGCATGAGGCAGCCATCCCCAAACTTTGGCCCTCCAGATGTTTTGGACTACAGTTCCCATCATCCCTGACCACTGGTCCTGTTAGCTAGGGATCATGGGAGTTGTAGGCCAAAACATCTGGAGGGCCGCAGTTTGGGGATACCTGGCATGAGGCAAGAGCAACTGAAAACAAAAAACCATGCTTTGTTTGACCATCTCTGGGACCATCTCTGGGACAACTTGTAGTTAATTTGTGTTTTGTTAAACAAACTATGCCTTAAAGTTATTTGCAAACCAGGCCATTAACTTAAATTATTTAAGTTAACATGCACATCTGTGCAAATAGGAGAGGTCCCCATAGGGCCTGATGACACTTTTCTCCTCCTCCTCCTCTTTCTTGCTTGCCACTACTTAGCAATGGCAAAATGCATGGCCAATTACTTGCCTACAATGAAGCTCATGGATGCATCTCATGAGCAAATAGAGCCATCCCATAGGAGTGCCTGGCGTGCTATGGTCCATGGGGTCACGAAGAGTCGGACACGACTAAACGACTAAACAACAACAAAAAGAATACTGGTGCTTTTAACATGGAAGGGGAGAGGCCGACATATGAGGAAATTTTAAGGAAATCTGAACAAGGCTGGAAATTGAAACCTTATGAAGAAATTAAAGACTCCCTGACTACCTGTTTGCAATACCATCAAATAAATGATATATTTTCAAAAGACAAAAAGATAGGTTTTGAGGACAAAAGGTCCAAATTCCAAACAGAGTTGCTAGAAGGCAGAACAAAATTGTTGTCTAAAATGTATAATTTGTTGTTAGAATGGTATACAAAAGATGAATTGACAAAAGAGGTGATGATAAAATGGGCAAAAGATTTTGGGCATAATATTGAATATGATGCGTGGTTGAAATTATGGAATCAAACATTAAAATTTACTGCATGTACCGCCTTGAAAGAGAATGTTTGGAAGGTGATATATAGATGGCACTTAACTCCAGTGAAACTATCTAGAATGTATAGAATGAATAATAGAATGTGTTGGAAATGTAAGGAGAAGGAAGGAGATTTTTATCATATGTGGTGGAAATGCGATAAAGTTAAAGAAATTTGGGAAATGATATATAATGAACTGAAGAAGATTTTTAAATATACTTTCCCCAAAAAACCTGAAGCATTTTTGTTAGGAATGATAGGCCAAGAGATTACAAAGGAGGATAATGTATTATTTCTGTATGCGACAACCGCGGCTAGGACATTATTAGCCCAAAAATGGAAGACCCAGGACTTACCGACGATTGGAGAGTGGCAGACAAAAATGATGGACTATGCAGAATTAGCGAGACTGACTAGCAGGATCCGGAACCAAGGGGAAACAAGGTTCCTAAGAGACTGGAGTAAATTTGTGGACTATATGGAAAAGAACTGTAGAAGTTTAAAAACACTTGCAGGACTGAAATAAATCCTACAAATTGACTTTAAAGGGAAGATATTAAGGAACTGCGAGATAAGAACTGATTAGAAAACCTATTGAGGGGAGGGAGGGAAGTCAAGCTCGGCGGAGCATTGTCAATAGAAGATTGTGAGAAGGTTAAAAAGAATGATGTATGGTATTGTGTTGTTTTGAATGTTTGTTTGTTTTGTTTTGTGTCTTTAAATGTGTTTTAACTGGAAAATTTAATAAATTGTTTATAAAAAAAAGAATACTGGTGCTTTAAGATCCAGTCACCAACAAATATTAGCCTACATATGGGGACCTGACAAGAAACTGGCCTGACCGGATCTACATATGCAAAACGTGCATGGATCTCCCAATTCATCTAACAGCTATGCACACCATCATGCTTTGTATCATGCCCAATCATCAAAGTAGGATGGTTAAACAAAGCTGCCTGTATTAAGCTAGACCACTGGTCCATCTAACATAGACAAAACAGAGGTTCTCCAGGGCATCAGGCACTAGTCTTTCTCAACTCTCCATGGACATGCCAATGACTGAAACTGGGACCTTTTAGAGGGAATGTGCTATGGTCAAAGAAAAGAGTGGTATTGGGCTGCGCATGGGAGGATGCAGTGGCATAGGTAGCTGTCAGGGTTTTTGCGACTACTATTGAGTAACGACCCTCCACATGCTTGTCTTTCAGGAACTTTTAATAGTGCACATTATTTACAGTGAAGTGAGCTGCTGGTTTCATGTCTCATCAGTCCGATTCAGAATCCGGCACTGCCCCCTTTCGCGACCTTGACCAACATAAGAGTCGCGGGACAGCGAACCTCCTCCCCTTTCTCCTCGTCCTTAATTCCGGTGTCGGGGGGGGGGGGGAGGTCTCCGGCCCGTCTGAGTCCCATCCTCTCTTTCCCCCTCCCTCTCTTCCTGTATGAGGAGCAGTGGCTCTTGGATGTTGCCAGAGCTCTGGCACTCCCTCTCCGTCTCCTGACTTTCCCCTTCCAACCCTTCGCTTTCATTACTGCTGGGAGATGTGCTGCTCCTGATGAGGGGGGGGGCTGTTCCCTATAAGCCCTCCCCCTTACAGTAGCCAAAACCAAAACCGAAGTACAGATCATTCTAAGACACGGGTGTCAAACACAAGGCCCGGGGGCCAAATCCGGCCCGCCAGACCTCGTCATGTGGCCCGCCGAGCGCCCCAGCCTGCGGGACCCAGCAGCGGGACCTTGCTGCTGAAGTGCTGCGCCGACAAAGCGCCGACAAACAGCTGGGGCCTGGGGATGTTAGAAAGGCGCTGCGTGGAGCGCCCCGAGCCACTGCAGGAGAAGGAGGAGGCAGCTTGCCGGGTCAGGGCCCAGCAGCGCCGCACGGAGAGTGCCGAGCCTCTGGGACGCAGCAGTGCTCTGTAGCACTTTGAACCGTCCTCCTCCTGCCACAGCTCGGCGCCTGGAAACGGCTGCTGCTGCTGAAGCACAGACAAAGCACCCAGCAGCGCCGCGTGGAGCTGCATGTAGAAGGACCCCAGCATCTCCACTCCAGGTACCAGTAGCTCTGCAAAGCTCCTGCATGAAACCCTAGCGAGCCTCCACCACCCAGTGCAGTTACCAAAAATCATTTTTCAATAAATTGTACAATAATTGTACATTTGAATATCTACTTGCCATTATTCTGACTATGTTTCTGCTTTCAGAGCTAGTTATTACTGACATTATTACAAAAAAAACAGTAATAATTGAATGCAGTGACAATAATTTATGATAATAAAGAGTGGACACATAGTCCTACAGATACAACCGGCCCTTTGAGGGTGACCAAACTGCTGATGCGGCCCCCGATGAATTTGAGTTTGACACACCTGTTCTAAGAGATCAATACATGGCGCTTTTTATATTTTAGAGACCCCTTCCCGTGACAGGCATTTTATTCAAACTGCGAAGACAAAAATGGCTACAAATTATTTTTATTTATTAATAGAAGTCATTTGTTGCACGCTCTCCAACACTTCTCCAATGAAAACAGGGAGGTCCTAAGGAAATGCGTGACATTCCAGGATCAAATCAGAAACCTGGACGGCTTCTGCAAATCCAGGACTGTCCCTGGAATATAGAGATACTTATTGGAGCTGTTGTTGGTAAACTTCCCCAGCATTCAAGCCAGCCCACAGTGAGAAGTAAAATACACCAAATAGCCAACGAAAGCAGCAAAAGAGCATCAGAAGAAACTGGGCATCTGAGCCAAACAACAGAGATGGGTTTTGCATCACCTCCAGAAGGCAACAAGGAACAGCACAGATCTGTGAGTCAGGGAGGACATTAGTCCATAGCTTCATGGGGACTGATGTAAAACTACCGTACTTCTCCTCGCCATGGTCTCAGGACTGGAACTTGGATCAGGGCCTGAGAGGAAGATAGGGAGCAATAGAAAGAGAGGTGCTCTCAGAGGCATGTGAATCCTGGGTCATGAAGGGCAAACTGTTCATGCTGTTAAGCTTTACTTTCTTTAACCGTATATCAAAATAATGACAACCGATAGGAGACATATTAATAGCCACTAAAAAGATACTTGCCAGGAACTGAGGGGGAGAGGGAGCTGGGAGAGAAGAAGCACTCCAGTCCCATCTATTGATGTTCCCTTTTATAAAAAAGAAAAAGAAAAAAGTATGATGTACAATGATTGTGAATAAGTGCACTTTTTAGGGCAATTATAGGGAGAGTAAAATATCTTCAAGATGCTTTCCATGAGGACCAGCATCTGTGTATTATTTACTGACGTAAAACTAAACTGAAATACAATACTGATCCGATTGATTGGTCCTCTAATAAAAAACGGTACTTCATAGTACTTTGTTCTTTTTGAAAATAATTGTATCAGTGCTTAGTCAAGATTCTTAACATCTGAGAGTCTGAATACTAGACCAAGATAACACAAGAGCTTTTATTTCATTCTCGTCCCCAAAGACTGATCCTACAAGCACTTTCTTAGAACTGAGTCTGCTGAAATCAGGAGCCTTTACTTCCAAGTAAATGCATTTAGGAACAGGCTAGACAACTACTTTATGCCAAAATTGGCTCACTAATTATCCATGACATTGCTAATGAACCTTTAGCATGACCGGTCTGTCTGGTAGTAATGCAGCATTACTGAATATGCTGCAAACAATAATGATGCAATAAAAGTACTTCTGGCAAGCTGCCAAAGGCCACTCCATGAAACGATATTGTCAGGATTTGATTTTAGAATCTAAAAATATGTTTGTCAATTTCATAGACAGCTGGTCATATTCTTTCCCAAAGGTTGCTTGTATTCAAAGGGCCTCAAACTGCACACAGAAAACCGAGAGAAAAACCACAGGAAATCTTCTTGACAGAGGGAAAACATTTTACACAAGACGTTCCAAAAGCCAGTAACATAATTCCGTATGTATATATGTATTTATCTGACATAAAATGTATTTTAGTATGTGTCTGAACACAACACAGGGCCATATTTTTTAATGGTAGGCGCCCAATTCTCATTTTTAAAATTGAGAATACAGTACAATCGCATGGGTGTTTCAGTTCCATGCATATTCCAAAATGTATGTACTCAAAATCTGAGCAGGTTTTCACCAAGTTTTGCCAGTGCTTGACTCCCTCCAGCAAAACAGTGACAGACTGGGGGCACCTTGGGAAGGAACAGAGGGGGTGGTCTAAAAAAAAAAACTAGGGTTGCTACCTCATTCAGGTCCTGTACCCATGCCTGAGCTTTTAACAGCAAAATGACAAAAATAAATTGCAGTTTAATGAAAGGAGCTAAAAAGACAGGAAAACCTTCCCTGCTTAATTTCTCAGTACTGTAAAAGGTAAAGGTACCCCTGACCGTTAGGTCCAGTCGCAGAAGACTCTGGGGTTGCGGCACTCATCTCGCTTTACTGGTCGCGGGAGCCGGCGTACAGCTTCCAGGTCATGTGGCCAGCATGACAAAGCCGCTTCTGGCGAACCAGAGCAGCGCATGGAAACGCCGTTTACCTTCCCGCCGGAGTGGTAGCCTACCTATTTATCTACTTGCACTTTGACATGCTTTTGAACTGCTAGGTTGGAAGGAATTTCTCAGTACCAGCCTGCTATTAAGAAGTTAGGAGCAAGGCCAGAAGGCGGGAACTTACGAGGAGGATATGCTCCTGTTCCTGTGTTCATCACCTTCTATTCCAGGTTAACTTGAAACAGTCACTACATTGTGTGATGGGTTCAAAAAGCAGAAGTGAAGACACTTCCTTTCTTTCCAGAAAGGGTTATGCATTTCTGGTCACACACTGAAGGGAAATAATTGTTGGGCATTTTGAAAAATATACACGAAACATCAGCTGAAAAACACATGTGGTGAATGCCTCTTATTGGGAAATAAAATAATCACACTTTTTTGCACGTGCTCACAAACATTTTCATCCTCTTTTAAGGCATACACAACAAACACATCCCTCATCCTGACAATTACATGCCATGGTCGTTGTGGACTAGTACAGTCAAATATTGCATTATTATAAAAACAACTACAGTAATAATAGTAATCGTAGTGGTATTTCTTCTTTGTTACCCTCTAATAGACGGATTCCTATGTTCCTATTTACGAGTCCTGAGTTCAGTGAATTCTTTCACAGGTCTCCTGATTAAGGACCCATCTTCTATTAACAGCAAAACTGTAGTTTTCACAGGGCTTTTCTCTGTTTAGGATTGAATAATTATACCTATCACATAAAGCCTGCTTCGGCTGGAGTTATACAGAAGAAATAGGCCCAACCAAAGAGACCCTAGTATGTTAAAAAATAAAAATAACTCTTAGTCTCTGGGAAGAACACAGCAACAGGAATGTACAAACACTTAGCTATTGCAGGATTGGATCCAAACGCCATTCATCCTCAAGCTAGTGCATGCATTGTAGTGAAACTTACTTCTTTGGATTACTTATAAAGTACTTTACATGGGACTGCCCTTGAAGAATGCTAGATTCAGTTGAGACCAGTAGGATATATAATATTGTTCACCTGCACCCGCCCCAAAACAGCTTCCAGATTCAATTCATGCTGTTAGCTGGATGTGTTTAATGGCCTAGAACCAAATGGTATGTCAGGAATTATAGTACCTCCCAGATAAGAAAGCTTTTGAGAACTTCTGTCAGCTTCTAAGGCTCTTCTTGTTATTCCTCCACCATATGAATTTTGCTTGGTGGAAATAGGAGCAATGGCCTTTTCAACTTCGCAACAAATCGTGGAACAACCTTCCTACAGACATGCATGTGTCCCTTTGGTTGCCAGCTTTTAAGTGTGCTCTTAAGGACAGTTTATTTTCAACTAGCACTTTTTAGCTAGCATCTGTTCCTTAGTGTGCTTACTATTTCTCTTACTGTTTTGGTATCTACCTGCAATCTTAATTTATTTTGTTGTTATATTTCTGCTTTTTTAATCATTGCAAAGTGCCTCTTACATGTTGTATTGCAACATTGCAATACAATGTATAAGAAATAAAAGAAGCATTCAAAATGCAATTTACAATCAATATGAATACAAACTTGCTACGGACCACCTGAATGAAGCTCACTGGTAGTCCACGGGCTGCAGCTTGTGAACCCTTGCATTACAGTATGTTGCTTTGTAAATCATAGTTTGTATCTGTTACTGCAGTGTTTCTCAACCTTTTTTGGGCCACGGCACACTTGTTCCGTGAAAAAAATCACGAGGCACACCACCATTAAAAAAGTTAAAAAATTTAACTCTGTGCCGCCCTATATTATAATTATGACTGTAAGAAACACTTGCCAAATATTGCTTTCCGGCGGGTCAGCGTTGTGTATTGGTGGCCGCCAGGCTCGTTTGCACTGAGCTTTGGGAAAGAGGAGGAGAAATATGGCTTTTTGGCGGGTTAGCGTTTTTTTATTGGCGGCCGCCAGGCACGTGACAATGCAAATCGCCCTTCTCGTCGCCGCACGTCGCGGCACACCAGCCAGCGTCTCGCGGCACACTAGTGTGCCGCGGAACAGCGGTTGAGAAACGCTGTGTTACTGGCCTTACTGCTCTCTGACTTGCAGCGCCATGAGAAACATAGCTATGTGAGTGTCACTGACACATATCGGTTGACTGATGTTCATGATCCTGCATCTCTCTTGCTAAACTCATATAATTTTCAGATTATAAAACAGATTATTTCCTTTTCCCAACGTTTGCACACTGTATTTGCGATTTCACACAACATAAAAGCCACTTTCAGCAATGTAACGTTTATTTTCATGTTATTTGCTTCGGGGGGGGGAATTGTTTCGAACCTGGAACCTTTCGTATGGAAAGCATGTGCTCTTCCACTGAGCCACAGCCCTTCCCAAAGAAAAAACACCTCCACAATCCCAAACATCAAAGTAAATTGCTCTCTTATACAATAAAGTGGCCCCCGAGACAATATAACACCAGTCCTGAAAGACCTACATTGGCTCCCAGTACGTTTCCGAGCACAATTCAAAGTGTTGGTGATGACTTTTAAAGCCCTAAATGGCCTCGGTCCAGTATACCTGAAGGAGCATCTCCATCCCCATCGTTCAGCCCAGACAATGAGGTCCAGCGCCAAGGGCCTTCTGGCGGTTCCCTCACTGCAAGAAGTGAGGTTACAGGGAACCTGGCAGAGGGCCTTCTCGGTAGTGGCGCCCTCTCATAAGATGTCAAAGAAATAAACAACTACAGTATCTAACTTTTAGAAGACATCTGACGACAGCCCTGTTTAGAGAAGTTTTTAATGTTTGGTTTTTTGTTTTTGTTTTAATATTCTGTTGGAAGCTGCCCAGAGTGGCTGGGGAAACCCAGCAAGATGGGTCAAGGTATAAATAAATAAATTGTTGTTATTATTGTCGTTACCGCGCGCTGCTCTGGTTCGCCAGAAGCAGCTTTGTCATGCTGGCCACATGACCCGGAAGCTGTCTGTGGACAAACGCCGGCTCCCTCGGCCTATAGAGCGAGATGAGCGCCGCAACCCCAGAGTCGGACACGACTGGACCTGATGGTCAGGGGCCCCTTTACCTTTATTGTCGTTATACAGTATACTTTCTACAAGCAGGTATTTATATTTGGGGGGAAATTCTTATAAATAACAGGAAGGAAGGTAGGTAGGTAGGTAGGTAGGAAGGAAGGAAGGAAGGAAGGAAGGAAGGAAGGAAACTATGCCCATTTTTATTGTGTTCATCACCTCTTATATCAAAGTAAAATGATACCAATATATCCAGGTGGCAGAGTTCCATGGCCTATTTCAGGCATACTAAATGAGTGATTCATTACACTCAGGTTTGTTGCATTACACCTATAAAGCACTTCTCAAAAGGAAGGCCTACCCATCAGGGCAAATAGACCACCACTCCATTAAACTCAGTCTTTCCTCAGACACCCCTCACCCGTCAGTCTGCCTGCTTTCTTAAAACCATCTTGAGGTTGGCATTGCTTGTCAGCTGCCTCCACCTTACTCTTAGTGTTGCCCATTAGACCTCAGCAGGGAGGATGGGAACAAAATTAGAATTCCACCCAATTGGACAACAGCTGCCCTTGATTATAAAAGCTAAGAAACAAAAGATTTCTCCCCTCCCTCACCGAAAAGAAAAGAACATATCAGGTGACATTTTTGTAGCAACTGAAAGTTAAAAACGACATTTATTTCTAGCTAGATATGGCCATAGTTATTTCACAGCTCTCTCAGCATTCGCAATTCCTACTCTTTAGGTATGTTCACATTAGCGACTTAAAATGCAGCAAAACTATTTTCCTCTGCTGAGTTTTAAGCCACATCGGCACAGTGTTGTTCACATCAGAGAAAGGCATGTTCACATGTTCCCCTGAAAACTCCTCCCCCTTCCCAAACTATTCATGAGGCTCATCTGCACATGCACACCCATCTGCACATGTGCCACAGCCATCTCAAACATTCACACCATTCTGAAGCATGAAGTGAATGCAGCTTACATTTTGTAGTCAGACTGATATTGGTTTCATGAAAAAGAACACTTCAAGCAGTAGTTGTTGTCAAGAAACTACAGGATCGATATGGGCTGTGGCCTCAAAAACTAGCTGTGGGAACACACTGGGTGCTGAGTAAATGTACATGAAAGACTAATACCCGGAATGTCTTACTCACTAGCACCAAAACAGAAATAATGGAGCACAAGAAAGAGGCAGGACAGTGTCATTTAAAAATGTGGCATGATGGTGTTGAACCAGAAACACTGTAAATTTAAATCCCCACTCAAGTCATGAAGCTCTCCAGGTGGGTGATTTTCAGCCATCTACTTTCTCTTGGCATAGCTGTTCTCTCACATAGTTTTTGTAGTTGTGATATTTTTATCTTAGCTTTCAGACAATGACAAAACATGCTGGCCCTCAGTTTATTGACAAATGGTGGGATACAAATAAGATAAGTAAAGAAGCATAGGCAACTCATGGCTTCAAAGAGGCACCTTGGAAAGAGGAATTCCATCCCAACCAGAAATAACCATTGAGGTGTGTTCGGAAAAAATGTGAGAGGATAGACTCAGAGCTCCTCCCTGAGCTTTAAATTAGAGCCTGTCAAGGGCTATGTTCCACTAATTACTACACCTCACTTGAAGGTTCTCCAAGACTCAGCAGTGGAGCCCGTTTCCAGTGCCAAAAATCAGCCAAGGCTACCTTTGTGTGTGTGCAGAGGACCTTTTCTTCACCAGTTAATCCTCCTAGGATTAGAGTTTGCAGACTAGAACTGAGGCTTCCAAAAAGACTTGAGTTTTATAAATTACCTCGGGCCAAATCACAAAGAATAGAGGAATGTTTTGAGATGACCCTCCATGCCTGGGACTTAAAATAACCTCAGGAGGATTGGAACCTTCTTTTTGTGGAAGAGTCAGCTCTAAAGGACCTAAAACTAGCCTTGCTGGATCCGACCAAAGGCCCATCTAGTCCTGCATTCTGTGGCCAATCAGATGCCTAGGCACAGTTGCATTCTCCTGCCCATGCTCCCCAGCAACTAATACTCAGCAGCATAATGCCTCTGATAAGAACACTTTGCATCAGGTCACCTAAGGAAGCTGCTTTATTCCAAGACTGACCACTGGCCAGCATTGTCTTCACAGACTGGCAGCGGCTGTCTGACGTTTTAGGCAGGAAAACTTCCTATTCCTACCTGAAGATTCCAAAGATTGAACCAGAGAGACCTTCTGCGGGCAAAGCACGTGAGCTACGGCTCTTCTCCCTATGGTTCTGGAGCATAAGGAGTAATAACAACAAGTCCCTGCCTATGGGCATGTGCAGAGCTTCTTTCCCTTCTCCGCAAGGGGTTGCTGCAACAGGACCCCACTCAAGGCAATGGATTTCCAAACATGGTTGAACCCACGGCGCCTCCCCTTTCAAGAAGCCACCTCTTCTCTCCACCCCAAACCCCCGCTCCAGGGCAGGGCCTCCGCCCCCACCCCAAAAAAGCCGGGCGACGATGTCGACTCACCCAGAGTTTTGACGGCGATCTGCCTGGTCAGCGGCGGCGGCAGGTTGATGCAGACCAGATCCACATCCTGGTGCAGTAGGACCTCGTCTATCCGGCTGGTGTAGAAAGGCACGCTCATCTCCTTGGCCAGCTCCTCCGCCTCCTCCGGAGTGCGGCCCCAGAGCGCCTTGACCGCAAAGCCCTCGTCCTTTAGCAGAGGGATGATGACCCGGGCGGTCAGGCTGGTGCCGAACACACCCACCCCGGGCAGCATGGCTGCTATTGCTGCGGGCGGCTGCCCCCTCTTCTCCTCCTCCAATCCTCCTTGCTGCGATCTGCCCTTCCCCTCTCGATGCCTCCCCCCCGCTTTTCCTTTCCTCCTCCTGGCTGGCCCTCCTCCTCCTCCTCCCTTTCACGCGGAGCCGCAATAATACGAGCAATGCGGAGTTGCAATGCAAAGGGCGCCCAGTCCCAGCTGCGAACTACTGCTGCTGCTGCTGCACAGAGCGAGCGGCGCCCGGTCCCGGCAGCAGCGGCGACGGCTGCCGGCTGTGCCCCTGGCCGCGGGCCCCTGGCGCGCCCGCCGCCTCACCGGCCAAGCATCAGCCTCTTCCTCAGCTCCCCGACGCTGCCCCTCCATAGCCGGATCATCACACGCAGAGCCAAACCCCGAATTCGTAGCGCTTCCTGGTCCTGCCCGCCTTCCACACACACAGAATTAATAAATGAATTCAACACACACGCAAGCGCGCGCGCGCAACCCGGCCGCTCGCTCGGCTACCGCTGCCTCCCTTGGCAAGAGCCCTGCACCATTCCACCAAAGGGACCTCAGGGCAGCCAACAAGTGGCTCGGTGGTCAGGAGGAGGAGGAGGAAGCAGCAGCAGCAGCAGCAGCTCGGCGGGTCTTAATCTTCCTCATCTGCCATGTTCACCACAATGCGCTCCTGAGCATTGTGAGAATAGGAGGAGTTTGAGCTGTCACCTCCCGTGTGTTCCCTCCGCCTGCAACGCCCTCTCGAGCTCTCCGCGTGCCATTGGCCGCCCATCCGGCTGGGGAGGGCGGCTCGGGCTGCTCCTCTCTCCCCCCCGGTTCCCCCCGCCACCGCCGCACCTCTTCTCCTCCTCCTCCTCCTTCTCCCAGAGCTAGCTTGCTTGCAAGCGCAGCGCAGAAGAAAATAATGACGGGCCAGCGAGGCAAAACCTGCGCGGCTGCTCCCTTCCTTGCACGCTCGTGGCCGGCTTACGGCAGCATTTGGCTCCGGGCGGGCCCCGCCGCGACGCAGGAAGGACAGCGAAAGGTCAGGAGGCCATCGCTGCAGCCACAGGGGAGCTGCCGGCCTTTGCTGCAAACACCCGAGGCCGCTGCTGCAAGCCTCTCCCTCGAGGATCAAGGCAAGGCTGGCGTGGACTTAAGCGCGCGGAGCCCTCCGACCCGCAAAAACACACATTGTAATTCCTCCCCGCGGAGGAATATTTGGCGCCTTTTTTTGCCTTGGTTAATTGGACATAAGGTGAAAAGACTCCTTTTAAAAAAAAAACGCCAGGCCTTCTGTAATTCAACAACAACAACTACTTTACGGGTTTTTTAAAATAAGTTTAATTGCTATTTCTTGAGAGTCTGAGGTCGTCGTTTTTCTCTCTCCTTCTGCATTATTTATTCTTGTTTTTACGATTTATAGTTGTATTTTTGTTGTTGTTGTAAGATGCCCACAGAAGGGTCGTTGGAGGGCACAGAAATACCCAAGGGCGTACCCACCATTCGGCAAGTTAGGGCAGCTGCCCTACTCTAGAAGCAGGGCTGGTGGGCAGAGGCGGAGCACAGCCCGGCGGAGCGCGAGTTCGCCATTCCCGCCGCACCGCGCCACACCCTCCCTCCAGCTCCCCGGCGCGCCCTCAGGCAAGGCCAAGCGCGGCGGGGAACCAGGGAGCGCGGCGCGGTGGGCGGGAACGCCGAACTCGCGCTCCGCTGGGCTGGGCTCCGCCTCCGCCCACCAGCCCTGCTGCTAGGGAGGGGCACAGCCCGGCGGAGCGCGAGTTCGCCGTTCCCGCCCGCCACGCTGCGCCCTCCCTCCAGCTCCCCGTCGCGCCCTCTGGCAAGGCCAAGCGCGGTGGGGAACCAGAGAGCGCGGCGCGGCGGGCGGGAACACTGAACTCGCGCTCCGCTGGGCTGGGCTCCGCCTCCGCCCACCAGCCCTGCTTCTAGGGAGGGGCACAGCCCGGCGGAGCACGAGTTCGCTGTTCCCGCCCACTTTGTGGCCCCTCCCCTTCCGTGCCTTGGCCCCTCCCCTTGCCCCCCCCTAGTTTTGATCCTGGGTACGCCCATGGAAATACCATCAATTAAACAATGAAAGGAGGATACTTTCTAGTCTCAGGCAAGACTGGAGAATCCCGTCATTAAATTAACCCAGTTTCACCACTTTGGAAGTAACCAGAAATTGGTCACAAATGGGCATCTTTGTAATGATAGAAGTGTTTGTTGCAAATAAGGGACTTGCATAACCTGCTCCATACGTCATGCAATTCTCAGGCTCTGGAATCAGACCTTTCTGACTAAAAAAGACCAGTGGCACACATTTTCTCACCTTCCTACAGGTATTATTAAATGCAAGTAGGAAAATGTAATATTGGAAGGTGCCTTTAGAAAACGTCTGGAATAAGTTACTTTTCTAAATTCACTATACATTAATCTGTTAATTCAGATGCAAGATTACCAGTTTGAAGTGACTGTCATCTTCGTATTTCCCTTCTCTTCCTGCCCCCCCCACCCCACTTAACAATAATGGGTGCTTCCTCATAGCTTATTTTGCTAACAGGTAATTGAGATATATTGCAAAGGGGTTATTGGCAACAGGCTTCTTTTACTTAGCAGATTTCCCTGGAAAATGGTAAATCCAGATTAAATGAGGGAAGAGAAGTAAAATGCAGGCTGGCATTTTTATGACAACAATGTCACATGGTTACTGAGGGGGGGGAAAACATTGCAAAGGGATGCTGGAATGTGACTGGTAGGTTCCAATAAATGTGGGCAATTCAGCTCTTTGCCACTTCAGCGAGCTACCTCACAAAGCTCATTTTTCCTGTTTGTTGCCTTCCTGACAGCAGCTCACATATCTGTCTATCCCCTCAGAACCTGTGAGAAGCTGTTTCCCAGCCTCCCACTTCATCTAAACCCTCTTGTCTTCATGGTACTCCTCTTAGGCCTCTATCCCTGGTTCCACAAGGCCTGTGCTTCTTGGCCAACTATGGGGCAATCCACACTGAAGCTGTCTATCTACAAGGCATCACTGGTGGTATTTTTCACAAATCTAACCACCACTCAGGGTTCATGTTGTATGGAATAAAACACTGTAATCTCATTTGATTGTAACATGATTCTGTGCCACACACATTAGGAAACGCAATAAACGTAGGAGAGGTTTAAGTCATGTGTACTGTCTTGTGTAGTGTACACATCACTACAATTATTGCCTGGCAAGGAAGGAGTGCTTGAAAGATCACCTTTTATCGGGTAAGTGCATGCACACCTGTGAAGCGAAGTCTTGCGCTCATACAGTTCAATGTGCTTTCCCAACCTTTTTCATTAAATGTGAACACGCGTGCACCTTCACTTAAGTATCATACATTAAATAAAGATATATTATTAACTGGAAATATCTGTATTGCACTTGATAATAAATGACTTGGTTTGAATTGGAAGGTGCTATAGTGTTCATTTACTTGATTTTTACTTGCATGTACAGCCATGTATTTAATGCAGGGTAAAATACGGGCACACAAGTCAGATGCGCATAAGTGTGTGGGGGGAGGTGTATTTGGGGGGACAAGGGCATTACAGATTACTGGAAGATGGTAAGTTTAGGAAGTGTTTTCAAGACAAGGCACTGTTATGATTTCAGAGTGCACAGATTATCATAGCTGCCAAGTTTTCCCTTTTCTCACGAGGAAGCCTATTCAGCATAAGGGAATTTCCCTTAAAAAAGGGATAACTTGGCAGCTATGCAGATTATCTCATTTGCCCATAAAATGCACAGAGGCAGGCCTTTGGACAGGTCAACACAGTTCGAAAATGCATGCATTATGTCATCTTATTTTGAGAGGGCTATCTCCTTTTGTGTATAAGGTCTTGATCAGTGCTGTTTTTCTAGAAAAACAGGTGCTGGAACTCACCATGAACTACTCCATTGTTCTCTTAAAATGGCAATGGCACCTACCTGAGAGGTGCCAGAACTGAGTTCCGGTGAGTTCCGGCTGGGGAAAAAAGCCCTGGTCTTGATATCACAAACTTTAGTGAGCAGCACAGAACCAAGATAGTGTGGGAGCAGAACTAGGAGCTGGGCTTTGCTATGACAGACAAGCAGTGGGGGGGGGGGGGAAAGAGCTGTGAATTCAGCAGCCACTACACTCAAACTTTGTAAGAGTTAAGGAAGCTTCTCTTAAGGTAGTGGCACCTGACACCAATACTGCTTCATTATATTAACAAGTACCGTATGTATTGCCTAAGTTTGGTGGGAGTGCGAGGAAGTGGGAACTCTTATTTCACTTGTGGACTTTCCCGGGCATCCACAGATTCTGGATGGCAGCATTTAGCTTCACGGGTAACCGGGCAAATGGATGTTATGGGTCCAACACCAGCACTGTTATCACTTTGAGAAATGCAAAAAGGAGAACTAGTGCATGAAGATCTGATTGTGTTTCGTGTTGGTAGCTGCTCTAGCAGAAATGGCATGATGCTGGAAGACAGCAGGCTTTTCAGTAAAGGTTTGGCTTTCCAAGCACACTTTAAACAAGATGCTTACGCAGCACCAGAGAGCTAGCAGAGAACCTAAAGCGAAGGACAGATTTGCAGATACTTGGATGCTTTTCATAATGTATGTTGGCAAAGGTGCCCCCGCATTGATCCCACCTTCGGTACATGGTACACTAAGGAGAGAAGTTTGGTAGTGTTTCGGTGTCTTGCAACAGAAGTGTGCACTCGAGAAGGGAAACGAGACAAGAACACCAGTGCTCCAGTGTTTGTTAAAGGTTTTTACAGTTTATTATTGTAACAGAAAAGAAAAGAAAAACTTATAATACCGTAATGGGAGCCATTGTACAGCATTTTTAAATTCTATGCACTTCATATGCATTTTCTTCTTGTAAGCCTACAATAATCCTGTAAGGTAAATCAGAATTCTCCTGCCCCATTTTACAGGTGGGAGAAGGATGAGATTTGGACCAGAGGTTCTCAGTCTCTTAGACACTGTTACATCAGCTACCTCCACCCAAAAACCTAATCCCAAGCATCTTTATAGTGGTTTAAGTGAGACTTACTCCCAAGTAAGTATGCAGCATAGGACTGCAGCCCTAGACATCCCCCCCCCAAAAAAAAACTTCTTGCGGAATTTTCCACAATCCCCAGCCTAGATTATTTTTTGACAGGTGTGACTCTCTCAGAATTGCTATTAAAGATGTGAAAGACTAGGCAGGGAGGTACTGGAAAATTTGGGAAGAAATGTCCCTCCCCCTCCCGGGTCTTCACAATGGACTAAGCTTACTTAAATTTATTGAGTTCAATGGGTCTACTTTGAGTATGACTAGATTGCCTATCACTCTATTTTAACTGGCTGTTCTAAACTATGGTCAGATATTCCATGGCGAGTTGCCCTTTAAATAATATCAAATAAAATAATTTATCATAAGAAGGTAAAAGCAAAACCAAATATATTCAGTCAATTGTGCTCACATTTTAACATCATACCAATACAAGAACATAAAAAATGAAGTAATACAATGTCTCTGATTTTTCATTCTGTTCTGTCAGTATAATGTCACCAGGGGGTTTTCTTTTTCTTTTCCTTATTACAGTATAGCAAATCATTTTACTGCATATTAAGTAGAGGTCAACTGACCAAATAAAATAATTTCGTTTTTAGGTAGACTAGGATAGTATCAAAAATGAAAGTTGAAAACTCTCTTGTCAATTTGCTTCTCTATTTGCCACTGTCCATCCCAGCTCAATAAATTATCCTTGCAACTTTATGCATGGCACTGCAAACTTTAGCATACTTTACTGTATTAGTAAATTGGAGGTGTGCCATAGAAAAGCTTGTGACTCCAAAAAAAGTTCAATATATGGAAATAAATCTCACAGCAATTCAAACAAGCAAATCCTATGAATAGCATGAGCTAGTTTTTCTTGTCCTCATTTTTGGACAAGGTAAAAACAAGCAGTAGACGATTACACATGTCAAAGGAATCTCTTTAACCCATTCCATGTTTTCCAGCCTAAGCTAAACTTAGGAGCATTTTTATAGTCAACTGCACTGATGTGGTTCCACTGAATCCTTAAAACGAAGAACCAAGGTTTAACTTGATGAAACACAATTTTCTCAATTACCTGTTGAGCGCTGGAAGGGACATCTCAGAGGGACATCCTACACACTTGCCAGCAGGCTTTTCTGCATCAGACCTTCTCCCAACATGGACAAACTCAGGGAAGGGAAAGCAGGAGGTGGGGGGACAGGTTGGGCATGTGTGACCCCATTGTCTTTCTCCATGTTAACTCAATTGCATGAAAAGTAATGCCTGAACCGAGCTTTTGTGAAGGCTCAAACACGTTGTTTTTTTGCAGCTGTGCACAGATACCCCCATTCCACCCTGTGGCCCCAATCTTTGGCCCCTGGATTGGGCCAATTCACCTTGTGCCACATTTACAGTGGGTACCATTTTATGACCCAGGTGTTTTTTTACTCTTTATCTTTTAAATTATCACAAAAACACTTGAGAGAGAGAGAGGTACAGTGATATAATGCCATAATCCTTCACCCCACCCCCCAACATTATTTATAAAAACACATACAACCCCCCTAGTCATCACCATCAACGGTGTTACTAAAATGCCCATGACAGGAAAGTTATTCTAAATGGAATATTTAAAAAATGGCATGATTGATTATTGTGTTTTAACACCATCGCACCATAATTCAAAAACTACCGTACATTGTGATTTTCTAGTACTATAGGGTTTTTTTCCATTTTAAAAAAGCTGGCAAAGCGTGTTAACAATAATTAACATATTTATAGAAAGGGAAATAAATGGGAGTCATAAAATAGTCCTCTCTTCAAGGATTCTAGTGGATGTATGCGAAGGTTCAAATGACCCAACACACAGCAACTACATCACACCCATTCGTGTGGCTAGAATATAGTGGGACGTAAACTCTTTCCAATAGTGTAGAAAGTCAAGCTGCGTACACACTCCTGTCTAATCTCAGTGGTGGACCTTGGGGTCTCAAATTTCAGTGCCGCTCTCTGCAATGCCAAGATTTGACACACACACACACACACACACACACACACACACACCACTTCTATTCTACCTCATAATTATGGAGCCCCCTGTGGCACCCCCGAGGCTCTGTTCCCAGTGAGACCAAACCACTTGCGCTCCCCCAAACCCACCTCTGCTACTCTACATCTAGTGCACTCCCATGACTGGTTCGGAAGCAGTGTACACTGTTGTGTATTGAGTCAAAGGATTTTATATCTGTATTATTATTGTCTGTATTTGCATTAGGATAAAGTAACTGCCTTTTGGTTCCAGAGGGTACAGCTACTATTGGTTCATTTAAGCTGCTGTATTTGGATCCTCTGTCTTATTGGTTTCCTCCAAAAGGCAGCACTGTGATTGCTTGATATTGTTCCCTCCAAAATGTATCCCTTCCTAGCTAGTCCCCTGTCCCTATAAATGTAGCTTTCCTCTCCTCAGTCTTCAGTCTTGTTCACTTTAATAAAGAGCTGTTACTAGAGAACTGTCTCCAGCATGTTATGTCAAGAGAGCTGAAATCACAAACCCCACGTCACAACAACTGGCGACGAAGGTGGGATCCGGAATGCTGAGGAGCGGTTAAACACAGCCCTGCCTCAGAGTCCAGATAGCAACTGAGAACAAGACTCACTGGCCAGCTGAGAAGACGACCCTGCCCGCTAGGACAATGGAGAGTCCAAGGGTATTGGAGCCCTTCCAGCCATCAGAGCCCCACACGTGGGAAGACTACGTCGAACGCTTCGAGTTCTTTGCAGTGGCTCAAGGGATCACCGATGCCAGCAAAAGAAGGGCCACATTCCTGAGCTACTGTGGGCCCGAGACCTTCAAGCTGGCCAAGGCATTGCTTGCTCCAGCGAAGCTGAGTGAAACATCTCTCAAAGATATTCTTGCCTGCCTAACGAGCCACTTGGCGCCTACTGAGACCAAGATGGCCCGGCGGATGGAGTTCCATAAGAGGCAGCAGCGTGCTGGGGAGTCTGTATCCACATTTCTGGCTGAGCTCCGGAAGCTCACTCAGCACTGCGGCTTCCAAAATCTGGAAGAGACTCTCCTGGATCGGTTTATTGGGGGTCTGAGCAGCAAGAAAGCCAGAAGACGCATCGTGGCTAAAGAAGAGGTTACCCTTGCTTCAGCCTTGAAGGAGGCCACCGCCACGGAGAATTATGAAAGAGAGGAGCTTGATGCCAGTCGCAAGGCCACTAAGCCACAGATAGAAGTTGCACATGCCATGGATGAGCTAGAGGCTACTCCGAGCCAGAGCCCAGTCCGTGGGGTCGAGTCGGTGCGTCAGGTCTGCACAGTGCACAAAGATCGCCGAGGCAGTTGCCCAGGTTGTGGCGGAAACCATGAGCGGAAGAGTTGTCGTTTCAGGGATGCTATGTGTCGGATGTGCGGGAAGACTGGTCACATCGCCAGGGTCTGTAGATCGGCGGCGTCAGGAGCAACAGGAGCACCTAGACTGGAGCATCGCAGACCGCCCACAGCAACTCGTTTTCTAAAGGACTGCCACTACGTAACGGAGATCAACGGGAGGGCCGTGCAGTTTCCAGCGCAAGGCAAGGCACACGTCAAGGTGAAGATTGAGGGTCAGCAGTGCGACATGGAGGTGGACTCCGGATCTTCATTCACCATCGTGTCGGACCAGACTGCGAAGACATTCTTCCCCAGGGGTAAGTTGCCCCCTCTGGAGCCCTTCCCGGCAACCTTGCAGTCATACTCAGCGGGCCGCATCCATGTTATGGGAATGTGTGCCGTGAGAGTACAGTTCCGGGACAAACAGGCTGTACTCAAACTGGTGATTGCGAAGGGCAGTCGCCCCAGTCTCCTGGGCACTGACTGGTTCCCCGCCCTGGGACTGAGTATATCAGGGCTTAATTCAATACAAACCTGCCCTGAGATGAGCGAGGCATTATGCAAGGAATTTGCTGGTCTCTTTAATGGAAAACTGGGTTGTTATAAAGGGCCCCCAGTTGACTTCGAGTTGGACCCCGGGGTGGCCCCAATCCGACTCAAACCAAGGCGAGTGCCATTTGCACTGCAACCCAAGATCGAGGCAGAGCTGGATAAATTGGTCAAGCAGGGAGTTCTCTCACCCGTGGACTCTGCTAAGTGGGAGACTCCAATCGTCACACCCCTTAAAGCAAATGGGGAAGTCAGGATCTGTGCAGATTACAAATGTACTATCAATAAGGCACTCAGGGGAAACTCATACCCCATTCCGGTCGTATCACATCTGTTGGCTAAACTGGCTGGGGGCAAGGTGTTTGCCAAAATTGACCTGGCACAAGCTTACCAACAGCTGCCAGTAACCCCACAATCAGCGGAAGCACAGACTATTGTCACACATAAAGGGGCGTTCAGAGTTAACAGATTACAGTTCGGAGTTTGTGTGGCCCCAGGGATTTTTCAAGGGCTCATGGAACGCCTGTTAAGAGGTCTGCCGGGGGTCTTGCCATTTTTTGATGACGTTTTGATTGCTGGAAAAGACCCACAGGAACTGGTTGCGCGTGTCCGTGCAGTGTTGCTCAAGTTCAAGGAGGTGGGGTTGCAACTGAAAAAGGAAAAATGCAGTTTTGGGGTGCCAACGGTGGATTTCTTGGGGTTTAAAATTGATGCATCAGGCATCCACCCCACAGATGCTAAGATTAAGGCCATCATCGAGGCACCACGACCACAGAACAAGACGGAGTTGCAGTCATTCCTGGGACTTATTAACTTTTATCATTCGTTCTTACCCCAGAAAGCTTCGGTAGCTGAACCATTACATAGACTATTGCAGAAAAAGAAAGTGTGGCGATGGGGGCGGGAGCAGCAGAAGGCTTTTGACTCCTTGCGAGGAATGCTGAGTAGCAGGAGCGTCCTTGCTCATTATGATGAGTCAAAGCCGCTGGTCCTGGCATGTGATGCCTCTCAATACGGTCTGGGGGCTGTGCTGAGTCATAGGGAACCGGATGGGTCGGAAAAGCCCATCTCTTTCTATTCCCGTACGTTGTCGCCCACGGAGCGCAACTATGCTCAAATTGATAAAGAGGCACTGGCTATTGTGTCCGGAATCAAAAGGTTCTATGATTATTTGTACGGTCGCCATTTCTCCATTGAAACGGACCACAAACCACTGTTAGGGTTGTTCAACCCAAACAAACAAACGCCACAAATTCTCTCCCCCAGAATGTTGCGTTGGTCAATATTCCTGAATGGGTTCCAGTACACCTTGACCCATGTGCCGGGGAAACAGTTGTGCCATGCTGATGCGCTGAGTCGATTGCCCCTTCCTGGCGGGAGCAATGAGGATCCTGCTCCGGCGGAGCACATTATGATGCTAGAAACACTTCCGGGGGCTCCTGTAACAGCTACGGATATAGCTGAGAAAACGAGGAAAGATGCTGTTCTCTCCCGTGTGCTCACTTGGGTGGGGAGGGGGTGGCCAGGTGGTCCGCATGAAGAAAAATTCAGGCCTTATGCGACAAGGCAGCACGAATTGTCCATGCATAAGGGTTGTCTCCTATGGGGAGATAGGGTGATCATCCCAGCACCACTGAGAAACAGGGTTCTTGAGACGCTTCACATGGGACACCCGGGAATGGTCAGGATGAAGTCACTAGCCCGATGTTATGTGTGGTGGCCTGGAATGGACCAGAACATAGAACAATGGGTACGAACATGCAAGGCATGCCAAGAGGTGCGGCCAGAAGTGGCCAGAGCACCAGTCCACTGGTGGGAGCAGTCCAGGACTCCCTGGAGCCGGCTGCACATAGATTTTGCTGGGCCATTCCAAGGGAAGGTCTTTTTGGTTATCGTTGATGCATATTCCAAATGGTTAGAAGTGGCGATGGTCCCTAGCATGGCATCAGCTGCCATAATCAAGGTGTTGAGGCAGCTGTTTGCTACCCACGGGTTACCTGAGACCATTGTATCAGATAATGGGGCAGCTTTTGTATCCCAAGAATTCAGGGCATTCTTGGCTGATAACTTCATAAGAGGGGTCACATCCGCGCCCTTTCACCCATCCTCCAATGGGCAGGCTGAGCGCATGGTAAGAACAGCCAAAGAATCCATTGCGCGCTTAATGGAGGGTAACTGGTCGGCTCGCATTGCGCGAATGTTATTTTTGCAGCATGCGACACCGTGTACTGCGACGGGCAAGTCGCCAGCCGAGCTGCTCTTAGGTAGAAGACTGGTAACGGTGCTGGATTATGTCCACCCAGATAAAATGCCAAACCGTAATTCAAGAGCAACCCCCCAGGCTGAGACTGACACAACAAGGTATCTCGCCCCTGAAGATCTGGTCTGGGTGAGGAACTATTCACGAGGTCCGCGGTGGGTGGCTGGTGTGATCACCCGGGCTAGTGGACCTGTGTCTTATTATGTGACCTTGGAAAATGGGCAAGTTTGGAAGAGACATATAGATCAGCTGAGGCGCCGGGCGCTCAGCAGGGAGGAGTCAGATAATTCATCCCTGGCTAATGACACACAGCTGCGAGACCAGAGTGAAGATGGCCCAGAGGTGCAGTCACCAGGGGCTTCAGCAAATGAACCAGGGTCTGCTAGTCCTCATGATGACGAGGTACAGGTCGGGGACCCTGAGATGTCTGGGACTCCATCTGTTCCTGATGAAACCCCTATAGCAGCCCCTCCACCACAGGTAACACCCAATCCAGAACCTGCAACACCTGTTGTCAGGAGATCAGGTAGAAGTTGTAGGACCCCACAGTACCTGAGGGATTACGTCTGCTGTGCTCACTAGGGGGGGAGGGGTGTTGTGTATTGAGTCAAAGGATTTTATATCTGTATTATTATTGTCTGTATTTGCATTAGGATAAAGTAACTGCCTTTTGGTTCCAGAGGGTACAGCTACTATTGGTTCATTTAAGCTGCTGTATTTGGATCCTCTGTCTTATTGGTTTCCTCCAAAAGGCAGCACTGTGATTGCTTGATATTGTTCCCTCCAAAATGTATCCCTTCCTAGCTAGTCCCCTGTCCCTATAAATGTAGCTTTCCTCTCCTCAGTCTTCAGTCTTGTTCACTTTAATAAAGAGCTGTTACTAGAGAACTGTCTCCAGCATGTTATGTCAAGAGAGCTGAAATCACAAACCCCACGTCACAACATACACAATCCCTATCTACCCTGCTGGGGTTTTTTTTAGGAAAAATTCTGTTTTGATGTGTTTCCCCCACAAACTAGGTTCAATCCAGATTGAGAAAACGAACGACCTATATCTGCGTTTTAAGCCTGTATTGTGTACACAGCCTCTGTTGCAATTCTTCTTGTAGATTGCAGAAGAGTTTACAATGGTAGTGTTAGGAGTTACTTGTCCAGAAGCAACCAAAATTCACTTTTAAGGTTAACCCATAAAAGACTTTCTTTATTTGCATGCATTAATCAGTGCATCAAGAGCTCAAAGTGAAACGTTGAGTATGATGAGAGTACAGTTTTAAAAAATGCATTCCAGAAAGAGAGAAATATGTTTGGGCATTTTTAACATTCTTATCACACTACTCTTATTTATTAAAGCATTTGCTCACCTAGAGTCTTTTTCAACAACAGGCACATAGTATTATATCATTAAATTCTGCATCTGCCACTCTGCAGCTTTTTAAAGACGGCAGTTTGTCTGAAATCCACAGAGCTAGCTGGAAGACTCGGGTGAAATTAGAGCTTGCTATACAAATGGAATTTATTTGGAATTCAATAATGTGCTAAGTGTCCTGTCTAAACATGCTGGCATCCCTCAGTTCAAAGTGAATTTTGTTGCAAACCAGTTTGTAATTGCATGGTTTCTCTCATCATCTTTGCCTGAGTTTATGCAATCCAGAGAACTGTGGCTTTTAAATGACACTAACTGTGATTCAGAGATAGAGAAACTGGTGATTCAGATCTGTCTGGTTCTCCCACATACAGACTTTACTGAGTCACCGTTAGTTATAATGTTTGCCGCATCCACAAAGGATGTAGAGGCTGAGACCTTGATTCTGTGAAGCTTTCAGTTTCATACTAATAGGAATCTATTCCTTTTTGTAATCTCCCTGTTCATTTCAGTATCACTTTGACTACATTTCTGTAGGGACACCCTACAATGCTATTGCTCTGTCTTGTAAATAGAACAGCTATTAACACGCATTGTATTCTACTAATGTTCCAGCATGCAAGAGTGTCCTATTGCAAAGGATTATATGTTCTGCATGTACCTGCAGAGTGCTCAATAACTGTGTTCATGGTGGGGAAATTATTAGGTTCGGCAGATCTAAAGGCACATGCTTATCGAGTGATGAATAATAGGTATTAATTTCGTAATTAGCAGCTTCAATTTTCTCGTTGTAAACTCAAATGAATAGTGGATAACATTGAGCCTTGTGCCAGGACTCATTGACGCAGTTCAGACACCACAATGGCAGGATTCAGTCTAGTAGGGTTGTCATACGTCTGGAATTTCCTGAACACTGCTGGAATACGGCAGTCAGTAACAGTGCCCGGGTGGAAATCGCTGAGATGTCCGGGAAAATCTGAACGTATGGCAGCCCATGTTGGAAGCCTAGATTCTGGCGAATTTACTTAAAAATAGCTCAAGAACTTGAGTTCAACGTAGCTTAACAACTTTGGGCAAAACAAAACAAAAAGCTGAACTTTTGTGTCTGGATTTTCACTTTTATATGGCAACCCTAGTCTAGCCTCTCCTGTATTCAGCTTGTCAAGAGAGGTGCTGGATGGAACTGGCTTGGGAAGAGATTGGCAGACAGGCCTTTATTTATCTCATTTAAATTCTGTCCATTAACTTCAGTGGGTCTACTCTGAGTACCACCCCAAGTAAAATAAGCATAAGATGCGAGTTACTTGTGTAGAATAAAATAGAATAGTTACCTGTATAGAATAAAAACACACAGAGATTTGAAATCAGAGGCCATCAAGTAACCATTATGGAACCACTTCAGAGAATGCCCATGTGACCATGCAATTTATCTCTGGGATTAGGAAATCTGTTGTTGGATTCCCAGCTTCCATCAGCACCAGGCAGCAAAGCCTACAGTCTGGGATTATGGGAACTGAGGTCCAATGTCTGGAGGGTCACATGTTCCCAATCACTGATCTACGGTATATAGAAGTTTGTGTATCAGGAGGTTTGGACGGTATCCAATGCACTCATTCCATTAATGCAAGAATTTACTCCTGCACAACAGAACTCTCCCCTCTCCTCCTCCCGCATCCTCCCTGAAGCTGCTCTGGATGGGTTGAGGGGAACCCCAGAACAGACTAAGCGGGTGCACAGGGAAGGAGAAGAGGGAAGTTCCATTGCACAAGAGCAAATCCACAACATAGTCAAAACACTCTTATACCACTTCAGCAGCCATGGCTTCTCCCAAAGAATCCTGGGAACTGTAGTTTGTTAAGGGTGCTGAGAGTTGTTAGGAGACTCCCTCACAGAACTACAGTTCCCAGCTCTGGCAAAAGCCTATCTCAGGCATTCATAAGTAACCGGCATTCAGCATCCAATTTATAGTGTTTTTCAGATAAATCCCTTTTCAAGTTTTCAAGAACTTCAAATAGCTTATTGACACACTACCAAACCTATCAACAGCCTCCCTGGATGAGTGAAAACGTCCAAAACATTTGGTATCAAAAATAATAGTACCTTGTGAGCACAACAATGGTGAAGCGTTAAAACAAACCGGAGAACAAAAGAAGGTTGATCTTGAGAGGCTAGGTCATTAAATTATGATGTGCTGTATATCGATCCCTTCTCCTTACTGCTTTTGACACCAGTCTTACAGACCTCTGCAACCGGGCAAGGTGCCACTGAGTGTCTCTGTCTGGGTCAGAGGCGCTGCAGACCAGAATCCTGTTTTTTTGTTTTGCTTAACTTGCAGCTCTGAACGCAAATAAGTCCACAAGTATTTCATTTCTTCTAGAAACATATATTTCTCTGTCAATATTCACTGTACCACTGGAAGTATGCAACGGCTGCTAAGGTAAACAGCTTTATTCTTTAAAAATAAAAAATAAAAAGAAAAGATGGCAATAGCTCTACTCAGGCGTTGTGTGTGTGAATGGCAAGGTGAGCAGAAAGAGGCTGCAGAAGGACACCTTTCTCCCTGCTCCCAACATGGCCTGTTTCTTATGCAGGCCCAGCCCTACCATCTGAGTGAGGCTGTTGCACCGAGCGGCAGAGGTTGGGGAAGGAGGAAATGGCAGCATAGCCTGCCCTGTGCCCTCTACAAAGCCTTCAGGGGTGGCAATGGTGGACACCGTCTGATCAGCAGTGTTGGAATCGCCCTTCGGGTGATTGTTGTTGTTGTTTAGTCATTTACTCGTGAGCGACTCTTCGTGACTCCATGGACCAGAGCACGCCAGGCACTCCTGTCTTCCACCGCCTCCCGCAGTTTGGTCAGACTCATGTTCGTAGCTTCAAGAACACTGTCCAACCATCTCGTCCTCTGTCGTCCCCTTCTCCTTGTGCCCTCAATCTTTCCCAACGTCAGGGTCTTTTCCAGGGAGTCTTCTCTTCTCATGAGGTGGCCAAAGTATTGGAGCCTCAGCTTCACAATCTGTCCTTCCAGTGAGCACTCAGGGCTGATTTCCTTCAGAATTGATAGGTTTGATCTTCTTGCAGTCCATGGGACTCTCAAGAGTCTCCTCCAACACCATAATTCAAAAGCATCAATTCTTCGGCGATCAGCCTTCTTTATGGTCCAGCTCTCACTTCCATACATCACTACTGGGAAAACCATAGCTTTAACTATACGGACCTTTGTCGGCAAGGTGATGTCTCTGCTTTTTAAGATGCTGTCTAGGTTTGTCATTGCTTTTCTCCCAATAAGCAGGCGTCTTTTAATTTCGTGACTGCCGTCACCATCTGCAGTGATCATAGAACCCAAGAAAGTAAAATCTCTCACTGCCTCCATTTCTTCCCCTTCTATTTGCCAGGAGGTGATGGGACCAGTGACCAAGATCTTAGTTTTTTTGATGTTGAGCTTCAGACCATATTTTGCACTCTCCTCTTTCACCCTCATTAAAAGGTTCTTTTATTCCTCCTGCAGTGATAGAGAACCTTATTTGCCTGTAGGACGTCCCTGGTATCAATCCCTAGCATCTCCAGGTAGGGCGAAAAAAGATTCTCTGTCCGAAGCCCTGAAGAGGTGCTGCCAGTCAGTGCAGACAATAGCAAGCTAGGCTCATTATTGGCTTGACGAACATACCCTCCAAGTGTACCAATTGTCCTGGAATTATGAACGCCATCCTGGCTTCTGATTTGATCCTGGAATGTCCCTATTTCCCCCGTTATCAGGGTGAGAAATGTCCCTGTTTTCAACCAAGGAATGCCGGAAGGTATGGACTAAGTATAAGGCAGCTTCCTGTATTCCTGCCAGCTGCTTCAGCTTCTGTACTGTACGTGGCATGGAGTGTCCTTCGCCTCAGGCAGCAAAATGTCATGGGCCCGCTTCCCAGCACTTTTGCTGTGGGGAACCTTTTTCTTTACATGATTTAGAAGAGGGGAAGATTGGAGATCTAAATCATGTGGGAAGCCTACACGAGTAGAGAAAGTTCCCCAGTGCAGAAGTTAAATAGGCAAGCAGCTAGTCTGATTATGGGGGCAGCGCTAAAGTTATGGCCCCACACCGCTTTGTACTCATGTTGACTCTTCAAAGTGAGTAACACTTACACGTTACACAGATCTGTTGATGGCTGTTAGCAATGAGGGCATCCTTGCATCCTTTGTCTGTTTGCAAAGACAGGGGGACTCTGACTACCGGATGCTGGTAATTCACAGCTGGGGAGGAAAATAAAGGTGAAGCCTGCCTTGTGAATCTTCCTTAGGCATTGATAAATCCTGTTTTGTGACTCTGAGGCATTGTCCAGCAGACAAGGATCTGCTCATCGGATGACTGCTCTAGCACAGAGTGACAGTTCTTATGTTCTTAGATTGGACTAGATCAGGGTTTGCCAACCTATTTGGGCAGTGGGCACATTTGGGATTTTGAGAAAGTGCCATGGGGCCAGTAATGAAATGGCTGGTGTGCAGGTGTGGCAGAACACAAGATGACTACCATGGAGCTATGTAGGAGAGGTCAACCCATTGCAACAGCAACTGAGTGGGGAAAGCAGCTACTCAAAAGCACTGTGGATTTTTGAAGGAAGACTTACTAAAAGCTTTTGTAGGTACTGTTGGGCACATTGGTGCCCAAGCGTACTGCACTGACAAACCTGGGCTAGAATGACGGAATGACCTTCGGCTTTCTAGGGGGGGGGATTTTGGCAGGTAATGATGGTCCGTCAGGAGACACACAAGTTACACCAGCTGAAATTCCCTCTTCTACACCACCACTGAATTGTGCCTTGGCACCAGGACATCTTCTGTGTAAAGATTCAGCATGTTGGCTGTGAAACTTATTCAATTTATTTTGCTATTCATTTTAAAATATTTTTATCCTGCCTTTCTGTTTGAATAAATGCTCAAAGCAGTTTACTATCTAGTCAGCATATTAAAGCAACACTAAAATCCAAAATAACTTATAGTGAAAGAAAGAAGCAGCGGCAGATCAAACACTCCAACTAATTTAAATATCTTAAACGAGATTGATGCTATACTAACATTTTAGCTCTGCTTATATCACTTTGAAAAAAAATAATCTCATGAAATGGAGCACTGAAGCCAAGAATAATTTGTAATGCAGCTAGTTTTTCAGTGTCACAGTGCTACATTTTCATTCACGACAGCAACTTATACTTTGAGAGTATAAGTTTAAACAAGACAGTTAGGGCTGGGTTGACCTTTGTGAGCTGCCTTTGTCCAAACCTCCCTTCATTGTGGCTGCATTAAGCCTGGGGTAGGAAAGAAATGGAGAGATTAACATAATTAGCTCTCTTTTAATAAGGTTGTTTAATTGGCCAGTCCTTTTTATTACCTAGCTTCAGTCTCATTCTCCATTGATATACAGACAAATTCTTTTTCTTTCTTTTTTAATTGCCCTTTAGAAACAGGAAGGAGCTGGTACTGTTGTAATTATTTTGATCGCCTTGTAATGTCAGCCTTGGAATAAATTGAAGACTTTCTGGGATTCTGAGCTAACACCCTTCCACCTTGCAGTAACAAATTCAGATTCTTCTGTAGGCAAAAATAATGGCAACAAATCATACTTGTGACAACAAGCTGCTTATACACTGGCAATAACTTCACAGGGCTAAATGTTACCTAGGGGTTGGGGCTTGAAAAATATTTAGAATATAAGCTGCAGGCCTCACATTTTTTTAGGTACTCAGATGACATTAATGCCAACAAAATTCCAAACAATATTGTACACCGTCTCTGCGTAGTTCAGTGTGCATTACATTCATTCTTTCAGTGATCCTTGCAACTAGTAGCTTTGTATTACAGATATTTTGGCGCCTGAAACAAATAAGCCTCTCTCTGGAGTAAAAGTACAATGAGTTGTATCCAATGCTCTCTGTGCATAGTTGTGCTGGCACAATGGGGCTTCCGTTTCCTTGCTTCCTCCATGCCTCCCAAACCTACAGAGCTTATTTTGGGGCCATTTAGGGAGCTGAAAGGAACAGAAGCTGTTAGTAATTTGCTTTTCCCTTTCATGACCTGAGGCAGTCATTTCACTCTACCTGGTAAGGTGGCTGGGGGGTCCAGACTGGTCCGGGAGCAGAATAGCAAAAAATAAAAATTCTCTTTGCTTCTGAAAAGTGTGATGGTCTGTGTGCTTTGTTTCTATGACAGCAAAGCAAGTCTGAGAGCAATCTCCGCTACTGCATGTCACACTATTACCTAGGGTGGCTTGGTGAGTTATGGAGATACATCAGTTGAAACTCTTCTACACAACTGTTGAAGGTGCAGGGGCCCTGTGCTCTTTTCCACCTGGTTATCCAACCACTACCACATTGTTCTGCCACCACAATTTTCATCCTGTTTCTTCTGGACTTCTGCTACTCCACCTCTTTCGGAGTCTGTAAGAAGTGGCTCAGGAAGAATCACATGCATGGAGCAACCTTCCATGGAGCAGGGAGTTAAGTGGGTGCTCAGCTCTAATGGCAGGGTACCTCAGTGCACGTTATCATGATGCTGCTTTTACTCAAAAATTCCAGCAATGGTCCAGATTCCGAGACTCTGCACAGGAACATCTACCAACCACCTTAAAGGTAAAGGTAAAGGGACCCCTGACCATTAGGTCCAGTCGTGGACGACTCTGGGGTTGCGACGCTCATCTCACTTTACTGGCAGAGGAAGCTTCCAGGTCATGTGGCCAGCATGACAAAGCCGCTTCTGGCAAATCAGAGCAGCACACGGAAACGCCGTTTACCTTCCCGTTGGAGTGGTACCTATTTATCTACTTGCACTTTGACGTGCTTTCGAACTGCTAGGTTGGCAGGAGCAGGGACCGAGCAATGGGAGCTTACCCCGTCGCGGGGATTCAAACCGCCAACCTTCTGATCAGCAAGCCCTAGGCTCAGTGCCACCCACCACCCGCGTCCCTAGCAACCACCTTAGAGGCGTTTAAAAAACAACCACCACCACCCAGTGGGGGCTCTCTTTTTGTGATCAGTTGACAAGCCTATCTGTAGATTTTTAATGTTTTTAAGTTTTTAATGTTTAATGTTTTTAAGTTTTTAATGTTTAATGTTTTATTACATTTTTATATATGCTGGAAGCTGTCCAGACTGGTTGGGGAAACTCAGTCAGATAGGCGGGGTATAAATAAATAATAATTATTATTTTTATTAGAAAGAAGCTGAACAATAGCTCATGTAGTGAATTAAGTTGAGATTGAACCTGGAACTCCCTGGATCACACTCTTAACCACAATGAGCAGCTTCTAGTAACTTGAGACAACACAGTTCTCACAGCCCTGAGAACAGAATCCAGCATTTCGAAGCATTGTCTAACATTCCAGGGTTCAACTGCACCTATTTTTGTCTTAGAAACATTTAATGCACCTTCTCCCCACTGTTCTTCAGCAGCCTGTTTATGCTTTTCTTGATGTGGAGCTGAACGCTAATAAAACAGAATTTGGAATCAACTCCTGAGGATGACATGTTTATGAGAGGAAGGGACTAATAAATCTGCCAGCCCCTGCAGCCCTGCTAAGGGGTAACATTAATTCCATCTCTTTTTCTACAGTGCACCTAATAAGCAAGTGCCCTGTGCCTTTGAAGGAACATTACAACCTTTGTTCCAGTGAGGCTCTGCTACTTACACAGCTAATTGCCTTTCCTGCAAAAGGGTTAGGATTCCTTACTTGGGGTTACAAAGCGGATTTGGATTCTGTGCCCTCTTCTGGTGCTGGCCATGAAATTGATCCAAATAGTGCTTGTCTGTCAGCATATTTCACATGCAAATATTTGATGGAGGGTGATGTTTTGTACACATATATATAGATACAAGCAAATTAGTTCAGGGCTTTGCTCAACAGTTGCTCAACTACTCTCTGCAACTGCAGTTCAGTAACAATCTCATGTTGAAAGGAGAAAGTTCAGGAACCAGCCTGCAGTTGGTTACCACTGGATTTGCCTTTCCCTGACTCATTCAGGTAATCTAGTTTAAGAGAGCTTCTTAATTCTCTCAGTACAGGGAAGTTGCTCCTGAATATCAGATGGGAGTATGTCCGGGTTAGGGGACCTGTAGCCCCCCAAATGCTGCAGGACAACAGCTCCCATAATGTTGAACTCAAGAGTATGTTGCAAACCATCATTCCTGAAATTCAATTCCGTTCTCATGTACAAGTTTCTTTAGCCAACAAGCAGGTCTTACTGTAACAGCACGATTTATATCCAATAAGCTTACATTTACATTAATTTTTCATGTCTCATCTGTGTGTTTTTTAATTCAATATTAATCCTATCTGAGCTAGCACAGCTTTTTAGCACCCTCTGTCGTCTCAACCCACAAATGCAGGTGTAGATGCGATCCACACACAATGTATTGTTTTTATGTGTCTGTTCAAACCAGAGCCATACATTTGTCTCTGGAGAGGTCTGCTTGGGGGCTCCTCCCCATAGCTTGTTGTACCCCATCACTTTTGACCTTTCCTCTTGTTAGCCATTAACATTAGCTGCCTAAAATGCAGAAGCGGCTTTAGCCTATCATTGCATGTCATCCATATTATCATATAGAGACACCGTGTGCTATATGTGCATGTTCGATCTATAGTAGGCTATCAAAACTGTCCACCTGCTTCCCCCAGACCAAAGGTAGCACACTAGCCAGATACTGTGGCCTGTCAACCGCGTGATAAATCCTTTGGTTTTAGGACCCACGTAATAGTGCAAACCAAAGAATTTTAACCATTCTTGTTTTCTGCAATGCATACCGGTACTTGGGTCATGAGTGAAACAAACCTCTAACAAGGCTAACTGAATGTTAGTTAGCAACAAATATCTCCCATCCATTATTCTTCATGGCAAAGGGTCCCAACAACGTTGTTATTTTTTGCTGGTAGAGGTGCATAGAGCATTTTTCATCATAGGACCACAGTGATAGGAAAGGATTACCTGATGAATTTCTGCCCATCACACAGCACAGGCCCACATTCTACACACTGGCAATCAGACTAAGGTTTTTGCCTGAGCCTCCACTCTTTATGGATGCATCACACAATGATTTATCCTGTTTATCCAAACTAAAACCTCAGTGTCCCTGTCACACCCAGTATACAAATCACAATTTGAATAGCTTCCCACGTTTTGGGCATTGCAACATTATTCTCAAAGATGTGAAAATGTCTGGTTGAATAACTATTGTAACCTTTTTTTTCATTTGGTTACAAACACTACGAGAACAATTGTTACCTTTCAATCAATCACAACAGAAATGTCAAGTCATCTGCATAGGCTTTAATGCTGTAAGAAAATAGCATATATGCATTGAACTCAATATTTCCCACCAATTCATTATATTAAAAAAGATAAGACATGGATGGATATATGATCAAAGACTGCACCTTTCAATAATAATAATAATAATAATAAGTTCAAAAAAAGAAGAGCACAAAAGTACTGTATACCAATCCAGTAAAGAATAGTTTTGACTACCATAATTCTATCTGTTTAATTAAAAAAAAACCAGTAGCATTTTACTTAACACGGTAAGAAAAATAGTACCCCTGTGTTTCTACAGAAGCAAGCTCCTAGCTGAAAACTCCATCAGGGTTATCCTCTCCTCCACTGAAACTATGATGGCATCTGCAGCGACTTAACAATAGCTGCAGAAATATCCTATATGTAACAGAGGTGAGTAACCTGTGGCCTTCCAGTGGTTGCTGGACCACAACTCCCATCATCCCTGACCACTGACCCTGCTGGCTGAGGCTGATGGGAGTTGGAATCCAACATCTAAAGCCACAAAGACTCCTTGGCCATGCTATAGGAAGCAGGTAAGGCGAGGGCTCTCTGACTCTCTGACATTTGCCTTTATATACATCCTCATAAATCTTATTGCTACGTGAATTTGGAAGAGTACTGTTACGTCAGAACAGCAGCATAAGGGACTATTCCCACAGCTTTCAGAATAAAGCAATAAGGGCCATGGTGGAAGCCAGGCCAACCCTGTTCTCTGCTGTCTCCATGCAGCGGAATAGATAAAAACTGCATTCAGCCACGCCTTCCCTGCTGCCTTATAATTTATAATCTCTTTATCGGTTAAGCCAAAAGCCTGCCTTTGCCTTTCCAGTCAACACACATTGTCTTCATCTACAACAAATATACCACACTGATTTTTGTATCATAAACAGTAGTTACTTCTAGAATGTGAAAAAGAAAAATTTCTGTACACAATAAGACACTGTCAATGACCTCTGTCATATGTTTTTAAAAATTAGGACCTTCACTATTTACGGCGTGCTCTTTCTTTCTCCTTCTCTTTCCCATAGCCCATTCATCCTGCTGCCTGGTGTTCAGTCTTCTTATCCATGTGTCTCAAGCCTCGTGAGAGGTCCTGTTATCCTTCATGTGGCTTCTCATACATCTTCAGTCCAAGCCTCCCAACCATCAGCAGGCTTTAAAGGAAAATGCAGTCAAGTTTATCTATATGACAGAAATGTGCGAAGCCGCCTCCTACGCAATTGCTCTTCTGACTCAATGCATGCGCAACACACCTCCAATATTTTATTTCGGAGGCTGGGACAGAAATGGGAGAAAGCAAACATGCTGTCCGGTAGTTCTCCATAACTCTCAGCCTTCCCAAACTGGAACCATGCAGTTCCTCAGGACCAGGTAACACTTGTCTCATTTTTTGGCTGTGCTAAGACAGTCTGTGCCCCCAACTCTCCCAAGGGGTCTACAGTGCTAATGAGAAAATCTCCCTTCCTGGAGAAATGCAGACATAGCCACCAGGTTGATTTGGCTTCAGAGTACACCAGTTCTGTTTTGTTAATTTTTATGGAATGCATGCTTTTAGTATTATATGGTTTCACTGTTGTTTCATTTTACAGTGTTGTGTATTTTGTATATCTGTAACTCACCCTGGGACATGTTTAAGAAAGGCGACTTAAGAATTTTAATTAAGCTATCAACAAGTCACCTGCTGATTGGCTGAAGGGATGGCTTTGGTTGCCAATGAGTGGAATATAGATTAAGGGAAGTGGAGCAGGGGAAGAAGGGAAGGTTTCAAAAGGTGGCCTTCCCTTGAAAGCGACAGAATGGCTCAACCTAAACCAGATCCTGCTTACGGTAATAAAATTATCTGATCTAATAAAAAGTACCGAAATGCACAACAAAACTGCTCATCCCCAAAAAGTGTTAAGCAATACAGTTTCTAGAATGCTATTTTATAAAACTAAAATTACAGCCTGATCCTAACTGTGCCTGTTTAGAAGTAAGTCCCATTGATTTATTTGGACTTATTCCAAAACATGTACGCAACAGGAATGCAACCTTAATGTCAAAAGCAAAATAAATAAAATAAACACGCAGCATAATACCTTGCACCAGCAATCAGTCCTGCAGGCATGAATTTTCCCGAGTTGTAGAATCTTATGCCCATAATACCAGCTAAGGTTCCAGAAGCAACTAATTGAAAGACAGAAAGAGAAGCAGCATTATATCAGGGGTGTTTCTGCCCACTTGAGGGCAATGATTAAAAAAGCCAAGTTATCAACTTTAGTATGTCACATGCACAAACAAGCAAGCAAGCAAGGACACACACAGCTCAAAGATGTGTACCAATGTAACCGTTTTACACCCCTTAGTAACAATTTCAACCAAACAATTATTTAATAATTTTTTTGAAAATTTGTTGACCACCTAATCAACAAAATGCTCCAGAAATTTCACGCCAAGTTCAAATTACACATTATTACTATTTTTATTAAAGCCAGACAGAAATGATGAACTGTAAGATGAATAATCTACTTCTACCTAAAATCTAACCTCAGAGAAAACTAGCGAAAAAGCCAGCATTGTGCAATTGGGCTAAGCAGCTGAGAAAATGTACTCTTAAGGAATGCTGAGAGGCACTTTCCTAATTGCAAGTTGCATCACACAGCACACAATTGAGAGCATGGGATATATCTCAGAGCAGGGATGAGGAACCAGCTGTCCTCCAGATGATGGACTACAACTCCCATCATCCCTGATGATGTTCTACTGTGTTGGGATGGGGTTGCTCCCTAGTAAGTGTGAGGTTAGGATTGCTTTAACTGACATGTGGTTTAATTCATCAAATGATGCTATACATGTGTGCTCCAGAATCAGCTTCCTGGTACAATACACAACACTACACATGAAATGACCCCACATTTATTCCAAATCAGCCTCCTGATAAAATTGGTATTTAACTTTGCTGCTTCTATCAAAGTGGTTTTGTTGCTGTTGTTATAGTACATCAACGAAATAAAATGCAGGTGCATTCAAAGCGTTGTGGTTAAGAGTTACTTTTACGTATTTCACATATATACATTTTCCCAGTTATGCTTACTCAGTGAAAGCCAAATGTTTTTTGAGTCTTGAGAAAGTTGGTAAGCTCCAAGTCCTGCTAAACCCCCAAAAAGAAGACCAGCAGCTAAAGATGGGACACTACCTGGAATAAATAAAACAAGGAATGTTTGTTAAGCTGTAGATATAAATGGGGTACATATATAAACCAAACCAACAAAATTTATTTTGTTCTAAGCAGTTTTCAGCTTAAAAAATAGCATTGTTCAAATGTTTAATATTTGAATTGATGTGATGCTTTATAGTGCAAGTGGTGGGGTCAGACCAAGGCACGTAAGGCACACCAAGGTTGGTCGCACCAGTGGGACCACCATTTTCTTTGAAGGTTTTGGTAAGTGAAGGCAAAGGAAGGTAGAGCATGATAAAAACAGAGGAGAAAGATGACTTATACTGTAAAAAAATAAAATAAAAATTAAGTAGGTGCAATGTTGCCTGTTGGTATTGAAAGTGAATTCTAGGTCTGAAAAACATGAAAAGTCCTGCCCTACAAAATATGTGATATCTGCTGTCCCAGTTATCTTCAACCTATTCAGACTGAGAACCCACTTTTCACCAAAACATGCATTTGAGGACCCATTTCTTAAACACCTATTGCAACCCACCTTGAATCATGCTGTAACCCACCAGCTAAAGACCAATGCACTATGCTAACCTCATAATCATATGTGCTATCTGGGAAACAGGTACGGTTTACCCCAACTATTTAAATTTCCCCTTTTAAATACTTGAAGGATGAACATATTTTTCACATAATAAAAAAGGCTAGTAGTATAGCTCATCCAGGTGTTGAACACAGATATTCACTCCTTCTCTCATGCACTCTAATTCCCTCTCTCACTTTATGGTCTGATCACATCGAAGTTTGACATTACATTGGGCTAGCCTACAAACCAGAAATAGAAATCTACCTTAAAAAGCAAACAAGCACATACCCCGTTTCCTCTCTTGTCTCCTCACAACTTCCCCATAGTAAAACTCAACATTTACTTTAGTGTCCTTTTAAATTAGCCGTTAGTACAGTTACTCTGGGCAAAGGATAATCCTGCACTATTCTAGGAAAGTGGCCTCAGGAGGCTGCTTCTACTCCCATTATCAGTTTATATATAAAGAGGTGACCTGCAAACGAAATTGATGAAATGTCACCACCTTTGGCTACTGGTGAATGGTCCCATTAATGAGGCTTAAGGGAGCACTCAACACCGATTTCTAACACCACTTGTTCCATTTGCAGGTCAAACCTAATTGGACTTGAAGCATCAAAGGGCACTGTTAAAATGGGCCGTGAGTATTTTCTGTCTAGGCATTCTGCCTTCCTTCCATCATGCCACTGAAATGACCTGGAATGATTTGTTATTCTCATAATCAGGGTGTGATCTGTCATTTTCATAATGCCCTTGTGAATAAAAAGCAAGTCCTGGAATTCAAATGCCTAGATCTCTTCTCCTAGGTATCTTAAAAAACATGGCATTAGGTTGTTGCTTCCCTCTTTTAAATTTTGATTTGCTTGCCTTGCAGCCAGAGAGAAGTTAAAATGAAGGACAAAAGAAACAAAAACAAAAAATATTACATCTGGGTCCATGCCCCCACCTTGACACTTATTCTCAGTCACCATTATGTCTCTAACCATCATTCCAACTACTCAAAATGCTGCAAGAAGAATCCTGTAAGAAGCCCCTCACCATGTGAAGATTCTCATCACAAATCAATACATAGATTTTCCATCAAGGTTAATGGAAGTTATACATGCAAGCCCGGAGAAAAATATGCCCCAGCCAGCTTTTGTTACAGAAATGCTACCGTCAGTTCTTGAGAGACCTTTCTTGTTAAATTATTCATTTGTAGGGGGGGGGGGAAGCCACGGGGAGAAAAAAACAACCCAACAATTATTTCCCTCTATGAACACAAAATACATTACTTACTGCCTAGGTACAGTAGTTGTGTGTGTGTGTTAGGTTTGATAAGAAAACATATCTTATACATATTTCAACCCCCTCACACAAATTATCGTTTTTTCTGAGGGGTTTTTTCCGCTTCCCTCAAAACGTTAAGGAAGTTCTCGTTTCTAGGCAGAGTAGGTAGTTCTGACAATGCTATAGCCAAACAATATATGCCATTGCAACACGATACACTGTTTAGCTGTGCACATGTTAGAATCACAGAGCAACATGTTTGTTCTAATAACCATGTGTGGTATTCAACTAAGTTTTATGTAGACCCATTGAAATTGTTGGACCTAATCTTCATTAATTTCAGTACTACTCTGAGTAAAATTTTAGTGAATATCAGCCTGAATGTGACACCTCGATGGGCACTGTGTGCAAGTCAGGGGGAAACAACGTGGCTTGCAACATGCAAACGTTTTGGGTCTTCCCGTCGATTATCAGCATAGCTCTGTCTGTGCCTTTATCATTCTAAAGCACGTTCTCATAGGAAGGGTGTCAGTTCCTTACAACTGCTAATCAGCACCCTGCAGCAAAAACTAGTAACAGCAGCTTGATATCTGTACATAGACTGATAGTAGGAATGCATAGTTGGAAGTTTCCCGTTTTTACAAGAGGGACCTCCATTTCAAAGAATATAATTCTACGTTTCCTAACTTGGTGCCCTCCAGATGTGCTGGGCTACAACTCCCATTATCCCTGACCATTGGTTCTGTTAGCTGATGGGAGCTGGAGTCCAACAACTGCTGGAGGGCACCAGGTTTGGAATGGCTATTTAATAGCAGAAAACAAGACCGTGAGGAGACATCAATACTATACCTGCTTTTGCATAGCCAATCATCCCGCCAGAAGCCACTAAAGCTGCATAGCCAAAACCAATCCAGTCCAACCCCATTCTGGAATGCAACAGAGATATGTATGTGGTAAATGTTTGTAATGAATGGAAATCAGATACAAATTGACTTTTTTATGTACCTTGTGCTAAAACTGTCTTAAGTGTAGACTGTTCTTCCTATGGCACAGCATTTTGTCATATTCTCAGTCTTGCAAATAAGGTCTAAGAAGTCACTGGCCTGCCCACCAAATACCAATTTAAACTGTTTCAGGCATATGGGCAACCATAAAACAGAGGAGACAAGACTAGAACTCTATAAATTCTCCCATGCCTGATTACAGCAGGTAAGTGACAATTTAACATATTCCTGCTCACAGCCTCTCCATTGTTTCGGTTTATTTTGACAGTGCTCATGAAAAAACCCCACCTGCATAGAAGAAAAAAACCCCACTTTATGACCTTTTAAATGTGGGGGTTTTCTGGTTATGTATTTATGTGTTTTTATACCATAAGGTACCCTGTGAACATTGGATGGAGGGCAGTATATTAATTTAATAAATAATAAAATAATAAGGGGAAAAACCACTTTTTCAAAAGGAAAAATATATATTAGATTGGTCTTGGATTTATTGAGTGGTTTTGGAGAAACCAATCTAAAATGGTGTTCCATGCGAATAGCAATTATCTACCTCTCAAAGGAAACTGTAGAGGAGAGAAATGAAATCAGGATTATAAAACACTTGCTGAAAGAGCAATATAAGATGCGTTTGTAAGTACATTTTCCAGGAATGGACACAAAAATATGAAATGAATTCAACAGACACATCTTTAATATTGGGCTTATACACTGATTTGCTAAACATCTGCAGACTTACGGTAAATAATAAGAGACTCAAAGTTAATTTCCTTTGCGTGCTTTTCTAAATTTTGAAATTATGGGGGAGAGGGAAACAGATTAAATGAAAACATATATAATCCTCAGTCTGAACTTAACTCACTGTGTGGTTGTGAGGCTAAAACTATACCCTATACTCCTTGCAATGGTGGAATTCAAGATGTAGTAATTTATTTAATTTCAGGTCAGTCTATAAAAAAAATTCCTCTAACTTCATGTAACTAGCAGCAAAGAGTTTTCTGACAATTATTTTCAAAATAAACGTGCATGTGTTACTCATATTTAGATATCTGTTTTGTTGGAGGGGAATTTTTCTTGGAAGTAGAGAATTCTCTGGGGTTTTGTTTTGAAATCTTGCAACACCCAGGCTTAGAAAGAGTTCTGTGCACTCTTAAACAAAACAAAAGCTCCAATTCAGATCGATAAGGCATTATGTTATTAAAACCGTGAATTTCTGTAATGGGACACACACACACACAAACACACACACACAAACCACCCTCTGATATTTATCCGATTTCCATCTATGTCTGCACAGAATCCCTTCACTGTTCACCAACTATTATATATACGGTATTCACAAAAGGTTCAGTACAAAGCCAGTTCGCTAGCTGCTGCCCTAAGAAAAGAAGAGAAAAAACCGTGGCAGGGAACTCCATGAATAAAGTCACTTACTCTGCAGGAACAGCAGCAGAAGAGTCACAACGTAGGAACAGAACAAAACCGAGCAGTGCAAATACTGTAGCGAATCCGCCCGGCAAAGGGGGAACTACAAAAGAGCAACGCACGTGACGCGGGCCAAGCAGAGCAACAACCCGAGTTGTATTTGCAAAATCGCGGCCAAGCGGCAACCTGCCCTTTGGTTTTCTTACAGAAAGCTGCGACGTCAACCAACCCAAACGTACCATGACCGGGGGCGGGCGTTATTTCATTACATGTACAGGCGAGGCCAAGCATCAGAGCATTCCTCTGAGCATTGCAAACGCGTTTTTCCACCCTGCTGGTGCAATCCCCAATGGTTGCATCCAAAACTAATCTTTGCACGCATAAAAGAGACGAGCTCAAAACGGTGACTTTTCTTTTTAGTTACTCTGGAATCTTAGAGAGAGCCTGTTTCACAGTGGGCAAAGGGGGTGGTTCTTGCAACCCTGAAATCCACACCGAACATTGCAACAAATTAAAAAATCTTCATTGGAATCTTCACGAAGGGGTCACGAAGAGTCGGACACGACTTAACGACTAAACAACAACAACAACAACAACAATTGGAATCTTCAGGGCTGGTTAAGGCAGGTTGCAGCCCCAAGTACATTTACTGAGTAGGAATTACCGGTAAGCGCAGGTCCACACTGTACTTTGATTGATTGATTTTATTTTATCCTCACAACAACCATGTAATGTAGTTTGGTTTTGTTTGTTTTTAGTGGTAAAAGTGGCACATTTATAGCACATGACTGACCCCAAAGAATCACGGGAACTGTAGTTTCCTCTTCACAGAACTACAACTCCCAGCATTCTTTGGGAAAAGCCAGGTGTTTTAAACATATGGATCTGCCCTTTGACTGCAACCCTATAAATGCTTGTCTGCGAATAAATCACATTAAACTCAGTATGATTTACTTGTGCAAGTAGGAAAATTTAGGGCTGCATGGACATTAGCTCACCATAGCTGCCAAGTTTTCCCTTTTCTCGCGAGGAAGCCTATTCAGCATAAGGGAAAATCCCTTAAAAAAAGGGATAACTTGGCAGCTATGTAGCTCACTGGTAGAGCTTTGTATGCAGAATGTCCCAGCTTCAATCCCCAGCATCTCCAAGTAGGTCCAGGAAGACTTCCTCCCTGAAACCCTACTGACTGGCAATAGTGAGCTAAATGGACCCTGAAAATTATAGAAAAAAGTGTATCGTCTGGCTTCGGTTAGATAGCAACTTGCTTGTATGAACTGGGCAGTCAAGTTAAGAATAGGAAGTTGGTTGCTGCACTACTGCTGCAATCAAAAGACACCAGAAAAGAATCCAAATAGGCCATTACATTTATGCAGCTTCGCTTGCAAGATGCAAATTCTAGTTCTGCCCATAGTGCAACCCTATGCCTCTTTACTCAAAAGAAAACCTCACTGTCATCAAAAGGTCTAGTAGGAAGCAAAATATGTCAGTGGGGAGTCAGTGGGATTGCTCCTAAATTGAAGTGGAAGAGTCAGGGTGTGGTAAGGCTGCCATATGGGGAATTTCTGAAAGGCGGCGCTTTGCCCTAAATCTATGAAATATGGCAACCCTAGGGTGTGGGTGTGTTAGCCTGCCAAGGAGAGGGCAGAGGAGCTGTCTCTATGGCGAGAGCATGAATGACACTCAAAAATGTACCGGTATCTCCAGTATAATTGGTGGGCATTCAGTGGTTTTGCTTTTCTATATTGATTTATTGTTCATCAATCAGGTTTGTAATTTGTATTAATATTCTGTTTATACTTTGGGGGCCATTGAGCCAAAAAGCATTATATAAATGAACCACAAAATAACTTCATAACTAATATAGCATGTTGAATCCAAGCATATCACCCTTCCGGTGTCACTTTGCCCTTCTATGGGCACCAAAAATGGTTGCCGCCGGCTTCGAAAGTCGCTTGTACGCATCTCAGGAAGTGCGTCACGCAACTGCCGGTGTCGCTCCGCCCATCTATGGGCACCAAAAATGGCCGCCGCCGACACCGGAAGTTGCGTCTATGCACTTCCGGACATGCGTAGGTGCGACTTTTGAAGCCGGTGGCGGTCATTTTGGGTGCCTATAGAAGGGCAAATCCGGGGGGGGGGGGAAATGGCCGCCAGCAGGAGAAAACAACGGAGAAAAACGGGAGACGAAGTGATACGGGGGACCACCGGGAAAAGGTAAGTAAAAACGGGGGGTTCCCGGGGAAAACGGGGTACTTGGCAGCTATGTAAAAAGTATTTTCATACTAGGAAGATTTCTGTACTTGTTCTTCCAAAACTTACAAATTCAACCACTACAATAGAACATTTCAGGTGCTTTATATAAAATATTTATTTAAAAACAAAAAATGTTTCCTCCTCTGTAAAAAACATTTGGTCATAGGATCTGGAAATGCTCACAGCTTAAATAAAAATGGTTCCTTTCTATAAATATTAACAGATCAAATTGCCATGAAAAATTGTGCTGGAAATAAAGTATACTCTGGTTGGTGGCAATTTATTATAGGATTAGAATTGCAAATGGTAGCGACATATTCACATTAATCTCTGCATTATCTTTTTCTTCTTTTGCTGTACACCAGCAGATTTTCCTTTCTTGAGGGTTTCTTGGCCATCACCCTCTGATGACTTATCACACTCAGCCCAACCAATTTTCTTTTTCTTTATCAATGGTTGCTCCTCTTCATGTGCTGAAACAAAATGAAGTTATTCATTGTTAAATTTAATGATGTAATGCTTTAAATACACTGGAAACTATTCAACTGTGTCCCTCTACACATGGAAGGCTCTTTCTTCCAGGGGAGGCTTCCATGAACGGAAGGCAGAGGGAAACAATTTTCACAAATTTACAGCTACCCACATCCATTCCAAAGGTTCCCCCAGTTCTGTTGAACAGATTTAGAAAGGCTGCAGGGCACTGCAGAGGAAAAGAGAAAACAGCCCCAAACACCATTGGACAAACTGGAGTCAACTCTACATTTTACAAAATAACCAGGGTTTTTTTTGTTGAATGTATGAACAGTAACCTCCATGATCACTATTGTCTAAATAATAACTTGAATCAAACTATCATTGGACTTGTGCATTTTTCAACTCTGCAGAACGAACTGGTTTGATGAGAGCCAAAATCACTTGTCCCCAAAATGCTGTAAATATACTTTATGGTAGGATCTGGTTAATATAGATCAACCCTTTTTTAAACAAGTCATCGCTGTATTACCTACAGCTGAAAACTTAACAGAAATCCAGGAAAGCTCTACTTGATTTTGAACTATTTCATGCTGCGGCTGGGCTGTCATGGATTAGAGAGTGGAACATACTTAAAGACACAGATCTATTAGATTTAGAGGGCTTCGACAGCAGGTTTTTAAAAGGGGTTTTTTAAAACCATATACAGTGGTGCCTCGCTAGATGAATTTAATTCGTTCCACGGGTCTTTTCTTATAACGAAAAAGTCGTCTAGCGAATCCTAAAGGAATGCATTGATATTTTTTTTAAAAAAAATTGCCCATAGGAACGCATTAATTGAATTTCAATGCATTCCTATGGGAAACCGCGATTCGCTAGATGAATTTTTTGTAAAACGAATTTGTCTAGCGAGACAACCTCCGCTAGAAAAAACCTTTCATTAAGCGGAAATTTCGTTAAGCAGGGCATTCGTTAAGCGAGGCACCACTGTAATTAGGAAATCACTTTATAAAATCTGGGATAAATATAAGGGAATATTGGAACCTAAAATCCCCTGGTGGACCTCCCCGATAGAGGCCATGGCAGTAAAAAGGAAAAATGCAAAAGGTGACTGGGCAACATATAGAATGTTACTAGACTGAGGAAAACAACAATAAATAAAATTTGAAAAAAGTTGATGAACTCAGAAGGTATGTGACGGATTGGCTACAATATTTTCAAATAAATGAGAGGTGGAACATTGATAGACAAACTGGATTTGAAAAAGAAACATCAAGATTAGAAAAAGAATTAGTACAAGCCAAAAATAAGCATATCTCCAAAATGTATATTCTTCTACTCAAGTGGGAGACTAAAGAAGAAGTGAAAAGTGCAATGGTACGTTAGGCCCAAGACCTAGGCCATAATATCTACATGAATCAATGGGAGAGATTATGGAAAGAAGATATCAGGTACACAGCATGCTACAACAAGAGAAAATATCATGAAAATTATATATTGGTGGCACCTCACCCCGACCAGACTGGTCAAAATGTATAAGAGTGGATTGGAAAATTGTTGGAGATGTAAAGAGGGGAAGAGGGTTATTTATGCATATGTGGTGGGAATGTGGAAAAAAGTTTTGGGGTGTTATATATAATGAATTTAAAAAGATGTTAAAAATCCCATTCACAAAATGACCAGAAGCCTTCTTACTAGGGATAATGTCAACTGAAATTAAAAAAGAAGTAAGACCACTCTTTATGTATGCGACATCCGCAGCCATAATTTTAATTGCAACGTATTGGAAAAATGAAATTACTCCTACAAAATCAGAATGGCAAGTTAGATTGTTAGAATATCTGCAAATGGCAAAAATGACAGGGAGGGTAAGAGGGTATTCAACACAAAAAGTAAATCAAGAATGGATTATAGTCAAGGAATATCTGAAAAATTACTGTGACAGCAAAAACTTGTTGGCAGATCTTGAATGAGTCTTGCAATGTATAGATAATATATGTAAATTTAGTGTTTCTATTTAATTTCTCTTCTTTCTTTTTCCAAAAGACTTAAGAAAATAATATAATAATATGATACTGTGTAAAATATAACAAGTGTAATTTACGGTAGTTTTTTCGAGAACAATCGGAAGTCTATTTAAGGTATTTTTTAAAATTTCTTTAATAAAGTTTTTTTTAACTTAACAGAAGTCCAGGAAAGCTTTATGATACCTTGAGAGGATGTTGTGGCTTCATTGGGGGTCTTCTCGGTTTCTGAATCTCTTTTGTGCCAAACTGCTAAACATGTAAGCCTGGCCTTAGTATTGACTTCACACAGCAATGATGGGGAATTACTAATCTGAAGGGAGGGGGAAAGAAATGGTTAATGTAAATCCCAGAAACCATATTATTCTGTAACAGCAATGGATAAGTGCTTAAATCTTAATTCCTGGCATCTCTAGGTAGGACTGGGAGTGAATCCTGTCTGGAATCTTGGGAGAAAATACAAAAAACAATTCAAACGAGAATCAAGCATAGAGCAACACACGACAACCATACATGGGAATGCAATGTCAATTCTAAAAGAACTCTTCAAACAAACAGATAGGATGGGCATAACTTAGATCAGTGTTTCCCAACCAGTGTGCCTCCAGATGTTTTGGGACTACAACTCCCATCATCCCTAGCTAGCAAGACCAGTGGTTAGGAATGATGGGAGTTGTAGTCCCAAAACATCTGGAGGCACACTGGTTGGGAAACACTGACTTAGATGGCCAGATAAAAAAAAGAGTGGCTTACACCATCAATATTTGTATTGATGGTGGAATTTCAGAAGATGTAGCTTACCTGCTGAAATGCCCTCTTCTACACAACTCTTAAAAGGTGTAAAAGCTGTGTCTTCTCTTTTCACTTGGCGGCCATAGGCACACCTGCAACATAATCCTAGCTGTGTTTACTCAGAAGCACACTTCCCACTGATGTCACGGCTAGCTGAGATTGTGGCTATTAAATGCCAATGAAATAAATTAAGACTGCACTTCTTGGAATTTAGTATTCAACCTTGAATGGTGCACTTAGCTTTGTAATATACAAACCTTCTCAAGATCAAGACTCCACATCTTAAGGTATCCATCGCTCGATGCAGTCACCAGAATATGTAAGCCTTCCATTTCAAAAGTGTAGATCTCTTTTACTCTATGGATCAATAGTTGGTATGAAATATCCCAATAAAATTAGTAAAAATTAAACAGCAGCAAGCACTAAGAAAACTGGCGTTAGGACACAATTCAGCCCTATTTAACCACTTAAAGTGCTACTGGTTTAAACACATGCTTTCTTTCATGCTAAAATCAGTAAATAAATAAATAAATGAAGTGCTGAACTACGGCACATTCATAATGAAAATACAAAACAAGACTCCAAAGAGAAAAAATTAAAAACGGACTATTATATACTCCTAAAAGTTGAGCCGGAGCATGCATAATATTTCAATGTTTAAAAGATTATTGTATCTTATTTTTCTGTTGGAAGCCGTCCAGAGGGGCTGGGGAAACCCAGCCAGATGGGCGGGGTAGAAACAATTAATTATTATTAATTATTATTAATATTATTATTATTATTATTTATTATTATTATATCCTTTCTATTATGTTTCAGAAAGAAAATACCTTTTTTCATGAGCTTTAAATTCACAAAGGCACTTTTGAGATTCACAATCAAATAACCGTACAAATTCTTCATCTCCTGCAATGGCAAGTATGGAATCCTGAAGGAAAAGGTGAAGAAAACATAAATCAGGTTGAATTTATTTAAAATGTTTTACTTACTTTGACATTGCATTACTACTTACTGTAAGAAACTTTACTGAAGATATTCTCTTTTCTGCAACAATGGTGCCAGAAATAGAAGCAGTTTCAAGGTTGTATATATCCACTTTGTTAGCTATAACTACCACGTATACCTCGCCACTGGGTGACCATTTAACAAGATGCGCATCTACGTTAAGAGGAAAAATGATACAGGTTTTATAAAATATTAATTTCAAATACATACTAAATAATCACTTTACTGCAAACAAAATAAGGAAATCTAAGGTGGAATCTACACACATATAGAAAACATTCAGAAAATGCTTTTTAAAAAGTGTTTTTAAAAATACAAATAATTTTCCATAAGGCTCACCATCGCCATAAAGTGTCACATTGTATACTGTATTGCACTTAAAACACATTTAAAATGTTTTATTTGCAACTGTATACTGTGGTACCTTGGCCTGCAACCGATTTGGATTACAACCGTTTTGGATTACAACCACGTCAAACCCGGAAGCGCATGTCCCTTTTTTTTGGATTACAGTACAACCCATTTTTGGGGAGGTCCCATTGGCGAAAGCGCGCCTTGGGTTACAACCTGTTTTGGTTTACAACCACACCTCCGGAACGGATAGCCGAGTCCTAATACTGTACTGAATGTTATCAGCAATCTAAGCCAAATAGAGAAATGAAATGTCTTGGACATTGTTAAACTACTGACCCTCCCCCAGTTCCCTTCTGAATATTGCTAGAACATCTCTCTCGATTCTTTTCAAATGTGATGTGCTACAAATACTGTATATTCCTGGGTATAAGACTACTTTTGCCTACAAAGGTCCGTATAGTTAAAGCTATGGTTTTCCCAGTAGTGATGTATGGAAGTGAGAGCTGGACCACAAAGAAGGCTGATTGCCGAAGAATTGATGCTTTTGAATTATGGTGCTGAAGGAGACTCTTGAGAGTCCCATGGACTGCAAGAAGATCAAACCTATCCATTCTTAAGGAAATCAGCCCTGAGTGCTCCCTGGAAGGACAGATCGTGAAGCTGAGGCTCCAATACTTTGGCCACCTCATGAGAAGAGAAGAATCCTTGGAAAAGACCCTGATGTTGGGAAAGATTGAGGGCACTAGGAGAAGGGGACGATAGAGGACGAGATGGTTGGGCAGTGTTCTCGAAGCTCCAAACATGAGTTTGACCAAACTGCGGGAGGCAGTGCAAGACAGGAGTGCCTGGCGTGCTATGGTCCATGGGGTCACGAAGAGTCGGGCACGACTAAATGACTAAACAACAACAACAACAACAACAAGACTACTTTTTAACCCAGGAAAATCTTTCTCAAAAGTCAGGGATCATCTTATACGCAGGGTCGTATTTCTTATATGGCGAGTATATCCCAAACTCTTTACTTTAACTGGAAAAGTTGGGGGTCGTCTTATACGCCCAGTTGTCTTATACGCCACAATATACGGTACTTGTTCACAGTACAAAACA